>NC_073304.1:149476452-149808081 GCF_027595985.1 Sorex araneus | reverse complement strand
ATATTATTCAACCATAAAAAGAGTGTAGCCCTGAAATATGCAATGACATAAAAATCTTTTAAACATTGTTTTAAGGGAAGTAAAATGCAAAAGTACAAGTTCTAAATGATTGCACTTATCTTAAATATCCAGAATAGAAAGCCAAATTCTTAGAGACCAGAAGACTCTACCAGTGACTAGCAGGAGGGAGGAATACACATTGTGTTGTTTTCAGCAGGGTGGGGGTTGCTTCTAGAAGGCGTTTTTTTCTGGAACTGAATAGGCAGGCACTGTAGAGTGGGCATGTGAATAGAGATGGGCACAGTTCTCGACTCAAAGAAAGATGGGGGGTGACTCATGACTCAAGGGAGTTGGATGAAATGCAGGAGTCATAAAGAAGATGTTAAAATATCAAAGCAGACACTTAAAATTGAAAGGGATGATTACATAATTAGTTTCATGAGCCCTTGCTTCTCTGCTTACAACAATGTATCTCTACAGCCATCTCCTTGTTTGGAAGTGCTGCCTCTTTCTTCTGAAGCTGATACAATCAAGTTTTCTTTTAAGAATTGTCATAGAGAATATGAACACATACAGAGTTGAAGTTTCATCGAAAATTCACATTACCAATGGGAAAGGGATGTGAGGGTTGAAAGACTATATGGTATAGAGGTCCATTGATAAGGGAGTGGTAAGTATGACATAGTATCATAAATTTTAAAGCAGTGTGAAATTTTCACTGTCACTTGTCATCCCGTTGATCTTTGATTTGCTCGAGCGGGCACCGGTAATGTCTCTATTTGTCCCTGTCACATGCTAGGGTAGCCAATTGACATCTGCTTGCTCCAGGAACACTAAGAGCCTCAAACCATTCGTTCAGGGTTTTGACGAAGAAGTCTGACCATCTCGTAGGTGGTCAGACTACTTTTTGACAGTGTGAAATTATACCCTTAAAATGAATAGTCTTGTAGAGGGCATTAAATCCACATTAATTTTTAAAAGGTGCTCTTTAGAACACGGATAGAAATTGTCCAAGAAGAAATTGTCTATTGTCAGTTTCATGTGTCATCTTAAGTGCAGAAACCACCTAAATTTATTTTTAAAATCACATCTCTAGGAAAAGGAAAAATATTGATGGAAACATTTTCAAGTTATGAGAAAACCTCTTTTTCCCTGCCACACAGAAGATACTAGACATAAGACACTCACAGAGAGATGCCCACAGGACTTTGATCTGAGATCTGAAATCTCTATGTCTGGGTGTTCCCAGGTACTTAAGCCGATGGAATTTTTTAGCCACTTAAGCTCAATTGAATTGAGTTTTCCTTTACTTGTAATTGCAAATGTCTTGAACAAAAATTCAAATAAAATTGAATTTCTTTGATTTTTTCTTAAAGTCACAATTCTAGATACTCTCTAAATAACAATGAGAAAGAGAAATCCCTGTGTTTCATTCATTTTTACTTCCCACCAATTTTTCTTTTTTCTGTAAATTTCAATTCACGCACAAGAGAAAAATGTCTTTAAACTCAAAGTGATCTGTCAACACCTACCACTTCCATTGATCAATGAAGTCAGACAAACCATTCCAACTTGCATCTTCAGATTTAATCACACTTTTCAGCATCTAACACAAGTCAAGACCTTATTCTGTACTCCACTAACAAAACTCTAGGTTCCCCCAAACTGATGGGAAACATATGATGACTATTGCAGAATCCTAGTGGGAAAGAACCACCAGAGCCTCAGCTACTCCAAATAGTGCATGACTTAAAAGTGATTCATCAGGAACTTTTGAATAAGGGTTTTTCTTGACAACACCTAGTTATTAGCAGGGTCTGTACTCAAGATCCTCTTCACAAGGGCACAATGAGAGGCTTTACTCAACTGGGGTCTTAATTAACCTTCACTTTCCACAGGTAGCTCCAGTTAGATGATTGAGAAGTTCTCCAGATGGCAGCTCAAGGAGTGCTTGGCTGAGTGCTCAGGACCAAAATGGAGTAAGCCACATGCAAGGCAAGAACTTTAAGCCTTGTACCATCTCTCAGTTCATGTTTCATTTTTCAATGTATCTGCAGTGTTGCATCTGAGAGGGTGAGGGCATATTCAGCCTTTACTGACAAAGTTTAAAACTAAATCCTCTTAGATCTCTCCATGAGAGATGCTCTCTTGTGATAACATCATTACTCTCTTCCCTGGACTGCAGGCAACACCTCAGTATGCACCATCTTTACTAATCACCAGAAAAACTAGATTTCATATTATTAGCAATTTTACTTTTTATACTTATACTTTTAAATATTTCTCAATAGCTATTTCTAAAAGCATGAATTTGTGCCTTATAGGAAGCAGAGCCTGTCTTCCAATCACTACAGATCAGCAGCAGGACCAGAGCAACAACAATGTATGCTCCCTGGTGTAGCACTCCTGATGAGAAAGCCAGAAGCTTCCTCCTCACCCCTACACGTTGGTCCCTACTAACTTCTGCTCTTGCAGTTCTTCCTTCCATAAAGATATGATCAGGGAAGAATAACCAGAAACAAATCATCTCTCTTCCCAGTCCTGAGGGAAATCTGGCATCCCCCACTTTCATATCTAGTTCACCATGGAAGAGCTGCCTTCTGAGGGAAGAATCAAAGAAGGAATCAAAAGTTCCTTGGAGCTGGAGTCCCCCAGAGGGCAGTGCTCTGTGTGCAAGCACAAGTTCCCCTGGCAGTAATTTCCAGTGGTTACAACAGCGAGGAAAGCTATTTTTTAAATTTTAATGATCGATCTTAACCTACATTTGAGAGGTTCATGAGATGTATTCTCAAAATGTATTCTCAAAACATAGCACAAAATATATTAATGCAGCATAGAATAAAGGTTTTTAATTTATTTGAAGATAATTTCAAAGAAAATTAGTAAATATACAAAAGTGTTGACCATATTCAAATGTAAAAAAATGATATTAAATTCATTGAAGTTTGGGTAACACCTCCTGGTATGACCCTAATTTCTTGGTACTCAGGAGAAAAAAAACCTAAATTTTCTTGAGTGATGCAACTTCCTATCTTACCCTATCCATGACCTCATCATTCATTGCTGCTTTTTCCCCAGAGACACATTAGTCACTGAAGCTGTTCTGTGGATGGGCAAGGGTCCCTAACATGTGTCTAAAAGTACTCAGAGGAAATCCCCTTATCAACAAGTTTTGGGACACCTTCAAACACTCCTACCCTATGTGTCCTAAAATCCAGAGATAAAACAATTTACATAAAACCAAATACAAATATAATATCATACTCGAACACTGACACACATATATGGATGATTACAGATTCAAAGGGTGTCAGATGTAACACAAAGAAGTATAATGCCTGCAGGAGTGCTGTGTTTTATCCAAGCTCAAATTTCCTATGTCTGAAGGCAGGAATTTCACTCCTATTCTATTTGTTTATTGTCTGTCTTTTTTTGTATCCCATATACACAGACACTTTAAATACGCCCTCCCCAACAACAACAACAACAACAACAACAAAACAACTTAAGCTCCAGGAGGACAGTATTGAGACCTGGTTTATTACTGGGAAGTAGTAGAAAATAAAGATTTAGTAACTGAAATCAGGAATATTTTTTCTCTCTTTGAACTCAGATATGACCATACTTGAACTTACTTATCTAGTGATCATAAAAATGTTTCTAGATTGTGTTATGGTATGGGGTCAATAATTTCCCCCTCCAAACTGCACAAAGAATCCAGCTAGTAATGCAACACGCAAGCAGAATTTATTAGAGCCAGCTAGCTGGGGTCAAGTCTTTAGGCACGCAGGCCAAAGCAAGACCCTGAGCAAGGGAGAAGCTGCAAGTTTTGTAGTCAATGTTTGCATCATAGCCTGTGCTTATTCACTATCACTATGATTACTATCACTCTGATGATAGTGATCTCCAAGCCTGCTCTGATCGGGACTGGGCCTCTTCTGCCCAGATCCCCCATTTTCCAGTAGCTAAGCGGTCACACCCAGAAACTGCCCCTAGCGCCCTATAATACCATCAATGGCCAACATCCAGAAACTATAAAACCAAGCTCCTGAAAGAGAGTGACGCAGAGTCTCTTGCCCCCGTGACTGGCTGTCTTCACCTGGCCCCACAGAGGGGGTGGGTTGAGTTTCCCTCCCCACCCCGAGTAGAGTCTCAGCAACCGAAGACCTCTGGAACCTTGCCACAGCCATGCTCAAGGCCCATCTCTGCACTTATTAATTCAAACAAAAACATAAGTGATAAATGCAAGTTTCATTACTCATTTCAAACAGTACAAACAAACGGTTACAATGGGTCATTCTGACATGCTCCAAGACATTCTGGCAGTTGTCCACCCTGCCTGCGTCTGGGTGGCTTCTATAGATAGTGGATAGTGGTTATGAAACTATGCCAAGGCTCAGTTTTTCAGCCCAGATATCCTTCCCTCATAGATGGCCAAGGGGGTGGAGGGTGAGAAGTGGGGTTTTAAGAAAAACAAGATGTTTAAGAAAAACAAGATGTGAAGCAAGAACCAGGCATGATGGAGTTGCTTCTGCCTCACTCCATGTCCAACAATTATAGTTTTCTAAAAGAAGAAAAAAACATGAGCAGAATATAATAAAGGAGAAACACCTATTTCCCTTGCTTTCTGCATGATCTCCAGGTGTATACAAACTCTGAATCATCTAAGCTACCACTCAGGGTAACAGATACCTGACATTGTCCTGTGCCAGGAACAGGGAGTTTTATGTGTGTTCAGCATTGGTCATGCTTGCCAAGAATAAAATTGCCACTCTCAACAGTTTAAGAACAGGTATTTACAAACCATGCCATCATCATTGAAGCCATTATTATATAGAGTCTTGGGCATGTCCAGGGACTTACCCTAGCAGTAAATGACTTCTATACTCATTTACCATATTCAAATTCTAATTTCTTAAGTCTGGAATTTATGAAGCATTTGCTCAAATCTGGGTCATAATAGAAGGAACATCCATTTCTGGGGTCACACATTCACAAAGGTTACTTCTTTTATATATAATAATTAAAACACTTATATTTCTTCAGAATATGTGTCCCAGGGCCCTACAAGCAAAGAGGTATTGTAAATGTGGTTCGTCTAGACCTATGAACTCCTCAGACACCCAGAAACTGCCATCAATCTAGGCAACAAATGACAAATCTATATTTCATCAGCATTTCCTTCCTTTATCACAGCCAGATCCTTATAGCTGTCTAACAAGGGAGAGAAACCTACCCTTTATTCCTGAATAGCTCAAGCAGTAACTGGATTCAAGCTGCATAACCGTCTTCATCTTAGTAGTCCTTTTTAGGTTGGGCCTAAAATACAGAGGTGAGAGGAACTCTACAGGTAAAGAGGGAGAAATACAGAACAAAGAAAATCTAAATATAGATTATTATCAATAAATGCTCATAATATATTACTGTATTATTGTTATTATGTATTGGGTAAGGTATAAAGTTTCCATAAAAGTGGCATGACAACCATAATACAAGTTAGGATAAGTCAACATAGTTATAGCATTAAGAACTTCCTAGAACTTTCAAGAGCATAAATATTAATATTTATTTTATTATAATAAGTCATGGATGGAATTCCACCCAGATTCCCCATTTTCCAGTAGCTAGGCAGTCACACCGAGGGACTGACCCCTGCACTATGTAAGCCCACCAATGCCCAACATCCAGAGACTATAAAACCAAACTCCCAGAAGAGAGCGACACAGAGTCTCTTGCCCCCATGCCTGGCTGTCTTCCTGGGGTCCCTCGGAGGGGCTGGGTTTCAGTTTCCCTCCCCACCCCAAGCAGAGCTCCCAAGGCTGAAAACCTCTGGAGACTAGCCACAGCCATACTCAAGGCCCCTCTCCACATGTTTGGATGAGCCTCATGCATGAAGGAACCCACAGAGGAACCCAGGTGTGGGGGACCCAGGGCTGAGACCTCCAAGCCTGCTGGGATCGGGACTGGGCCTTTTCCGCCCAGATTCCCCATTTTCCAGTAGCTAGGCAGTCACACCTAGGGTCTGCCCCCGGCTCCATGTAATCCCACCAATAGCCAACATCCAGAGACTATAAAACCAAGCTCCTGGAAGTGCGCGACATCTTATAGTCTAGTTTTCCCTCTGGGAGAACCTGGAAAGCTACCAAGAGTTTCCTGCCCACCTGAGAGAGCCTCGCAAACTCCCCACAGCGTATTCATATGCCAAAACCAGTAACAATAATGGTTCTCATTCCCCTGACCCTGAAAGAGTCTCCAATTCGGCACCATTGAGAAGGACGAGTAGAGAGAGACTTCTAAAATCTGAGGGCTAGGATAAATGGAGACGTTGCTGAGACAGCTTGAGAAATTCGATGATCAATGGGATGATGGTGATGATGATGATGATGATGATGATGATGATGATGATGATGATGATATGATGATGATGATGAAGTCATAGATGAATGTCAGCTGTAGAGTGGCTTATAAAATAATTGCAAAAAGGTATCCCTAAAACCTAAGTAAGAAGGAAGAATCATATGGACATCTGATCAGTCTCAAAGGAGGCAAGAGACGTAATTGGGTAGAATATTAAAGAGATCAAAGAGGAGCTCCAGTTCTTCTGAGGATTTCAAGAGTTGAAGGGAGTATTAGTCTCATACAAACCAAAAGTAAAAACCACATAAAGTGAAAAAGAATTTTACGTAAACCCTTGAGATCATGTTAAGCCTGGGACTCTGGGTTCCCAAGTGGCAAGACAGACAGAGACACAAACACGAAATGCAAAAGAGTTTTATTCCAGTACACTTGGATCAACTATCTCACTCACAAAGTAGTCTCTTGATAGCGACCCCAACTTCAGGCAGCAAGCAGTTTATATAGGGTTTGATTACACAAACAGTACATGCCTTATTGTTTCAAAAAGAATCTTAGTTACCAAACAAAGGTGTTTTGGCAAGAGTCTAGGGTAACAGTGGTCAGGCAACACTTAAACAATAATTTTCAGTATCAGTACCAATTTTATGATTACATAGGCTTTTCGTTCTTTTAAGGTTAACTAAAAGCAACTTCTGGGGCACTGTGAGAATTGACTAATTGAGCTCACTTGTTGAGCCTGGGAACTTTCCCAGGTGGGTTCAGGTTGGCTAGTTACGCATTGTTTTATTTCTGGGAAACTGAATCTGTTTCAGTTCCAGGAACTGAACCTGAGGCCTTCCTGATTTTTCTCATTTCAGCCGCCTGTCATGGCATCAGTTTCACCCTTACAATCAGAAGTTTTGAAACAACCAAAAACCTTAAAGTTCACAGAGGTAGGATGTGAACACAGTTTGCCTATGATAGACCTCAGAGAAAGAATTGTCAGATACACTAATTCAAACAAGGACTCAGCCAAGGTATCAAACAGTTTGCCAACCCTGTGTATGATGTAACATGAAAAAGTAGGAGGCCGGAGTTCATAGAAACAGGACATTAAGCACATCTGAAATTTCTACTGCCTGCTTCTCTAGATGGTGTCCATGAGATACAGGGGAATAGAGAGTTAGAAAGTATGGCCTCCTCAGTGGAACTAGTACAAAGGAAGCGGTCAAATATCAGTAAAAAATCCACAAAACCTAAGACATTTCTCCATGGGCTAAAACCCAAGTCTACACTCTTGGGGAAGAGGCATCAATTTTTATTTTCATGAAACAAATAGTTTTTATTGTACAAAACTCACTTAGAAAGTAGTAAATGGGGGATAAAGACATGTGTTCAAGTGAGAACACAAGGTCAAAAGAATAAGAAAAGAGACAAAGAGACAAAATACATGTTCAATGGAGAACACAGGCTTGAGAAAGGAAGTCAGCAACAATTTGTTTTGCCTTCAGTGTGTCAATAAAGACTTACAGGGTCTGAGGCAAAGGAGAAAAAAATCTACTCTTAAAGTCTCTACTCTTAATTTAATTTATAAAGTCTACTTTAATTTTTAAAGTCGATGAAGAAAAACCCATTGTTTTGAAATATAAGGCCTCTTATACTAGGATAAGGTAGATATTATCTCATGTGTTACCTCAAAACAAGTATGAAAATCATTAAAAATTTATGAATTCCTTTTTATAGGTAAATAACAATCCATTATATAGAAACACAACATTTGTCTTATCTTTCATTTGTTAATAAACATTTGGGTCACTTCCATGTTACTATGGGTGAAGTAGTGTATTGGATAACATTGGTTTGTTCTTTTTCCCTCACTGCAGGGAGCTTAGGTTTATTGAGTAACACCCATCACAATGCTCCTGAAGCATGCCTATTCCTCTGTGTTGATCCTTAACCTCTCCTTTGTGTTCTGCTTCCCCTGTCAATCAGTTAAATCCCCAAATCAGACCCTGTGACTTATAAAGTCAGGTTCTTCTAAGGACTCTGGATTTTGTTTATGCAAGTGAAATTTGATTTTCTATTTCCTTGATGTTCTTTGCATAGTTTTCTTTAGATCAATGTCCTTTTTAATATAGACACAGGAAGACAGTGAATGCTACACTTTTGTAACTTGGAAGTTAATTGACTCTGAATAATATTTGCTCCTGGGTATTGTTGGATAACATTGGGTTGTCCTTGCTCCTCCTGAAGAGACCTTAGATTTATTGAGTTTCTCAATAAACAGTGCCCCTGAGGCAAACCCAATTCTATCAGGAACTAATAATCCTATATTAATTTCCTCTTTCCTTTATGTCATTTGCATAGCTTATTTAGCACTAGTTTTTTTGTATAGACACAGGAAGACAGTTGATGTTATGCTTTATAACATGGGAGTTAATTGACTCTAAATAAAATTTACTCTTGGGATCTGTATTTACTTGATTTATGCCTCAGTTTCCCTTAATTTCTAGCACTCCCAAAGCAGGGTCCCAATGAAGAGACTAGATGGACCCAGGCAGGCTGTGAGCCACTCTGGCATAAAAAGGAATCATGCTAAGCACCATAAGTATAAGTTAAGAGCATGGTCACGGGACAAACTATGTCATGACCCAAAAAGGAGTAACTGAATAAGTCTAACCTACAGGCTTAGGAAAGACTAACATGGCCTGAGGACTATTGTCTGGAATATGTAATAAGATGTCCCCAGGAAGAGAAAAACTTTAAGCTTAATATATCTCTTACTGTGTTCATACAAAATGACATTGCTAGAAATATCATAAGAAGTAAATTTACTATGACTGGTTAAATGGATTACTAGCTAAGGAAAGGATAAAGCAATACACCATAGATGGAATCCTGCCCTTGAGTGGATCTCATAGTAATCTGGAGTGCTGAACCCTCAGATGAGATTTTATCCTTGTGTTAATCCCCTAGAAATCCCCTGAAGGAGTGGATTTGTTGTTATGACATCTATTTGTTGTTATGACAGTGTTCAACCCCACCTTTGTGTATCCCCACCCTTTGTGATTTCTGTATAACTCTGCTGTAAGGGGAAAGAGGGAGGAGGAAGATGATGACTTTGGGACTTTGAAGTCTTTGAGGACTAAAAAGACAGGGACTAGCAGGAGGACTAGATGATGATGATGACTGGAAGGAGAGGACTGTAAGACTATGACAGGATGAGAAAGAAGATACAACAAAGTAGAGGATTTTGAGATCTATGAGGAGACTCTACATGCGATCCCTGCTGGAACTCTACACATGATTCCTGATGGATATCGCTGGCTGTTTTGCAAGATTCAGACAAAATGGCATTGGCAGGGCATGGAGAAACCACGGTGGCCACAGCATGGCCGCCTGCCCCAGCTGGGCCAAGTCACAGCTCTGTCGGACATAGAGCTATGGCGGCAGTGCTCACAGTGTCTCATCCACTGTGGGGTGCTGTCAGCCAACCACCAGGTGACCTGAGACTCAGCTCAGGTGTTTGACCTGGCACAGACCCTCCGCAATAGGGTCTTGCTCTGCCAGCTGCTCAACAACCTCCAGGTGCACTCCATCAACCTCTAGGAGATCAACCTGAGGCCACAGATGCCCCAGGTGCTGCCCAGAGACACAGGCAAGTGCATGTTTGTCAAAGTGCAGATCATTACAACATGCCAGTAGACCACAAGCTTACATTCAGTAGACTGGGAACACCTGTAAAGGCGATTTAGAGGCCGCCCTCAAAGCCTTTGTCCCTCTTAGAGAGCTACCAAGAGTATCCCACCAGCATGGCAGATCCTGGCAAGCTACCCGTGGTGTACTCGATATGCTAAAAACAGTTAACAATGATGGTCCTCATTCCCCTGATCCTGAAAGAGCCCCCAATACGCCATCAGGCTACACTAGAACACAACAGGGATGAATGGAGGTGTTACTGGCATCTGTTTGAACAAATCAATGAACAATGGGATGACAGTGACAGTGATAAAGTGATGAGGAGACTAGGATAATGGAACTATGATGACTGGGACTTCGACCAAAACTACAACTATGATTGCACTGTTGGGAAGAGATCAGACTACACTAGGGAGAAGAGAAAAATAAACTGTCTACTGACCAGCCTGGGGCCCAGGCCCAGTTTCTCTGTTCCCCCGGTCCTTCATTATCTGTCACCGTGGGCCGGCCAGTGAAAGAGCTCTAGGCCACCGAATGCTTGAGTCTTGCGCTTGTCCACCACTCTTTCTCCGCTTTGTGTTGTGGAAACTCACAGGGCATCTATCATACTTACTCATTCTAACCTCAGTTGCCCTTAGTTCCTAACACCCTAAAAGGAAGGTCCCAGCAAAGAACTTGGATGGACCAGGGTAAGTTGTAAGTACCCAGGCATCCAAAAGAGACAAGCGATAAGCTAACATTGAAAAAGGACAGACCAAGCACCATAAAACATAGAATAAGTTTAAAGCCCAGTCGTGGACAAACTCTGTCATGACCCAAAAAGAGGTAACTGGATAAGGACCCTGCTAGGATTAGGAAAGACAGAGAACTCTCTAGTCTAGGATTTATAGCAAGATGTCCGTAAGAGAACCACCCTTTAAACTTAATATATCTCTTATTGTGTTCATATAAAATGACTGGGAATACTATTAAGAAGTAAATTTAAGATGACTGTTTAAATGAATACTGGCTAAGGAAAGGGGAAAGTAATATACCTTAGATGGAATTCCACCCTTGGGTGGATCTCCTAGCAGGATGTGATTTTATCCTATAAGAAGCTTCCCGTGAAGGAAGGGCTTTACATCTGTTGATTATGTTACCATATCTATGTGGAATTGCTACCCCCAATTCTTGATTTCTCGATAACTTATACCGCAAGACTGGAGAGAGACTGGAATAAACAGCAACTACCAACCAGCTGGGCAGTCCCTGTTTCCTCCTTTGTTTGACCATTGCCTTTGGCAGGCCCAGTTGGAGAGGCAGCCCCTGGCCACTGAAAGCACACATCATGCATCCACAATTTGAAATCATAGTAATTATATATAAATTCTGTGTGGCTATTTTTAAATGATTATCTTTGTCATGTTCATAGTTATAGATTTGCCACATGTTATGGTAACCTAGCTCTAAATATTTGAAGAATTACCAAACCATTTCCTGCAATTCTCTCACATTTTTGCATTATCACCAGTAATGTATAAGCATTCCAATTTCTCATTATCTATGCCACCATTGGTTATGTTCCATTAAAATTGTTGTATCCTATCTGCTGTCAAACTTCTTGACAGGCACCTATTTAAGTTTTGTTCCTAAAGTTTGGGTCTCTTGATTAAAGTTTGGGTCTCTAGAGGTAAGATTGGTCAGAATATGTCCCCTTTAAAACATTACAATTTTCCGTGTTGTTACTCTATGGCTTACATTTCACTCATTCATGATTTAATACTGCCTTTATACCTGACTCCCCTAACATGGCTCCTGTTGCTTCTCATTTCTCTTCTCCTCCCCTGCATTCCTTGCTTCCTTATACTCTCTATATTCTAGAGGGAAGATTGATCAGAATATGTCCCCTTTAAAACATTACAATTTTCATCCAGTTACTCTACATATCACATATAAGTGTTATCATCCCGTGTTTAACCTTCTTCTTCTGGCTTATTTCATTTAACATGATATCTTCCAGTTCCATCCATGTCACACTATACTGCTGTATTTACTATTTATTTGTAATATAGCTTGAAGTTAGACATTATGCTGCCATAATTTTCTTATTTTATTTAAGAATAGCTTTGACGGGGCTGGAGAGATAGCACAGCGGGTAGAGCATTTGCCTTGGACTCGACCGACCCGGGTTCAATTCCCAGCATCCCACATGGTCCCCTGAGCACTGCCAGGAGTGATTCCTGAGTGCAAAGCCAGGAGTAACCCCTGAGCATCACCGGGTGTGACCCAAAAAGCAAAAAAAAAAAAATAATAACTGAGTATTTAAGGCCATTTGTCATTCCATACAAATTTTACATTTTATCTTCTATCTATTTAAAAAATGTCATTGGCTTTTGAAATATGGATTTTATTGAATCTGTAGTTTGCTTTAGATTAGATAGGCATGTTAATAATTTCACTTAATTCCAGTAATAAATATAAGATGTTTTATATTTATTTATTCTTCTTATATTTCCTTCAGTTATAAGTTATTAATTTCAATGTACAGGTCTTTAATTTTCAATGTTGGGTTTACCCCTAGGTATTTTACTTTTTGGAGCAAGGCATTTTTTTCATCCTTCTCCACAAATAACATAAATGAACATCCATAACCACAAAGCTCCATTCTTACAAGGCTCTTCACCTCAGAACCACCTCTACTCATTGCAGTTGGTGCCTATTATTTTTATAGAAAATACACTTCAGTGCTTGGGCTAATTCCACCCCAGATTTATCTCTAATATATTCTGAAAAAAGCCACAATTTTCATTCATAGGCAGTGTGCCTGTGTATAATCTTCATAACGATCATACAAATTTATTTAATACACTTTAATTCAGTAGGTGGACTGTGCAATAGCACAGTGGGAAGGACATTTGTCTTGCATGTGACTGACCTGGGTTCAATTCCTCCATCTTTCTTGGAGACCCCAGCAAGCCACCAAGAGCATTCTGCCTGCACGGTAGAGCCTGGCAAACTACCATAGCTTATTCGATATGCCAAAAACGGTAACAACAAGTCTCACAATGGAGACGGTTACTGGTGCCCACTTGAACAAATTGATGAACAACAGGATGAAAGTGCTACAATGCTACAGTGCTAATTTACTAGGTGAAATTAAGTGTAGTGAATGTGGCTTTGATGGTGACTTTCACAAAATATTTTAGAAAGTATAATTTTAATAATCCAGTGATTATTACTGACAGCTATAATTTAAGAACAGTAAGTCATAAATTACTATATTGCTTCATCATTATTATTGGTTAGTGAGTCATCATTGTTGCTTCATTGCACATGTCTTTAAATTACCACTTTGCTTTTAATAATTAAAGGCATCACTATTACTTTTATAGTATATTATAAATGTCCATTTATAATATATTATAAATATTATATAAACAATATATTTTATAATATATTGTAATGTAATGTTATTAATATTAAATGTTAGGTAATTGTATCTATTAAATTATATACCAATCCACAAAGAACAGCGAGATATTGCCAGTCCCTCAACAAACTTATTGGAGAAGATAGACGCTACATAAAACTATATATCTCTTGGGGCTAAGTGATAGTATAGCAGGTAAGCTCCTTGTCTTGCATGGGTTTGATCCCCAGCATCCCATATAATTTCCCAAGCACAGAGCTGAGAAGCCTTGAGCACAGCCAAGTGTGGCCCCCTAGCTAGAAAATTAAAAAAAAACTGCATCACTCTTTTTATTTTTACTGAATCATTTGTGTTACAAATGCTACAGTGCTTTTTTCATGTTTGGGTTACAATGACACAGCGATCAAACACCCACCCTCCACCAGTGCACATTCCCCACCACCAATATCCCTGGTATACCTCCCCTTTCCTACCCTCTCCCTGCCTCCACAGCAGACAATATTCCCCATACTCTCTCTCTACTTTTGGGCATTATGGCTTGCAACACAGACACTGAGAAGTCATCATGTTTGGTCCATTATCTACTTTCGGCATACATCTCCCATCCTGACTGACTCCTCCAGCCATCATTTTCTTAGTGATCCCTTCTCTATTCCATCTGCCTTCTCCCCTCCACTCAGGAAGCAGGCTTCCAGCTATGGGGCAATCCTCCTGGCCCTTTTATCCACTGTCTTTGGGCGTCAGCCTCATGTGATGTTATTCTATACTCCACAAATGAGTGCAGCCCTTCTATGTCTGTCCCTCTCTTTCTGAATCATTTCACTTAGCATGATACTCTCCATGTCTATCCATTTATAAGGAAATTTCATGACTTCATCTCTCAATAGCTGCATAGTATTTCATTGTGTAGATGTACCAAAGTTTCTTTAACCAGTCATCTGTTTTAGGGCACTTGGTTGTTTCCAGATTTTGGCTATTGTGAACAGTGCTGCAATGAATATATAGGTACAGATGTCATTTCTACTGTTCTCTTTTGCATCCTCAGGATATATTCCCAGAAGTGGTATTGCGGGGTCATATGGAAGCTCAATTTCTAGTTTTTGAAGGACTGTCCATATTGTTTTCCAGAAAGGCTGGACCAGTCGACATTCCCACCAGCAGGGAAAGAGCGTTCCTTTTCCCCCACATCCATGCCAGCACTGGTTGCTTTTATTCTTTTGAATGTGTGCCAGTCTCTGTGGTGTGAGATGATAGCTCATTGTTGTTTTGATTTGCATCCCTGATGACTAGCGATGTGGAGCATTTTTTCATTTGCCTTTTGGCCATTTCTATTTCTTTTTTGAGGAAACTTCTGTTCATTTCTTCTCCCCATTTTTTGATGGGGTTGGGGGATTTTTTCTTGTACAATTCTACTTGTGTCTTGTATATCCTGAATATTAATCCCTTATCAGAGGGGTATTGGGTAAATACTCTTTCCCTTTCTGTGGCTCTTTCTGTATTTTGGTCACTGTTTCTTTTGAAGTGCAGAAGCTTCTTAGTTTGATATAGACCCATTTATGTTTGCTTCCACTTGCATGGTCAGCGCTGTTTCATCCTTTAAGATGCTTTTAGCTTCAATGTCATGGAGAGTTCTGCCTACATTTTCTTCTATGTACTTTATAGATTCATGTCTGATATTGAGGTCTTTAATCCACTTTGATCTGACTTTTGTGCCTGGCATTAGACTGAGGTCAGAGTTCATTTTTTTGCAGCTAGCTATCCAGTTTTCCTAGCACCACTTATCGAAGAGCTTTCCTTGTTCCACATCACATTTCTTGCTCCTTTGTCAAATATTAAGTGGTCATATATTTGGGGGTCTGTAAAAGGATATTCAACTCTGTTCCATTGGTCTGCAGGTCTTTTCTTAGACCAATACCAAAAACTGCATCACTCTTTTACAGAAGTTGTCCTTAGCAAATCTACAACAATTTTTTTTAATTCCAGAGTCTATATTTCCATGTTGGTTCATTATACATATCAAAGAATTGTATCAAATCTCACAAATACCCTCTTTTTTTCAAAGTACCTTACATTCAGAGGTCTCCATCCTCTCAAACTCTGTCTGAACTGATTGCTGTCAAGATCTCCTGCTTATACATCCTTCTCTCTTTTCTGTTACATTTGTGATTAAAGCCACTATTTGTAGTTATTCTTGAACATCTTACCAATAAGAACCTTTCAGATTTCATTGACAAAGTGCCAGGAACCAGCCTCAGTGAATAAGCAGAGACACCGCAGAGGATTCATAAAATGAAACAGATGTAAAACAAACAAACCAAAAACTACGGGTTCAGTAGAGAACAGCCTCCTGATCTGAAAGCCCTTTACAATTAATATTTATTTATGCTCTTAGAAATCATATTTATTTTTTAGTACAAGGAATTATTACCCCAAAAAAGGAGGGCAGGGTAGTCAATGTCAATCTATGTTAATCTAACCTGGCTAAACTCTTTTTTTAATAATCATTTTTTTAAAATTTTTTACTCGTCCAATGAGTAGAGAGAGGCTTCTAAAATCTCAGGGCTTGGATGAATGGAGACTTTACTGAGACCGCTCAAGAAATTCAATGATCAACGGGATGATGATGATGATGTGATGATGATGATGATGATGATGATGATGATGATGATGAAAAATTTTTTTAATTTTATAAGCTTTATTTTATAGTTAGTATTTGGACTAGACCGATGGCACAGCAGGTATAGCGTTTGCCTTGCATACGGCCGACCCGGGTTCAATTCCTCCGTCCCTCTCAGAGAGCCCGGCAAGCTACTGAAAGTATCTCCCCTGCATGGCAGAGCCTGGCAAGCTCCCCGTGGTGTATTTGATATGCCCAAAACAGTAACAAGTCTCACAATGGAGACATTACTGGTGCCTGCTCCAGTAAATCGATGAACAATGGGACGACAATGCGACAGTGCTGTAAGTTAGTTTGCATTATTAGATTAGATTTAATATTCAAACACCAATCCCACCACCATTACACCTTCCCACCACCAAATTCGAAATGTTTCCATCCCAAGCCCCAAGCCCTGTCCCAAAACACAACTGAAATAGCATATTTTGTATTGTCTGTTATGAAGAACTGCTGAACAAGCTTCCAAAAAATGTTCATATAGGAAACAGTATGAAGATCGTTCTATTTTGTCAGGAGCCATTAAGACATTCTATAGGATATCACTAACATGCTGTTAAAGTTTGGGTGATATGAGCATTGGTATATATGTCTGAAATATGTATATATGCATATATATTTCCCTCTATGATTGGTTGCCTACTGTCTGAACCCCATCAAATATGGTGTGATTATGGAGAATGGGTAAGGGGTGTCTTATTATGTGTCCAGGAATATGTTCACTCATATGTGTGGGGAGTGGCCTGGAGCACAGCGGCAGCTGGGTTGTGGAGGTCGGCTGCTGGGGCTGAGTCCCTTGGTGCAGGGAGAGCTGTCTCTGGGGTTCCCCATGTGAAAACAGCCTGGCATGGAGTCCAGTGGCATGGTTATGGGGGCTGCCTGTTATGCTCCCTTCCGGGAGAAGCAGCCATGTGATCTGGACAGTGGCCGATGACGAGATTATTTGGCTCCAGCAGAAGGTGGCTTATGGGAGTGACCCCTGGGTTGATGGAAACTGGGGGAAACGGGCAGAAGATCTCTGCTCCCAGGACCCCATTGTGGCTAAACTCTTTACATATCCAACAGTATGCATTGTAGGGACAAATGTCTTTGGGTTTAATTGTTTTTTTTCTCTGAGGGAAAGAGACAAAGCAGTCACAGGACCCCACCTCGGTAGCTTTCCACATCTGCACTCGTGTTCTGGATTCCAGGATCCTGAGATGCACTGTTCTCCCTTTATCTTCAGTCTCTTTGCTCATGACAGAGTCAGGAGCCTCCTAGGTTTGGTGGAGAAGGAAAGAGAAACAGACTCTGCATATAAATTCAATGGAGATTTTCCCTCTTAATTCATAAATTTGCAGCAAGTAACTGAGTTCTGTACCTAATTTGTACAAACTATTTCTCTCACCCATTCTTAGCTAAAAGGGGTACTTGATGTTCTCAAATAAATAATTTCATAAAATTCAAGAAATGGAAAGCAGAGAAATAGTTTTTACAAAGAGAAGAGAAAGGATAAGAGATAAGCAAGGAATATAGAGATAAGTAAGTTCAGAGTTTTTTTTTTTTAAAAAAAACATAGGAGCTTCTAGTTTTGAGATTATGGGTAAAAGAAGAAAGTAAAAAACTGACTTTATATCATCCTTTAAATTTTGATAATAATCCAACAAAAAAGTAAAAACTACAGAAGCTTCATTTTTTGTTTGCTTCTTTTCTGGTCATATCTAGAAATACTCAGGGTCTCCTTCTGACTCAGTGCTTAACATTGCTCCCAGCAGTGTATGGGAGACCATTTGGGTTTCATGAAAGCATATGCCCTAACCCATTGACACATTTCTCTGACAGGCTACAGAAGTATTTAAATATATGTGTAAGATTCAGTTCCGACTACAAGCTCTTATAAAAACTAGAATGAAGAACAATGATCAAAGGCGTTACCGTTAGTTAATGTATCATTTAACTTAATTAAATTAATTAATTTATTTATTGGGTTTTGGACCACACCTGGCTGTGCACAGGGATTGTTCCTGGCAGTATTCAGGGGACTGCATAGGCAGCTGGGGACAGAAGTGGGGACAGCAGCATGCAAGGCAAGTGCCTACCTGCTGTATGATCTCTCCAGCCCCATCTGTGTATCATTTTAAGTAGCATAATCATTTGTAGGAATTTAATAGTAATTAGCATAATCACTAAGCATAATCATTTGTAGGAATTTAACTCATAGAACAGGGTGTATTTATAAAAGTGATAAGATAAACTGTATAGTAAGTAAACATAGAAATCAAAAGGAGTTAGAGGATTTGCCACAAACATGCCTCCAGACCCTGTGTCAGGCTGTTTCATTCAGGAAACCCAGAGCGGTGGTGGGTGAGTTCCGCCCCCAGTCCTGAAGCTGAAACCCTCCAGCTTAATTGCTGCCATGCTCATGGCCGCTCTCCACATGCTCAAACGAGCCTCACCCAAAAGTGAATCCACAGAAAACCCAGGTATGTGGGACTTGTGACCAAAAACTCCAGGCTCAACGGAACTGGAAATGGGTGACCTCCCCCCATATCTGCCTTTTTTCCAGCAGTTGGGCAGTCACCCCCCATAAGCCACCTGTGGCGCCATATAATCTCATCAACAGCCACGATCCAGAGACTCAACAATAAATCTCTCAGAAGAGAGCACAAAATGACACGCCATAGACATACCTCCAGATTCTGTGCCAGGCTGTTTCATTTGGGGCAACCCAGAAGGGGGCAGGTGAGGCCCCTCCCTACCCCAATGGAGCCAGCCGTGGAAGCCCAGTAAACCTGTTCCTGGCCCAGGCTGCAAATGCAGCTGTGTAACATTTCATACTTTACACCATGAATATACCAAGAATATCACACCATATTTATTGGGGTTTAAAGTAGAAGGCAACTGAGGCTGGAGCAATAGCACAGTGGGTAGGGCGTTTGCCTTGCATGCGGCCGACCGGAGTTTGATTTCCAGCATCCCATATGTATGGTCCCCTGAGCACCGCCAGGAGTAATTCCTGAGTGCATGAGCCAGGAGTAACCCTTGTGCATCGCCAGGTGTGACCCAAAACCCAAAAAAATAAAAAAAGTTAAAAAGTTAAAAATAAACTAGAGGGCAACCAATCTTAAGGGGAAATTATTTACACACACACACACACACACACACACACACACACATATATAAGCACACAAGGCTCAACCTTTAACACATGTTACTAATCTCTTAAAGAAGAGTTTAATGGCTCCTGGGTGAAATACAACAATCTTCACACAATTTCCTCTAAAAGACCTTCTATGGATCGTTTTAATGGATTATTAATGACAAGCAATACAAAATAAATTATTTTGGTTCTGCCTTGGGGCCAGGATTTGGGGTTCAGAATGGAAACATCTGAAGTATGGTTGTGGGAAGGTGGAATGGTGGTGGGATTGATGTTTGAATATTAAATGTAATTAAATATCATGAACAACTTTATAAAAATTCAAAAATAAAAAGAGTTAGGAAGATAAAAATTTATTCAACATTTATATTTGGATCAGTGATACTATTTCAACCCAAGACATGATTGAGTTAAAATAATGATTCCAAGTGCTTTGAATGTTGGAGATTTGTTTCCTCACACTATTGTTGGAATCTTAGCTCTGGAGATGTTTTTATCTGAAGTTTTATCTTTTTAATCATTTTTAATAAACTGAATTAAGTTAAATATGTCTTTAAAATAACAACTGTACCATGTGTATATTCCTTTTATCTCTTTATCTGCCTATTATGACCATAATTATGAAATATATCTGTAATTATATCATTTAACCTTAATGATGTTGTCTTTGGGATAAACTATTGTTACCTCTAGTCAAAAGGGAAAAACAAAAACTGTAATACAAAAGACCTAGCTTTTCTGTGAAATTCAGGGCATTTTCTCTTTATAGTGATGACCACTTTTGTTTTAAATAAGATAGGAGTAGTGTTTATTTGAATTAATAACCACAAGAAATTCCACAAGAGGCTTAGGTACTTTTATAACTCAACTTTATAAAATTGCATCCCCTATCAACTCCACACACTGAATAACGAGAAGTCTTCAAGTGTTCTAGACTACTGCAAATGTCTATGTTTTCCCAGATGTTGTTGCGTGTGCCTGGATTATTGCTCCGTTAAGTCCTCCTATCTCCTGGAGATCACCTGCTTATATGATTCTACAGTCTCTATCACTTTTACTAATCTGGAGTTGTTCCTAACTCACTGTCATTTTTTCCAGGTATAATTGAGGAATATCTGCAGCTAGCTATGAGATATTAGTTCAGCATAATGTATGTAGAAAAACTTAAATATCTTTATTTCATTTTTAATCCCCAAATTCTTAAAAAGAAGCAAAATGGGTTGTCCCTTCACCTAGCTCCAGTCCTAAAGTCTGTTCCTGGTAAATATGTGCTTAAAATATAAGATACAAAGAAAGAAGAAACAGAGAAGGCAAGTCAACAAAATAGACCTATCAAGAATGAAGAAAAAGAGCCAGGGATGGTGCTCGGCCCGGGTGCCCATGCCTCTGCAGAGCCGGTGGATGTGGAACGAGCGGGAACCAGAGACAGCCTTAGGAATTGGGGTTCCAGCAAGTGCTTGCACCCATTTATGGAGACTGTGAACTAAGCTTTTGCCCCACGCCGGCTGACAGAGGAAATAACCTTCCTTCTTGGTCACTCTCCCCTCCGGGAGAAGGCGTGGTGTCCGACATTTTGTGGGTCCGTTGAGAAGGTATGAACTTTTGGCGCGGAAAAAAAAAAAATGTGTGCTTTGAACTTGAAACAGCCACCGGATACCGGGGCAGCCCCAGCCGGGGATGGTGCTCGGCTCCGGCCAGCCGGGTTTTCGGCCTGGGCGCCCATGCCCCTGCAGAGCCGGTGGATGTGGAACGAGCAGGAACCAGAGACAGCTTTAGGAATTGGGGTTCCAGCAAGTGCTTGCACCCATGTATGGAGACTGTGAACTAACTTTGGCTACATGCTGTTCCAGGAAGGGAAATGATTCATTTTCAAACCTAAATCTTCGCGGACTTAATTACTATAATACAGAAATTGTAAACCTGAATGAAGACATTTTATCTCTTCATTCTCATCAGGGGAAAACTTATTATCAAATATTTCCCTGTTAATAGAGCTGTATTCTTAGGGGATAAATTCCAACAAAAATAGTGAGTCTGTTATGAAACTCTAACAACAATAGTGAGTTATGTGTTGAAATCTGGAATGTAATCAAGGTAAAGAGAAAAGGAAGTGAAATTATCACTCACGTACGGGGTGGGTTGGGGGGTGAGGGGTGGGATGTATACTGTTTTTGTTTGTTTATTTTGTCTTTGCTTTTGTTTTTGTTTTTATTGGTGGTGGAATATGGGCACTGGTGAAGGGATGGGTGTTTGAGCATTGTGTAACTGAGATATAAGCCTGAGAACTTTGCAACTTTCCACTTGGTGATTCAATAAAATAAATTAAAAGAAAAAAAAGAATGAAGAAAAAAAAACAGGAAAAATGGAAAAAATAGTGAAAATTATCTATTTTAATCCTCTCAAACGAAATAATAAATATCTTTGCTTATTTTTCAAAAAAATTATATGTTTATGTAGGATATCATTGGTTTGTCCTTTCTCCCTTGCCACAAAAAGCTTAGATTTATTGGGTAACACCCGTCACAGTGCTCCTGAAGCACCTCCATTCCTCTGTGTTTATTAGAACGTAGCGCTAGACATTTTAGGACAACATTGGTTTGTTCTGTTCCCCTTGCCACAGGAAGCTTAGGTTTATCACAGTGCTCCTGAGGCACTTCTATTCCACTGCATTTATCTGTAAACTCCTCTCTATGCTTTCTTCCCCAACCGGTTCTATCACTTTTTCCCCATAATCAGACTCTGTTAACTTATAAGGTGAGATTCTTCAGAAATCTATGATTTTATATGTATGAGTGGAATACTGCCTTTCTCCTCTCCTTGTGTCTTTTGAATAGCTTACTTTAAAGCAATATCCTTTTTGTGTGGGCAAAGGAAGATAGTTAATGTTATGCTTTTGTAGCTTGGAATTTAATTGGCTTCGAATGTTATTCATTCCCGGGCATCTGCTTTCTCAACTTAAGCCTCAGTTGCTCTTAGTTCCTAGCACCCCAAATGCAGGGTCCAGATGAGGGACTGAAAGGACCCAGGGCAACCTGTGAGCTACTGTGGCATTGAAATGGGCCAGGCCAAAGCACCATGATTCTTAGTTATAAATTAAGAGCTTGGTCATGGACAAATGCTATCATGATCCAAAAGTAACGATGAGACCAGGACCTTGCTAGGGATAGGAAAGACTAATCTGGCCTGAGCACTGTAATCTGAGATTGAGATGGCTCCAGGAGAGCAATTCTATAAGCTTAATGTATCTCTTACTATGTCCATACAAAATTATTAAAATTATGAATGTTTATATGTTTGTTGGACAAGGAGAGGAGAAACACACCCATATTTGCCTTTAAACCAGTCATCTTACTGGATAAGAATCTGTCCTGGAAGTAGCTTCCCCCTGAGGGAAGAACCTTACATCTGCTGATTGTATGACCACACCTATGTGTAAGCCCCAATCCCTCATGCTTGGGGATTAACTAGGCTGTAAATGTGGGCTGGAGGGTTCCAGATCCAGAGTTAGGAGGAGAAGGAAAATGAGAGAGGCAGGAGGAGAATGATGAAAGATGGAGAGGAGATGAAATAGCATGGGGGAGGGAGAAGCAGGAGGAGAATCAGAGGAGAATGGAAACGGGAATGGAATAAACTGCAACTGAGACCAACCAGCCTGACTCCCGTCCCTTCCTTTGCCTGCCCATCGCCATTGACCTCCCTGGGGTGGAGGAAGTGGCCCAAGACTACTGAAAATGGGAAGCAGGAGAGATAGAGCCCTGCTGCCCTGTTTTTGTGTTTATACATGTTTATGTGCTGTTTATGTGGGGTTTGTGGGGGGAATCGTAGGGGGACACTCAGTGGTGTTCAGGGCTTATTCCTGGTTCTGTGTTCAGGAATCACTCCTGATAGTACTTAGGGGGATCATATGGGTTCTGGATATCAAACACCAGGCAGCTGCATACAAGGCAGTGCCCTACTCTCAGTACTATCTCTCTACTCCCTGCTGGTGTCTGCAAGAACTACTTTTATGGGGCTGAAGAGATAGTGCATAGTAAGAGATAGTAAGGAGCCTGTCTTACATTTGAATGACTGGATTTTATCTCTGACCCCCCCCCCAGCTCTGCCACAAGTGATTCCTAAACACAGAGCTACGAATAAACCCCGAGCACAACTGGATATGTCTCCAAAAATAAACAAAAAAGTGACTCTTACGACCATTTCTTAAATTTTGATAAATCTACCATATAAAAGCTGGCAAATGTAAATATATACAAAAATATGCCGTAAACATCAAAAAGATTATTTGGTAAAACTCATGATTTAGTTTTGTATCTTATCTTGATAACCTGCTAAATGGTACACAAAGTTGTATTATGAAAATAAATTTGCCTCCTGCTCCATCAGTCAAACATCTAATTTTATGATCTGCTTAAACCTTTCTGGGAAAAGAAAGGATAACTGAAAAGAAACAAATTAGGTAGGTTTCAGAGGTGGATTTCAGTTCATGTTGAGCTTTATTTATGTTTTGAGGACATACCCATCTGGTTCTGTGCTCAAGGAGCACTCCTGCTGGGCTCAAGGTACTGGATGGGATGCTGAGAATCAAACTGAATCAGCCACCTGCAAGACAAGTGCCCTCCTCACTGCACAATCTCTTCAATTCCAAGGTCTTCCATCTTAGTCTGTAGCACTGCAGCACTGTTGTCCTGTTGTTCATAAATTTGCTTGAGCGAGCACCAGTAATGTCTCCATAGTGAGACTTGTTGTTACTGTTTTTGGCATATCGAATACACCACGGGGAGCTTGCCAAGCTCTGCCATGAGGGCAGGATACTCTCGGTAGCTTGCCAGGCTCTCTGAGAGGGAAAGAGGAATCGAACCTGGGTCGGCCGCATGCAAGGCAAACGTTCTACATGCTGTGCTATCCCTCCAGTCCTCCGTCTTAGTCACTGACATTTATTCTAACTTATATGGGAATTGTTTGGCTTGAGAAGTGACATAATATTTTTGGAGATTAACTCTGACTACTGTATTGAGCATTTTCAAACAAGGAGGAAAGCAGGAAGATAAAAAGGATATGGCAACTATCTAGATATTTGAATATCGAAGATCATAGCAATGAAAAAGATTAGAGCAACAGATAAATGTAAAAGCATACAATTCACAAATAAAATTTGTAAGCACCACCATAATATTAAAAGAAATAAATACAACTTTAACAAAAGATGTGCAAGATCTTCATACTGAACCTTGTCTATTTTATGCTAAAAGAAATTAATTGGCGGAACGTCCTTTGTTCATGAACTCAATAGAGCTAAGCTATCCATTCTTCCCCAACTTATCCATAAATTTAATGTAATTTCATTTTAATTACCAATGGATTTATTAAGAAAACTGCTAAGCTAGAACACAGACTGTCCTGACCCCACACCAGACTGTCTTCACCAGGGCAACTCAGAGGGGCAAGGTTGAGTTTCCTTCCCCACCCCAGCAGAACTCCGGCAGCCAAAAACCTCTAGAACCCAACCATTCAGCCATGTTCAATTCTGCTCTCCACGGGCTCGGATGAGCCTCACCTATGAGGGAACCTGCAGAAAGACCCAGGTATGTGGTGCCTGTGACTGAGCTCTCCAAGCTTGCTTGGAACAGGACTGGGATTCCTCCTCTTTGCTCCCCAGTTTTCCAATTGCTGGCAGTCATACCCACAAACACCCGTTGGTGCCGTAAAATCTCATCAATGGCCAAGATACAGAGATTCTGAAATAAAGCTCTAGGAAGAGAGTGACACAGAATATCCTGGAGCATGCGGCCATGCAACCTCTTATATTCTAGCCCACTGATGTAACAAAAGTAGCACACGTTTGTTTGGGTTTCACACACATGCTTGTAATCTCTTATACAAGGGCTTAAATGGCTCCAGGATGAAATACAACAATCTTCACACACTTTCCTCTTATGGTGGCGGGAAGGTGCACGGTGATGGGATTGGTGTTTGAATATTTTCTGTAATGAGCTATTGTGAACAACATTATAAATGGTCACTGTCACTGTCATCCCATTGCTCATCTATTTGCTTGAGCAGACACCAGTGACATCTCCATTGTGAGACTTGTTACTGTTTTTGGCATATCGAATATGCCACGGGTAGCTTGCTAGGCTCTGCCATGCAGGTGAGATACTCTCAATAGCTTGCCGGGATCTCCAAGAGGGGCGGGGGAATCGAACCCGGGTTGGCTGCATGCAGGGCAAACGGCCTACCCACTGTGCTATCGCTCCAGCCAACATTATAAAAATAAAATTTAAAAAAAGAAAGTTGCTAAGAAAATTAATAAAATATTTATAACGGTGAATAGTACTAAGAATAATCAAATGATTTTGATTTTTAAAAGTTAAAGTTAGTGAACTAACTTTACAGTAGAACTAACAAATCAAGAAAGTATATTATCAGTATAGACAGATGAATAGTATATAAGTTCAGAAATATACTAACACATACATGGCTCATTGGTTTTCAACAAAAGTGTCAAAGTAACTTAATGAATAAATAATATTTTCAATAAATGGAACTTAAGTAATCAGGTGTAGATTAAAAGAAACTATGAAACTTGATCATGTTCTCTCACCAGACATAAAAGCGTATCATAAATTGAAATGTAGAATCTAAGTGTCTACCATTTCAGATGGAAAGCATTGCATCAGACAAGCAATTGTCTACTATTAGGGAAATTGCAAGCCAAACTATATAAAGAACTCATAAATACCAGTGATAAAAATGTCAGGCATCCCAATAAAAACTGAGCAGAAGTCTTTAACAACATTTCACAGAAGAGGATACATCCAAATGGTGAATAAATGTATTTTTTACATTTAAAAAAAATCTAAACATCACAAATTCTAAAATTGGCATGTAAAATGACAGGCATGAATAAAATGCCTTCTTCATGTATCCTGAGTTGAGCATTGTTAGAGTAGTACACAGGAAGGAAAGGGAAGGAAGGGAGACAGATAGAGAGGCAGGAAGGCAGGTAGGTATGGAGGCAGACTTTTATTGACAGTTATGTATTTTGTTTAGAGACAATAATTAGGGGATAAATGGATCTACAGCAATATTAGGCCACCACCCTTTTCAAGAGTGTGATATCAATCTCATTTTTGTATGTGTGAATCACTGCAAGAATAAAGCCCATAATAAATTTGATAGCTATAATTTGACTAATATTATAAGGTCATTTCCCATTAAGAAAAATAATTGGTATATTTTTTGTTTAACCTCCCCTTCAAAATGGTTCTATTTTTTAAAGTTTTCATTTATTTCCCAGTTTTAAAATTTTTTCTCAAAAATATCTTTGAGGGGCTGGAGCAATAGCACAGCAGGTAGGCATTTGCCTTGCACACGGCTGACCCAGGTTAAAATCTCAGCATCCCATAGGGTCCCCCGAGCACCGCCAGGAGTAATTTCTGAGTGCATGAGCCAGGAGTGCATCGCGGGGTATGACCCAAAAAGAAAAAAAAAATCTTTGAAATATATGAACTATAAGTTCAAATGCCACACAAAATAAATGGTATATGATAGTTGAGAAGTACACAGATGTTAACCATTAGGTTTTGATCGTCTGCATATATAAATGTCAAACTTTGAATGATCATCATCATCATCATCATCATCATCATCCCATTGACCGTCAATTTTCTCCAGCGGTCTCAGTATCGTCTCCATTCGGTACTCCAAACTTTGAATAAATATTAAAATTGCAGCTATGTCCTCAAGACCCAGCCAACCTCACTGATTTCATTTGCAAACATTTCCCATGACATGATTCTCCCAACTATTACTTTACTGTGCTTGTACACTTCCCTCTAAATACTCCACCCCAGATTGGCTCATGGATCACTCTTTTAGTTTTTCATGTGTTGGCCCCCAAAACTACTTTATAACAGTTTAACACCACTACATACTGCCTGTAGCTCACACTTGGATGTGGTTTAACACAAATTGCAGAACCGGTATTAAACAATTTTCTCTAAAATAAACCTATGCATCATTAGCATTTGTTCAATATGCATATATGTTGTATGTGTACATATGTTTAAGAGAGGATGTGTGATATTCTCTTAATGATATAGATTCTTCAAAAATAAAGAATTTTTCTGGACATCATTATACTACTCAGCTCAGTACATAGAAGACTGCCCAATATGTAATAACTAGAAAATCCTTGCCAATAAGTTAATTTCTTTGAATGCACTGAGCTGATCACTTTCTTCCTATTTTAACAAAAAACTAAAGTTAAGGGGATTAAAATAATTGTTATAAAGTTCAATTAAACTACAAAGAGATAGAAATGATTTTATAAACAATCAAATTTTATGCATTCAATCCAAAGGGTACATTTCAGAAAAACTGAATTCAGTGTTGAAAAAGTCTAATTAACTTTAATGATTCAAAGCAATGGAGTGGGACACTGAGCCAGTATAGCTGACAGAAGAGATTAAAGACAACTCAAAATGAAAACAAAAGTAATTGGGCTTAGCCATGAAACATTTTATTGGAGAAGCAAAAGATCAGTGGTTATAGGTGAGAGATCACAACCCAGATGAGATAGAAGCAAAGCAAGATCAGATGGCGATTCTGCTGCTCATTTTCCAACAACATGCTATCAGCTTCAAGAACAAAACTTTTTCTCTGCCCCAGGCAGGAGGTTAGAGAAGGCATAATCTATCACCATAGCTAAAGGGGGGATGATAAAGTCCTGAAATTAAGAAGAGAGTAGATCTTCTTCATGATCCTGAGGCATTTTAGCGCTGTTTACTTGCCCTTGGGTGGACACATCTGCTGGCATGGTGGGCAAGGATGTACAGGAAGGCACTCCTGCTGGCAAGGCGGCGGGCACTGCTCAGGTGGGCATGGAAAAGGGAAATAGCAATCCCGACAAGGAGGTGGTGGACAAGGCTGAGAGCAGTGGTCAGGGCAGTTGGGTGATGGACAAGGATCAACACACTGTGATGGTGGACAAGGCTGAGGGCAGCGGTCAGGGCAGTTGGGTGATGGACAAGGATCAACACACTGTGATGGTGGACAAGGCTGAGGGCAGTGGTCAGGGCAGTTGGGTGATGGACAAGGATCAACACACTGTGATGGTGGACAAGGCTCAAAGCAGGGCTCAGGGCATTTTGGTAGTGGGCATGGCTCCTGGCACTTAGGTATGAACACAGGTGGTAGCTCGCAGGGCTGCTTGCACTGCTCCTGGCAAGACATCACTCCTGAGTTAAGAATTCTGAAAGATAAAATGGCATCAGAGTGTGATGAGTGCTCTTACGAGGAAAAAGTGCATGTGACAGACAATTTAGCTGAGTTGTTAACTTCAGTGACTCTTTGATTCCCTACACAGTATTTTTATTTTGTTTAGCTTTTCATGCTTTTAAAATACTTAACTCTCAGATTTTTAGTCATTTTCAGGCAAACCTTTGTCACTTTCTAAAGACAGAAATACCCAGACAAGTAATCTAGATATTAAAATTTTAGCAAATCCTTGAGCAAATGGCTTATCATATCTCTCATGCACAATTTCTAATTTAACTGCACTGGCTTTTGTTCTTTATCAGGGCTCATATAGGACTCGAAGTCTTAAACCCCAACTCTTACACCCAAGTGATGGGTACAAAGAGGGATGCATTAAAACTAACATCTAGCAGCAGCAGGATAGGACATATCTCTTACCCTCTTCAGTTTACTATTATAACTCTTATTCCATTTTCTCAGCAACTTCATGATTTCCTACCAATTACCAGTGAAACATCTGGGAAACGAATCAAAGAGTGTGCATTCTTTGCATGCAGGATCTGTGTGCTGCATGTCCCTTGAGCACCTTTAGAGTAACCTCTGGACACTGAACCAGCAGTCCTGAGCACTACCAGGTGTGTCCAAAAAAATAAAAGAGTAAACAGACTAATGAAAATCAACCCTTCTCCTAGGCTTTTCTTCATTTCCCCACAAATGAACATTAATTCCTTAAAATAGTCACTTCTGCTCCCTAAGTTCTAACACTATCCAGTATCAAGAAAAACTTCTAAGATTTGTACTCACCAAAGGCTTCAAAGAAGATACACAACTGAGAAGAAAGATGATAGGTTTGGTGTGGTGAAGAGTCCTTTTATAAGGGTCAGAACATGATGCACTTATTTCCCAACCCAAATACTAATTGCATGCAATTTCACAAATGATTTGCTCCACTCACACTGATACCACAAAACTTCCGTGTTCTCCTTACCACCAACTAGAGCAGTGCTTAATCACTCACTGGAATCTTGTCTCATACGCCTCATGCCAGTGTGATGAGGCAACTAATGAATATGAGAAATTCTTTGACAGACATTATGCTGTCTGTCTTCAGAGATGGTGTTTCTCATTCTCCCCAGCTCCCAATGCATCTGGTATGCACAAATCACTACCTGATCAATTTCTCCTACCAAGCATCCACCCTAGCCTCCTTTATTAGCAGAGACCAGAGAGCACTACTACACCTGCTGTCTGGTCATATTTTAAACACCCACTTTTATTTTTTTTTTAGAACCAACTTTCTATTTTAACATCTCCTACTGATTTGTAGGGTTTTCTAAACAGTGGATTGATGTATTTTAGAATCACGTCTTGGTTTTCCAGGTGCTGATGGTCCTACACTGGGTGTGTTTTTCCATGGCTCGATTAATGGACTTGAGTAGGACAGCATCATGCCTCAATTTTCTAGGGCATAAGAGTCACAGCCCAGGTCGCTCCTTAATGCTTCACATTTGCAAATTTACTTTCTGACCTGGACTCTTGGTTCTTCATGACTGACTTGTGGCCTGGTAATCCCAAATTCTCTCTTCTTCTTCAGGCTGATACAATCTGGGCTGTATCCATTAGAAGTTCTTCCCCTCATGTAAGGTCCCAAGTACCATGTACTACTTTCTTCTACTAAAGTTAATTGAAATGACCCTTTAACAGATTCTGTTCAAAAATGTCATTGAGTAGGATTTTCAACTTTCTTAATACACTCATGGATTAAAACTTTAAAAGCTATATCATGGGTATTTTATCTAAATCATTGCCACTGTCAGTGTTATCCCATTGTTCATCGATTTGCTCAAGCAGACACCAGAAACCTCTCCATTATGAGACTTGTTGTTACTGTTTTTGGCATATCGAATATGCCAAGGGTAGCTTGCCAGGCTCTGCTATTTGGGAGAGATACTCTTGGTAGCTTGCCAGGCTCTCCAAGAGGGACGGAGGAATCGAAACCAGGTCAGCTGTGTGCAAGGCAAATGCCCTACCTGCTGTGCTATCTAAATGTTAGTAAATGAGTCAGTAAAACCCTCCATGATATTGAAGCTAAAGATATCTTCAAAGATGACACGCAACTGACCAACCAAGTGGAAACAGACATAAACAAATGGGGCTATATTAAACTAAGAAGCTTCTGCACTGCAAAAGATACAGTGACCAAAATACAAAGACAATCTACAGAATGGGAAAGGATATTCACCCAATATCCATCCAATAATGGGTTGATATCAAGGGTATGTAAAGCACTGGCTGAACTCTACAAGAAGAAAACATCCAACCCCATCAGAAAATGGGGCGAAGAAATGAACAGAAACTTTTCTAAGGAAGAGATACGAATGGCCAAAAGGCACATGAAAAATGCTCTGCATCACTAATCATCAGGGAGATGCAGATCAAAACAACCATGAGATACCACCTCACACCACAGAGACTAGCACACATCCAAAAGAACAAAAGCAACCGCTGTTGGAGAGGATGTGGGGAGAAAGGGACCCTTCTACACTGCTGGTGGGAATGCCGACTGGTTCAGCCCTTTTGGAAAACAATATGGACGCTTCTCAAAAAATTAGAAATTGAGCTTCCATTTGATCCAGCAATACCATTTCTGGGAATATATCCTGGAGAAACAAAAAAGTATAGTCGAAACGACATCTGCATTTATATTTTCATCACAGCACTGTTTACAATAGCCAAAATCTGGAAAAAGCCCGAGTGCTCGAGAACAGATGACTGGTTAAAGAAACTTTGGTACATCTATACAATGGAATACTATGCAGCTGTTAGAAAAGATGAAGTCATGAACTTTGCACATAAGTGGATCAACATGGAAAGTATTATGCTAAGTGAAATGAGTCAGAAAGAGAGGGATAGACATAGAAAGATTGCACTCATCTGTGGAATATAAAATAACAGAGTAGGAGACTAACACCCAAGAATAGTAGTATAGAATACAAGGAGGTTGGCTCCATGGCATGGAAGCTGGCCTCACATGCTGGAGGAAAGGCAGCCCGGATAGAGAAGGGAACACATAGTAAAATGTGGTTGGGGATCCCGCGCGAGAAGAGAGATGCGTGCTGAAAGTAGACTAGAGACTGAACATGATGGCCACTCAATACCCCTATCGCAAACCACAACACCCAAAAGGAGAGAGAACAAAATGGAATACCCTGCCAGAGAGGTGGGGGGTGGGGGTGGGGGGGACAGGATTGGAGGGTGGGAGGGACACTGGGTTCATTGGTGGTGGAGAATGGACACTGGTGGAGGGATGGGTTCTCGAACATTGTATGAGAGAAACACAAGCACGAAGATGGGTAAATTTGTAACTGTACCCTCACAATGACTCACTTATTAAAAAAGAAAGAAAGAGAGAAAAAGAGAGAAAGAAAGAGAGAAAAAGAGAGAAAGAAAGAGAGAAAGAGAGAAAGAAAGAAAGAAAGAAAGAAAGAAAGAAAGAAAGAAAGAAAGAAAGAAAGAAAGAAAGAAAGAAAGAAAGAAAGAAAGAAAGAAAGAGAGAGAGAGAGAGAGAGAGAAAGAAAGAAAGAAAGAAAGAAAGAAAGAAAGAAAGAAAGAAAGAAAGAAAGAAAGAAAGAAAGAAAGAAAGAAAGAAAGAAAGAAAGAAAGAAAGAAAGAAAGAAAGAAAGAAATATATAGTACAAAGGTTTGAAGCAGTAGTCCCAAATCTGGAACTCTATGTTGAGCTAGATCATGGATATTTAGCATACTGTAGCACTAGAAAGTACTGACTTAGCTTCAGAAATGAAGAGATACCGAAAAGTTCACTTTGCTTATCAACAATATTGAAATAGTAATGAGTGGAGCTGGAGAAATTGTAGTGTAAGTTCAGACCCTTGCACAGGTCTGAACCTGATACCATCGTGGTTCCTCAAACACAGCACCAGGAGTGATCACTGAGTACAGAACTAGGAGTAAATACATGCATTGCTGGCTTTCACCTAAAACTAAAACTAAATAAGTGCATTTATAAATAAAATAAATTGAAATTGTAAATAAATAAATAAATAAATGTTAGCAAATGACTAAGAACCTATTGATAGCTCCATAATGTAATCTGTTAAATATAGGAAGCACTTCATCTAGGCCTATTAAGGAAAAAATTACAGCCTTGACTGAAGATATCTACAAGCACCAATAATGTAATACAGTATATGTCAAAACATCTCTGAAGATAAGTTTATACAGTTGTAAATTTGATACAAGAATTACACCTGTCTCAAAGTTTGCTGTAAAAACTCAAATGCCTAATATAAAATATATTACTTGGTTGGTCTTTGAGAACTGTGAGTTTTCCATATATCTTATTTCTAAAGTATATATATGGGGCTTCTATAATTAATAAAATTATATATACATATATATCATTAGTATTTAAATGGGTAAAAAATTGGAATAGATGTTCCCTAAGGAAGTTGTATGGGGCCCAGAGTGATAATACAGAGGGTAGAGAATTCGCCTTGCACCTGTTGTGCCAGCCTCAATTCCCAGTACCCGCTATATCCCCTGAGGTACTCCAGGAATGATACTTGAGCACAGAGTCAGGAGTAAGCTCTGAGCATAGCTGAGTGTGGCTCAAAAGCAAAAAACAAAGTTGTGTAATGGTGAACAGCTACCTGAAAATTTGCCCCAGGGAAATGTATAATAACCAGTGAAATGAAAATCAAACCACAATATCACCTTATCCTTAGAATAATCATTACCCAAAGGTAAGAAAAATATTAGTGAAACTGTAGAAAAAAAGTAAATCCCTATATGCTGTCACTGAAGTGCAAAATCATCAGCCACTACAGAACTGAGTATTATTCTTCCTCAAAATATAAACAAGTAGAACAATTCTAACACAAAAATCCCCTCTGGGGTTTACCCATAAGAATTTAAATCAGGATATTAAAAGATATTAGCACATCCAAGTTATTGTGCATTAATCGAAAAAGCCAAAACTTTCCAGTTAGTTTAACCTACATGTCTACTAATAGATAAGCCGATAAAGAAAGCACGGATCTACATGCAATGGAACATTGTTAGACACTAAAAAGAAAGGAAATACTGCCCTATGAGACAAAACGCACAAACCTAGGAGACTCTATGCCAAGAAAAATGAGTCAAGGGTCAGAGAGGTAGAAACACAGGTAGGGCAATTGCCTTGCATACAGTCAATCTGGGTTCAATGCCCAGTACCCAATAGGGTCTCCAAAGTCATCTCAGAAGTGATCCCTGAGCACAGAGCCAGGAGTAACAATGAGCACTACCTGGTGTGACCCTAACAAGTAAATGAGTCAGATGTAGGACAAACACTATGATTTCCCTCATGTAAGGTACCTAAAATAGTTAAACCCATTAAAATATAGAATAAAATCATAGTTACTGAGATATTGGGGGACAACAAGGAGCTGCTAATTAGCAACTATAAACACTTTCAGTTATGTAAGATGATGAGTCACACAATAGCATGACTGTATTTAATACTATTTCACACACTTCAAAATCGTGAAGAGGGTAGTTCTCCTATTATATATTCTTACAATAAGAAACAAAAACTATGAACCTTAAAAGGTAGAAAATCTGGGGCTGGAGCCATGGTACAGCAGGTAGGACACTTGCTGTGCATACTGCCAGTTCCATCCCTATGGATGGAGCCTGGGATTCTGGGTTCCCAAGCAGCAAGACAGACAGAGACACAAATATGATAATGCAAAGGCAGTAGGAGTTTTATTCCAGTACACTGGGGTCAACTATCTCACTCACAGAGTAGTCTCTTTGATAGCGACCCCGACTTCAGGCAGCAGGCAGTTTGCACAGGGTTGATTACAAAAGCAGTACACGCCTTATTGTTTCAAAAAGAATCTTACTTAGTTACCAAACAAAGGTGTTTTGGCAAGTGTCTAGGGTAACAGTGGTCAGGCAACAATTAAACAATAATTTCCAGTATCAGTACCAATTTTATGATTACATAAACTTCTCATTTTCCTTTAGGGTTAACAGAAAGCAACCTCTGGGGCATTGTGAGAATTGATTAATTGAGCCCACTTGCTGATCCCAGGAACTTTCCCAGGTGGGTTCAGGTTGGCTAATTACGCATTGTTTTATTGCTGGGAAACTGAATCTGTTTCAGTTCCAGGAACTGAACCTGAGGCCTACCTGATTTTTCTCATTTCTGCTGCCTGTCATGGCGTCAGTTTCGCCCTTACACCTGACATTCTCATATGGTCCCTCAAGCATACCAGGAGTGGGTGTGCCCCCCAAAAACAAGCAAACAAACAAACAAAAAAAACAGAAGGTAGAAAAAGCTAAAAAGAATAATGAATGACTAGAGTCAAGTATTTAAATATGTATTTGGTAAAGAGGGGCCAGAGTGTGACAGCGCAGTGGATAGAGTGCTTGCCTTGTACACATCCAACCCAGGTTGGATTCCAGACACCCCATATCATCCTCCTAGCACCACCAAAAGTGATTCCTGAGAGCAGATCCAGAAGTTACCCTGAGCATCGCCAAATGTAACCCCAAAACTAATATATATGGTAAAGAATGGAATAGTGTGGCAGAATATTTTTCTGGTTCCAGCGTTCTCCCCTGCTGCCTGCCTTCTCTTCTTGCTGGCATCAGTCTTAATTAGCTGGTGTCTGCATGACAGCACCTCAGAGATCACATCTTCTAACTTGGAGGCCCTACCCACGGCCTGCGGGAGGATTTCACACCTTGTGCTCCTTACCTGGGCAAAGAAATGCTGTGTGGCACCTGCAATATTTCTAACATTTGAGACTGGTATGTTGCGGACGGAAACTGGTGCCCTAACTGGAGATATGAAGAGGCAGTAACGTCTCATGTTGAGCTATGTTCTTGCTCTTTCACAGCATCGCAGAGAAAAAGCACGAGGTCAGCTATTCCTGTCTAGCAATCAGATTCAATAGTGGAGTGAGAGCACAACATGTAACTAAATACTTGTAGTAAATTAGCATGTTTTAAACACAATGACTAGGTTTTAATCTATGTTCTTTGACCCATTTTTTAAACATTGCTACAGTTCTGTTTCTTTGCGATAAAAGATACTGCTCATACAGATTTTGTGAATCACGGGTAAGATAAATAATAAGACTACTGAAACAAATCTTGAAGGCTGGAAATCATGAAGATGAATAACTGGTGTCAAAAGTTCCTGTGTTGCCAAAATATTTCCAAAGGAACCATTTTTAGGGAAAAGGAAAGAAAGATAGAAGGAAGGCAGAGATAAGGGATAGTAGGGAAAAGTAGAGAAGGGGAAAGATTTAAAAAAGATGGTCATGCCTCCCACGGGTAAATTTTGATTCTAACTCATTGCACATTCTAACTCACTTCCTTCTAATTAATTTAGAGCTTCATTCTTTATGTCCATGATAAGAATTATTTCTATTTTGAATATATTTAATAAATTTTTCTAAGTTCCAGAAATATATAATTTGAATTTGAAACTTAGAAATGAGCAGAACCTCAATGATAATGGAATCCAACACTGCCTCATTTTAATAAAAAGAAAATTAGTTCCCAGAGAAATGAAGATATCAAACACTAGAACATTCTATAGTCATATCTGGAAGCCAGATCTCAAATCTAATCACCTTATAGTCATTTACTAATTTCTAGGTGTATATTTATTATTTTTGAGGTGAATTTACATGGATGTATATATTTCAGGGAGACAATTTTAAGTCTCTTCAAAATATATTTACTACACTGGACCAAAGTACCAATATTTCTCCACCACAGTCCATTGAACCCTCTCCTATTGTACTGTCTAGTTAAATGAATACCATTAAGAATTTGATCATCCTAGAAGTTAAACAATGAAAGACAAACATCAGGTGATTTACCTATATGTGGTATATGGTAAAAACAGAAGAATAACTAATGAAATGTAAATTAGCTTTTATAGTATAAAACCAAATCTGTATTCTGAAAACAGAAGGGAGAAATGGCAAGGAGAATTAAGTGAGGCCAATTGTATAATAAAGGATAAAGTTGAAATTTTTGTGATAAAGTTAATATATACTTATGCTGGTTTATAATGATGCAGGCTGACAGTTACACAGTGGCAAAATGCAATGTGACTCCAGTAAAAATGAATTTTAAATAATTGTAATATTTAGTGTTTCTATTTATTTATTTTTATTAGTGAATCACCATGAGGTACAGTTACAAACTTACAAAACTTTCGTGTTTGCATTTCAGTCATACAATCAATGATCGTTTACTCATCCTTCCATCAGTGCCCATTCTTCCCCACCAATGTTCCCAGTATCCCTCCCACCATGCCCACCTCATCCCCCACCACCCTGCCCCACCTCTGGGGCAGGGCATTCCCTTTGTTCTCTCTCATTTTGGGTGTTGTGGTTTGCAATAGAGGTATTGGGTGGCCACCTGTTCGGTCTATAGTCTTCTTTCAGCACACATCTTTCGACCCAAACAGGTCCTCCCAACATCCTTTTTGGTGTTCCCATCTCTATCTGAGCTGCCTTTTTCGCCAGCATGTGGGGCTGGTTTCCAAGCCATGGAGCTGACCTCCTGGTCCTTATCTCTACTACTCTTGGGTGTTAGTCTCCCATTCTGTTACTTTATACTGCACAGATGAGTGCAATATTTCTATGTCTATCCCTCTCTTTCTGACTCATTTCACTTAACATGATACTTTCCATATTGGTCCACTTATATGCAAAGTTCATGACTTCATCTTTACTAACAGATGCATAGTATTCCATTGTGTAGATGTACCAAAGTTTCTTTAACCAGTCATCTGTTCTTGGGCACTTGTGTTTTTTCCAGATTTTGGCTATTGTAAACAGTGCTGCAATGAACATCAAGTGCAGATGTCATTTCTACTATACCTTTTTGCCTCTCCGGGATATATTCCCTGGAATAGCATTGCTGGGTCAAATGGGAGCTCAATTTCTAATTTTTTGAGAATCGTCCATACTGTTTTCCAAAGGGCTGAAACTTTGTTGGCAATCCTCCCAGTGAAGGAGAGTCCCTTTCTCCCCACATCCGTGCCAACACCAGTTGCTTTTGTTCTTCTGGATGTGTGCCAGTCTCTGTGATGTGAGATGATATCTCATTGTTGTTTTGATCTGCATCTCCCTGATGATTAGTGGTGTAGAGCATTTTCTCATGTGCCTTTTAGCCATTCAGATTTCTTCTTTGAGAAAGTTTCTGTTCATTTCATCATCCCGTTTTCTGATGGGGTTGGATGTATTCTTCTTGTAGAGTTCAACCAGTGCCTTGTATATCCTTGATATCAATCCCTTATCAGATGGGTATTGGGTGAACATCCTTTCCCATTCTGTAGACTATCTTTGTATTTTGGTAATAGTTTCTTTTGAGGTGCAGAAGCTTCTTAGTTTAAGATACCCATTTGTTTATCTCTGTTCCCACTTGCTTGGTCATCTTTCAACATGTCATCTTTGAAGATACGTTTAGCTTCAATGTCGTGGAGGGTTTTGCCAACCTTGTCTTCAATGTACCTGATAGACTCTGGTCTGAAGTTGAGGTCTTTAATCCATTTTGATCTAACTTACATGGTGTTTGGTAGAGATCTGAGTCCATTTTTTTGCATGTAGCTGTCCAGTTTTGCCAACACCATTTGTTAAAGAAGTTTTCCTTGCTCCACTTCACATTTCTTGCTCCCTTATCAAAGATTAGATGATCATATATTTGAGGGTGGTGTAAGGATATTCCACCCTTTTCCATTGGTCTGCAACTCTGTCTTTGTTCCAGTACCATGCTGTTTTAATTATTACTGCTTTGTAGTAGAGTTTGAGGTTGGGGAAGGTGATGCCTCCGATATACTTTTTCCCAAAAATTGTTTCAGCTATTCATGTGGGCTTATTGTTCCATATGAATTTCAGGAGTATTTTCTCCATTCCTTTGAAGAATGTCATGGGTATCTTTATAGGGATCACATTGAATTTGTACAATGTTTTGAGTAGTATTGTCATTTTGACATGTTGAATTTGTACAATGCTTTGGGTAGTATTGCCATTAATTCTCCTAATCCATGAGCAGAGGATTATCATCATTATCATCATCATCATCATCCCATTGATCGTTGATTTTCTTGAGCGGTCTAAGTACCATCTTCATTCATCCTAGCCCTGAGATTTTAGAAGCCTCTCTTTACTCCTTCTCCCCAACGGTGCTGAACTGGAGGCTCTTTCAGGGTCAGGGAATGAGACCCATCATTGTTACTGGTTTTGTCACATGAATAAACCACGGAGAGCTTGCCAGGCTCTCCCATGCAGGCAGGAAACTCTTGGCAGTTTGCCAGTTTCTCCGAAGGGGAGAATTAGGCTATAAGAAGCTTCTGAGTGCATGGTTTTATAGTCTCTGGATGTTGGCCATTGATGGAATTACACGGCGCCGGGGGCAGTTTCTGGGTGTGACCGCTCAACTACTGGAAAATGGGGAATCTGGGCAGAAAAGGCCCAGTCCCGATCTGAGCAGGCTTGGAGATCTCAGCTCTGGGTCTCACACACCTGGGTTCCTCTGCCGGTTCCTTCATATGTGAGGCTCATCCAAACGTGTGGAGAGGGGCCTTGAGTATGGCTGTGGCTGGGTTCTGGAGGTCTTCTGCCAGCGTTCTTGCGGCATTCTGCTCAGGGTGGGGAGGGAAACTCAATCCACCCCCCCCCCAAGGGGCCCCAGTGAAGACAGCCAGGCTTGGGGGCAAGAGATTCTGCAGGGGTATCTTTCCATTTCCATTTCCATTTTCATTTCTATTTTCATTTCCATTTCTTTTATTTCATGAAGTAGCATTTTGTAGTTTTCTTTGTAGAAGTCTTTAACCTCCTTAGTTAAGCTGATTCTGAGGTACTTGATTTTCTGAGGCATGATTGTGAGGCAGGATTGCTTTTTTCTTGTCACTTTCTTCTCTCTCATTAATTGCCTTTGGAAAGCCATGGACTTTTGAGTATTGATTTTATAGTCTACAACTTTACTATACAAATCTATTGTTTCTAGGAGTTTCTTGGTAGAGATTTTAGGGTTCTCTAAATATAGTATCATATTATCTGCGAATAGTAAGAGCTTGATTTCTTCCTTTTCTACCTGAATGCCCTTAATATCTTTTTCTTGCCTAACCACTATTCCCACTAAGGATGATGCTTGCCATAGGCTTGTGGTAGATAACTTTGACTATATTAAGGAAAGTCCCTCCTATACCCATTTTAGGGACAGTTTTCATATAAACGGGTACTGGATCTTGTCACATGCTTTCTCTGCATCTATTTATATTATCATATTGTTTTTATCTTTTCTCTTGTTGATATGATGGATTATGCTGATTGATTTCCGAATGTTTAACCATCCTTGCATCCCTGGGATGAATCCCACTTGGTCGTGGTGTATGATCTTTTTGATAAGTTGTTGAATTCTATTTGCTAATATTTTGTTAAGAATCTTCGCACCTGTGTTCATCAGAGATATTGGCCTGTAGTTTTCTTTTTTTTTTTTTGTGGTGTCTTTGTTTGATTTTGGTATTAGGGAGATATGAGCCCCATAGAAACTGTTTGGGAGAGTTTCTGTTTCTTCAATTTCCTGAAAAAGCTTGAGAAAAACTGGTAATAGGTCCTTTTTAAATGTTTGGAAAAATTTGCTAGTGAATCCATCTAAACCTGGGCTTTTGTTTTTGGGAAGACTTTTGATTACAGTTTTAATTTCCTTGATGTTAATAGGACTATTCATGTATTACAGATCTTCTCAATACAACCTTGGGAGATATAGGAATCCAGGAATTTATCCAATTCTTCTAGATTCTCTTGTTCTATGGCATATAGACTTTCAAAGTAGTCTCTGATGATGTTTTGAATTTCTTTGGTTTCTGTTGTGATGTCCTTCTTTTCATTTCTGATTTGGTTTATTAGGGTTCTCTCTCTCTTTCTTTGTGAGTCGTGCTAGTGGTTTATCAATCTTGTTTATTTTCTCGAAGAACCAGCTTTTGGTTTCATTGATCTTTCGGATTGTTTTTGTCTTTCCATGTCGTTGATTTCTGCTCTAAGTTTTATTATCTCTTTTCTTCTGCCTTGTTTGGGCTCCTTTTGTTAGTCCTTTTCTAAGATCTTGAGCTTTGAAGTCAAATTATTTGTGTGGGCCCTTTCTTCCCTCCTGAAAAATGCTTGGAGAGCTATAAATTTTCCTTTTAACATGGATTTAGCTGCATCTGACAGGTTCTGGTAGCTTATCTCTTCATTCTCATTTGTTTCCATGTATCTTTTGATTTTGAACCTACAAAGTTACATATAACTAACTTATTAACCTAATATGAATAAAAATAACTCCAATTCCAGAAATGCAAAAATTCAGGCTTATATTTTCTCATACAGCTTCTTGAGTTTTTGTTCCTACAAAACTAAGGCAAAAACTCAAAATGAGTTAGCCATGAAATGCAAAATATTATGGACAAAATTGAGAATGTTTAGAAGAATGAGAGCTTTAGGGTGATCCTACCAAAATAGATATGGTGAACTTCAGCAGTGACATTTATCATTAGAAAGTATACCAATTACAAAAAAAAGACAGCTGCTAATTTTAAGGTGCAGTCAGAAAAAATTATTGGAAAGTGATGTCAAAGGTTTTTACATGAGCAAGAGTGATAGTACAATGGATAGGGCACTTGTTTTGCATGCAGCCAACCTGGGCTCAATCTCCAGAATATATAGGACCCTGAGTCCCACCTGTAGTAGTACTTGAGTGCAGAGTCAGGAGTTAACCAGGAGCACCTTTGGTCATGTCCTCAATTCCAAATGGTGAAGAAAATGTTACCAAGATTAAGTTAAATATGTGATGATTGTTCTGTGTGAGAACACAATGTGTGTCTGCACCAGTGTGCTTTTGTGTTTAAAAAAATGCTCATTGGGAAAGGTGGAGGCACCGGCCCCTCCTGCCGCTGCTGAGATGTGACCCCAGGGGCCGCACGCACATGCGGCTCCTCCGCAGCTGCACAAGTGTGAATCCAGACCCAGCTGAACCAACTTCAACATGGGCAGCTACTTGCAGATTGTCTCCAGCCAGAGGACTAAGCTGAGACCCCATGCCCGCCCAGGAGGGGAAAGGTATTTCTCTCTCTCGCCTGTCCCTTCCTGGGGATGAAGGGCATGGGGACGCCATATTATGACGACCACAGATGGGGTTTACAAGCTTGCAATGATCCAATATCTGGAAGAAATCTCCCTAGACTTAGTTGTTAAAATACAGAAATCTAAAACCGACCTCATTTCTCTTCACAACAGGTCTGACTCTAGTGGGTGCTCCTAACAATAATGGTGAGGATTGCGTTGAAATATTGAATGTAACCAAAGTAAATAGAAAGTAAAGTGAAATTTATCAGTTACAAGGGGGGGGGTGCGAGGGGGGGCGGGATGGGAGGCGTACTGTGTTTTGTTTTGTTTTGTTTTTTTTCTCGGTGGTGGGATATGGGCACTGGTGAAGGGATGGCTGTTTCAGCATTGTATGACTAAGACTTAAGCCTGAAATCATTATAATTTTCCACATGGTGATTCAATAAAATAAAATTAAAAAAATTAAAAAAATGCTCATTTAGAGACAGACAAGGAAACTGTATGCTTGTTGAGCAAACAATATAGCACTATACTTAAATCTATAAAGAATGTAACAAAAACTAAAACTCGAGCTGAAAATTGGAGGAAAGGAAATGTCTTGTCAAGTGTTCCATTTTCCTAACAGGTTTAGGAAATTTGATAAGACAAAAAAAATACAAAGTAGAAATTGAAGACTAGAAGTCAGAAAAGGAGATGGGGAAATGACTAGTTTGCATTCCAGCCCTTCTTAATGTTCATTTCCTTTTAAATGATAACCATTTTTTAAACCCAGAAACCCAAGCACAGTGGAACATTATAACACAGAGCTAAACCCATACAGCTGTGCCCATGGCCCCATTTCCCCGCCTACTTGAGAGCTTCTCTCTCTTAGTTGTTTTCTGTTTTGTCAAAGTTCCCTGCTCTGATAGCACATTGCTTCCACTCTAAAATCTCTCTTGCATCTTAGATCCTGTGTATCGTGGTATGATCTCTTGTCCTTTCTCAGTCTACTTTCTATCTCTTCATCTATGTTTGCTGCCTCCTCCGTTTCACATTTAACTGATACCTCATAGCTCCACCATGCCAATCTATCTCACCCCACCCTTTACTGAAATTACTCTTATCTTGTATACTTCCCATCACTCAGTGACTCCAGTTTTCTTGATTTTTCCCCTCTACCACGTGTTGTTTATCCAATCAAACATCCAGTTAGGCCAGTTTGACAGTTTAAATATTTCTGGAATTCATTTTGCCCCTTTATGCTAACTACCATGGCTTTAAGGCATGATCCTCAGCTCTCGCTTGCTTATTACCAGGCATTCCTGACTAATGTCTCTGACCTAGTCGTGGTTGATTCAAACTCATCTTCCACAATGCAGCCAGAGCAACTTATTACATCACTTGTGAGTTTAATTTTTTTCAGTTTACTAGGATAAGTCCAGATACAATATACAACCTTCCTCCATTCTAGTTTCATTCCTCATGACTCCATCTCTTGAACTACATGCTGTTGCAATATCAAACTTCTCATACTATTCTTATAAAACATGTTTTCTCTCCTCAGGAATTTATTTAGTATTTTATCTGGGGGGGAGGGTGAATTTTTGCCATACCTGGCATTGCTCAAGGGACCGTGTGATGTCAGGACTGAACTGGGGTTGGCTGCATGTAAGGCAAGTGCCCAAATCCCTGTGCTATCTGTCCAGTCCTTACTGTTTTCATCTGGGTAGTCTGAACATACTCTCAAGAAAGCAGTCACTTTAGTAAAAAGACTTTCTAAATTCATCCCACCAGATTAAGTCCCTCAGCTGGACACTACATGAGCTTTGCTTATCTATTATCCATTTGTATTTTATGGGCCTTTCCTGTATCTCCTTTGAGCCTATGAGTAGTGGGACTGCATCTTCACCATTCTGTATCTGGAACACAGCACCAAGACATATCATATTAGCTATGATTATATCTTATTAAAAATTATTAAATTATTTTGGGTTCCTAGGTGTTGTTGCTTATATGAGCTTCAAAACAATCTTGTGAATTTGAGAGGAAGAAAAACGTGCTTCTTCTGTGACAAGGAAAAATAGGGTCCATCAAGATAGGAGAGAGAGTAAGTTCTTGCCTTCCGTGTGGATCTATTCCTCTTTAATCCCCAACACCCTAGTCAGAGCCAGAGTGACACTGGAGCATGGAGCCAGGAGTAGCCCTTGAGTACTACCTGATGTGGTCCAAACTACTGCCCCCAAAAGAAAAAATACGGCATTTAATTATCTACTTCATTTCTATCATTTCTCATTCTCATTGTTTACCCCTCATTGCCAGTGCTAAGTATATTCTTTCAAGTTATTTAAGTGCATTATTAGTAAAGAGGAGGGCTAAAATATAAAATCTAAATAGAGAATTAGCAAATGTACAGAAAAACACATGAAGAGAAAAAAATAGTTGAACTAGACATATGGAAGAATAGCGCAAGAACAAAATCAGCAAACACTGAGTTATTCTTGAGTTTAAAGATGAAATTGAAGGAGAAGTAGAAAAATGCAAAGTTATGGAAAAGAGGAGAAGGAGAGAAAAGGAAAAGAGAAGGAGAGAAGAGAAGAGGGATGAGGAAGGGAGACAGGAGAGAAAAGAAGTGAAGAGGGAAAATAAGGGGCGAAGGAGGGGAGAGGAGAAGGATGCAGAGGTGGTGACAGTGTGTCTGTGTTCATCCACGGTTCCCAAGTTGTTCATTATTTTCAAGAATGATAGTAGTCAGTAATAAAGATGCTCTGACTTGGTGTTAGAAGATAGAAAAGTTTATTGGACAGAAGAAAAGAAAGGTCTTTTTCTTTCTAAGTCCCTATGTGGAGAAGAAATTAGTAGAGGACCAAGTTCAGTATGTCTCATTTTGTGTTATTTTTTAATAACATTTTAACGAGTCTTTGTGTTACTTGTCAAGTGACAAGAATGTTACAAAGAATGCGGGGATGTTATAATGGACTGGCTGGTTTAAGACTAGGCAGAATTATGGTCTTGGGAAATTACTAACTTCCCTTCCTCAGGAATATCCCAAGATTTTGCGAGAACATTTAAAGTGTGAAATGGACACAACTAAAATAGGGGAACTTGCAACAGCTGGCAAAGGAAATTGGGGCTTCCTCTTTCATCCCCCCAAAGAGGAAACCCGGACTGTGATCAGGAAATGGGGTGTGAAGTCAATCAAATTACTTTCTGGTGACTTTGGGGCATTGAATAGGGGCACAGCACGGTCAAGGAGTCATATGAAGAGTTGCTGGAGGTCTGCAACACTATGCTTAAGTTGTTTGCTTCTGAGGTTCCACATTATTCACCATCTGTAGTTTGATGGCCTTAACACTAGAGGGGAAAAACTCTAAGAAGACGGTTATAAGGCCAGAACTTTGCTCATAGACTTATTAAAGAAGCATCATTCCTTTCCAAGCATAGCAAACACACGATGGACTGAAGCGACCTCATGTCTAGAAGATGAGGAACATTTTGATGTCTAAGGCCAACTGTGTCCCTAGTATAGTGCACTGAAGGGAAAAGGAAAGGAGCAGGTAGGGGAGGGGAGAGGGAAGGACAGCGGAGGGGAGGGAAGAGGAGGATGGGGAGAGGAGGGAAGAGGAGGGAGGGGGGGGAGGGGAGGGAAGAGGATTGGAGTGGGAACAGTAGGGAAGGGAAGACGAAAGGACAGGAGAAGATATCTGTTTCACTCCTTTGATCCAAAATCCAACAAACCATTAAAAAGTAGATTGGACCTTCTGAGTTTTGGAATAATGATTTAATTCAAGGTGTAGATAAAATTTACATCTTTCTTTTCTTTTTTCTTTTTTTAGTTAGAAATTTTAATTTATTTATTTACTTATTTATATATTTATTGAATCACCATGTGGAAAGTTACAAAGCTTTCAGTCTCAAGTCTCAATTACACAATGCTCAAACACCCATCCCTTCACCAGTACACATATTCCACCATCAAGAACCACAGTAAACCTCCCCCCCACTCCACCCCCCCAGCTTACATCTTATTTTCTAAAAGCTGAGCAATAATTCAGAAATATACTTTGAATAAAGCTCAATAATCTTCTGGAGTTTGCACAGGATTGCATTTGAAGGAAGTACCAGTTGTATTACAAATTTTTTGAATAAGATAGAAAATGTTAAAAAAAAATCAGGAACATATCCTTAGTGTAATGTAGTCACTGTAGTCTTTTTGAGAATTTCCATGCTGAAAAAGGATAAAAAGCACTTCTAAACTGACAATGTCTAATGTTGAGGCAGGAAAATAGGAGGGCCCTGGTAAAAAATTGTGGAAGAACCTTATCTAGACCATCCCAAAGGCATGAAGGCTTTACACACACACACACACACACACACACACACACACACACACACACACACACACACACCATCACAAAAAACCTTCTCAGGAGAAAAAAAAATACTGATATGCAGAATTCCATGCCAACATAGGAATGGCTTCCTGAGAGGAGAGGTGACTAAAAGCCTGGGAGGAAGACTTCACTTCTGGGACAAAGGCTGTGCTAAGAATATCAGATGAGGGGGCTGGAGCAATAGCACAGTGGGTAGGGCATTTTCTTTGCGTGAGGCCAACCCTGGGCTTGATTCCCAGCATTCCATATGGTCCCCCGAGCACCACCAGGGCTAGTTTCTGAGTGCATGAGTCAGGAGTGACCCCTGTGCATCGCCAGGTGTGACCCAAAAAGCCAAAAAAAAAAAAAAAGAATATCAGATGAGACCATCAGTAGCTTCAAGCTCTTCCTCAAGGCAACCGCCCCTACCTGAACACAACGGGGAGTTGTTAGGGGAAAACACACATAAACTAACCTCGCAGGTCAAAGGGGGCCTTGTCTTTTTGACTGGCACCTACCTGAGATGTAATCTATTCAATTAACAATATTCTATATTGCAAATACTATACGAAATTTGTAGAACGCATAGATGAAATGATATTATCTTGAAGAATGTGCAGTCTACTGTGGGAATAGACTTGCCTTTTAACAAAACACAGAGAGATGGATATTAGAAGGAAGGATGGGGAGAATGATGTAAGGAAGTGAAAATATCATCTTACAAATGTTATTGTATTTTTAAAAATATAATTCAATTGGTTATACATTCCAAAAAGAAACTGTATTTCAAAATGAGATCACCTGTATCAAAGGCACAAAGTGTTCCAGAAATCCAGACTGCCTTATCCATTAGTCCTCCCACACACAAGGGACCATCCCTACCAATTGGAATTACATGATGCAGAGACTTAACTACTTATTTGTGAGACTTCTACATTTGGATTCTTCATGGTAATTTTTGCCAATATACATGATACTTAATTTTATAAAGGCCACATTTCTTGTGAATAGAAACCACTAGCTTCCTCCCAGTCTGGTCTCCTCTTTGAACTTACATACTGTGCAAATTGGTAGCAAGAATCAGAAAACCATTCCTGACTTCACTTTGGCCAGACACTTTCCACAGACAGACTCAGGCTTTCTGTTCTTGCAGTGTAGTTTTATTTATGAATATTATCAAGGAAAATAGAAAGCTTATCATTATTTACAATGAAGTAAGTTTCACTTCCCTGGGTATTTAATTTAAGTACTTAGGCTTTTGCTGTTTAACTGACAAAGAGACATATGTGAAAAGTTTGTTTCTGAAGCCTTTTTGGTGTTTCTGTTCGTTTGTTGTGATCTAAAGGGAGTATTCCTAAAGTCAGAAACAACAATAATAGTATATGTTTTATTTCTCCTCCTCCTCCTCCTCCTCCTCCTCCTCCTCTTCCTCCTCCTCCTCCTTCTTCTTCTTCTTCTTTCTTCCTCTTCCTCTTCTTCTTCTTCTTCTTCTTCTTCTTCTTCTTCTTCTTCTTCTTCTTCTTCTTCTTCTTCTTCTTCTTCTTCTTCTTCTTCTTCTTCTTCTTCTTCCTCTTCCTCTTCTTCCTCCTCCTCCTCCTCGTCCTCCTCTTCCACTTTCTCTTCCAGTTCTGCTTCCACTTCTGCTTCTTATTCTAACTAATTCTTGACTATGCATCCTAGGCAAACTGAAAAGCACCCTTAAATAGCAGAGGACTGCCTGAGAGTGGAAATAGCATCTTTTTCTGTCTCTTTCCTCATAACCTCTGGCTCTTATGTCATTCCAGCTTCTATCCCATATTACCCTGCAATATTAATGTCAATAGAAAATATAATAGATTTTGATTCTGATAAAATATCTGTCATACTCAAAACTCTCCTGAGACTCTAATGTCAACCACAAAATATCAAGAAATATCCTGAAGTTCTCTTATCCTTAATTTCTATTACCAAGTTCTGGTGTGAGATAAATTAGAAATACATCACAAGAGGTGGGCGGGGATGGCGGAGGGACAAAAAAGAAATATATCACAAGAATCCTCTAGATATTTAACAAAGGTCTACAAAGACAACTGAAATGGAAATGTATAACACAGTATAAGCAAAATGGACCCTGATAGAGTCTACTTCAATTATACCAAAACCAGTCCAGAGGCTTCAAGATGTATATTAATACCTTGGCATATCTTCTTATTACCTATGGTGTCAAGAGAAATATAGACCTTTCCTTTTAAAAAAAGTCCTTATGTAGGATATATTGACAATCATATCAAATTATTTTGATATGCTTACTACATATCAAAATACATATCAAAATAAACAGTAGGGGGCTGGAGTGATAGCACAGCGGGTAGGGCGTTTGCCTTGCACGCGGCCGACCCGGGTTCGATTCCCAGCATCCCATATGGTCCCCTGAGCACCGCCAGGGGTAATTCCTGAGTGCAGAGCCAGGAGTGACCCTTGTGCATCGCCAGGTGTGACCCAAAAAGCAAAAAAAAAAAAAAAATAAACAGTAGTCAACATAAAATATTGTGTAATTTTATAACTATGTGCTAATTTTAGCAGAGTTACACTTAGTTGTTATTGTGCTAATGACAAAATAACTTATTCCTTTATCTGTTAGACTTCAAAATGGTATTTCTGGATTGCAGATGGTATCTTCTACCCAACATAATGCTTTGAGGTGCTTACTATGTGCCAGACACCTAAATGTATATATAGAGTGGAGATAAAACATAATATTAGCATCATTATAGTCTTAAGGTAAATATAAGCCAAGAAATGTAAACATACTAACTTTACAAAAATTATTTCAACTATCATAGTGTTAAATTGCCATATGGACTAAAGCTATGTGTGCTTTACATTGTAAATATACAACAATGCTTTTAGGGAGACTCAACAACAACAACAAAATGTATTCTATTCAATTGTATGTTTGTTAACAATGATATGCAGTGATAAATCACTAGCTATATTTAATCACTTGTGTCACTTGTCTTCCTGTTGATCTTTGATTTGCTTGAGCAGGCGCTAGTAACATCTCCATTTGTCCCTGTCGCATGCTAGTGTAGCCCAATGATATCTGCTCAATCCAGGAACAGGAAGAGCCTCAAATCATTCATTCAGGGTTTTGACAAAGAAGTCTGACCATCTTATTGGTGGGCGGCCACGCAGTCTTTTGACATCCCATGGAATCCAACCAGTAACTGCTCTAGTCCAGTGGTCGTCTCTGAATCCCATTATATGTCCGGCTCATCTGATTTTTGATGTCTTTGCAAATGAGACAGTGTCCCTGATTCTTGATCATCGATAGAGGTTGGAACTCCAGATTCCTTCTCTCACTTGAGTGAAACATGATACTCCAAGCATAGCTCTTTCGATTCCTCTTCGGGATATCAAAATAGTGTTCTCATTCTGTTTCCGAAGGGCCCAGGTCTCTGAGGTATACGTTAGTGCAGGAAGAATGGTGGAGTCGAAAAGATGTGCCCAGAGCCAGAGTTCCTTCATCCTCTTAACCACTTCTTCGAGGCTACTGAAGGCGTTCCACGCTGCTCTCTTCCTCCTGTTTAGTTCTGGTGCAAAGTCATTCATCAAGTTGAGTTCTCACCCCAGGTACACATAGCTGCTGCATTCGGAGATGTTTGTTCCATTGAGAGCAAATGGAGCATCAGGGACAAGTTCATTTTTCATGAGCATCGTCTTGAAAAAGAGTCTATTGATTAAAAACAATTCTGTTGATTCTATACTTAATAGAATGCTAAAATCTTGAGAACAAAATAATCTACGATCCGAGAATAACGAATGCTACACTCAAACACACCATCTTGGAGTTCTCAGTAATTCTTCGATAAAATAGGCATATATTTTATTTTAACAAACACTATTTGGAGAATATGAGTCTTTCTTTTATATGCAGTTAACGTCTACCTAAATGCCCCTTCCACCGATTCAGGTAGCAGGGTTCTAGCACAATCAGTACTATCAGAACCATTTGACTCAACAGGAGTGCAGCAGAATACCCAGAAAAAGAGTGACTTCACTTATACACGAGACCATTGTAAATTGTTCTCTTAAATCACCACCTCAGTTGTATCTCGGAACTTCTACTTTCCTTTGTCCTAGATCACATAAAATACATGTGCTTACAGAAATTTAATTTTACAGCAAGAAAGATGAGTAATGAACTCCAGAGCTCTTGTCACTATCCATTCTTGAAGGAAATCATCTATTTTCTACGAGTCTCAGTTCCCTTATCTGTAAAATAGCGGTAAGTGCTACATACTATGTTGTATTCTGAGAATTAAATAAATGAATGGATATAAAGTGCTCAGCATAGTAGTTTAGTACCTGGCACATAAGCCCTCAGCAGGGGGTTGGAGAGATGATAGAGCAAGTAAGACTCTTGCCTTGCATACAGTCAACCTAGGTTGGATCCTATGCCATATATGGTCCTCTGAGCTCTTCGAGGAGTGATTCCTGCACACAGAAAGCTAGAAGTAAACTCTGAACACCACCAATACGTAGCCTAAAACCCAAGCAAAAAAGAAAACTAGGGCTTTTTCTGGGCCAAGGAGGTAGGACAGCAAATAAAGTGCTTGCCTTGCATGCAGCCAAACTGGTTTGATCCTGGAATCCTGTATGATCCACTGAACCCTGTCAGGAGTGACTCTTGAGCACAGAATCAAGGTAAGCTCTCAGAGGCACCAGGTGTGGTCCTAAAACCAAAATAAATTTTTTGAAAAATAGACCCTTACAAGACTTGCTGTTTTTATGAGAATCATTCTACACATGATCTTACTATAATCCTTTCTTTATTGTGTTTGAGAAGCTGTCATTAACACTATTTGGCTTCAGGTTTCTGGTTTGAAAAGGACTACAGGAAACAAAAGGGAAAAAGCTAGCTGGCTTATGAGAAAGATAATACATGCAACTAAATAATAATGAAGTGCCATGAGGTGATTTTGATAGATGGGGTTGATAGAAAATCAAATATAACTTTGGAAGACATATTAAGGATACTAAGCAGGCACAGAATGTTGAAATTCAGTTTAGGAGAGTCCCTCTTTTTGATCTACAGCATAGAGTATTTTAGAGGAGACCAGAGAAGGAAAAAGGAAGCACCATGTGAAGCTATCAAAGGGCTTCTGGGAACAGAAGATGGTGAATTGGATTAGCATGGGAACAATACAGACAGGAAAATCAGAGATTGACAAATATTTTGGAAGTAAAATAAGAATTTGCTTAAGGGCTGAATACATAGTATGGTTAGAAGGCAAAACATCAAGGCTGTTTCTCACATTCTTGGCAACTTGATAATAAAAAAGTTGGAAAACTTAGGGGGAAGGGGGAATTAAAATTTTCTTTCATAAAGTTGGGTTTCTTACACTTGAAAAGTCAGCAAATGAAAATATGCAATAGTGCCAATGTTTTATTTTTAATAAAATCATATACCCTAATTTTATATAAAGTTTCATCATAGCCATTTTGCCATGCTACTATATAATTGTCATTTTTTACCAATGGCTAAATTAGATGAAATAGAAATATTTCATCAAACAAAACCATTCAACTGTTGTTGTTCTTTATGTGAATATTTTAATATTTAAATATACTTTTAGGTAGGCAGAATATTTACCACTCCCTCCAAAATACTGGAGCACTCCTCCAAAAATATCCATATCCTAATCCCTGCAATTTATACCCATGTTGGATTAAGTACAAAGGGAAATCAGTCAACATGGAAAGTATCATGCTAAGTGAAATGAGCCAGAAAGAGAGGGACAGGCATAGAAAGATTGCACTCATCTGTGGAATATAAAATAACAGAATAGGAGACTTACACCCAAGAATAGTAGCATATAATGCCAGGAGGTTGGCTCCATAGCTTGGAAGCAGGCCTCACATGTTGGTGGAAAGTCATCCCAGACAGAGAAGGGAACACCAAGTAAAATGTGATTGGAGATCCTGCTAGGGGAGGGAGATGCATGCTGAAAGTAGACTAGAGACTGAACACGATGGTCACTCAATACCCCTGTTGCAAACCACAACACCCAAAAGGAGAGAGAGAGAGAACAAATTGGAATGCCCTGCCACAGAGGCGGGGTGGGGTGGGGAGGATGGGATCTGGGGGTGGGAGAGATACTGGGTTCATTGGTGGTGGAGAATGGACACTCGTGCAGGGATGGGCTCTCGAACATTGCATGAGGGAAAAACAAGCACGAAAAGGTGTGAATCTGTAACTGTACCCTCACTGTGACTCACTAAAAAAAATTTAAAATAAAAAAATTTAAAAAATAAAAAAACAAAGGGAAATCAGTTTTGCAGATGGAATTAAGTGCTAATTAGTTGGCTTAAAGATGTGGAATTTTTTTAGATTTTTGTGTTTGATCCAGTGTAATCATAAAGGTCCTTGTTTGTGATTAAAAACAGAAAGAGAAGGCATGGTCAGGGAAATCATATTATGACTTTGATTGTATCTAATGGTGGAAGAATAGGGCTACTTTGATTGTATCTAATGTTGGAAGAATAGGGCTACTGAGCCCCACCAGGTGTGATCCCTAAGGTGCAGAGCCAGGAGTAAGCCTTGAGCACCTCCAGGTGTGAGAAAGAAAGAAAGGAAAGAAAGAAAGAAAGAAAGAAAGAAAGAAAGAAAGAAAGAAAGAAAGAAAGAAAGAAAGAAAGAAAGAAAGAAAGAAAGAAAGAAAGAAAGAAAGAAAGAAAGAAAGAAAGAAAGAAAGAAAGAAAGAAAGAAAGAAAGAAAGAAAGAAAGAAAGAAAGAAAGAAAGAAAGAAAGAAAGAAAGAAAGAAAGAAAGAAAGAAAAAAAGAAAGAAAGAAAGAAAGAAAGAGAGAGAGAGAGAGAGAGAGAGAGAGAGAGAGAGAGGGAAGGAAGGAAGGAAGGAAGGAAGGAAGGAAGGAAGGAAGGAAGGAAGGAAGGAAGGAAGGAAGGAAGGAAGGAAGGAAAGAAGTGTAGGATAACATAGCCTCATGTAGTTTAGGTTTATTGGGTTACTCCCGTTACAGTGCTCCTATTCCTCTGTTTATTTGTAGCCTCTTTCTTAGTGTTCTGTTGACTTGTAAATAATGTTTTTCTCTTCTCCTTGAGTCCTCTGCATAGTTTATTCAGAGCAAGTCCTTTTTGTATGGACACAGGAAGACTTAACAAATGTTATGCTTTTGTAACCTGGGAGTCATTTGACTCTACATGATATTTTCCTCCAGGGCATCTGTTCTCTTGACCTAAGCCTCAGCTGCCCTTACTTCCTAGCATCCCCAAAGCAGGGTCCCCGACGTGGGACAGAGAAGGACCCAGGGCAAGCGGTGAGTTATGTGCTACCCTGGCATTGAGATGGGCCTGGCCAAAGTGCCTAATTCTTAACTATAAGTTAAGAGCTTGATCATAGACAAATGCTGTCATGATCCAATAGTAATTATGAGACTGGGACCCTGCCAGGGATAGGAAAGACTGATCTGGCCTGAACACTGTAGTCTGAGATTGAGATGGCCCCAGGAGAGCAATTCTATAAGCTTTAATGCATCTCTTATTGTGTCCATACAAAGTAATTAATATTATGAATTCTTATATGTTTGCTGGCTGAGGAGAAGAGAAACACATTCATGGGACTTCGCCCTTGGGTGGATCCTCCTGCTGAAAGAGAATTAAGTCCTAGGAGAAGCATCCCCTAAGGGAAAGGACCTTACCCTATTGATAGTGACCACACCTATGTGTATGCCCCAATCCCCTCATGCTGTGGAGATTTAACTAGGCTGTAAGAGTGGGTTTGGGGGCAGAGATCCAGGCAGAGATCCAGGGCGAGATCCAGGAGAGCGGGAGAGAAGCGGAGAGAATGAAATAAACGGATCGAGCAACCAGTTTGGCCTTCTTCCTTCTTCCTCCCGTCGCCCGCCCTTGACCAACAGCACACACGGCGGCAGTTCCGGGGCACCGAACTCGGGCAGTGAGACAGAGCCGCCCGGAGAGCCCGCGAGTGCACTCGCCCCTCGGCGAGCTTTAGTTTTTTACAAGGAAGGAAGGAAAGAAGGAAACAAAGAAAGAGGGAGGGAGGGAGGGAGGGAGGAAGGAAGGAAGGAAGGAAGGAAGGAAGGAAGGAAGGAAGGAAGGAAGGAAGGAAGGAAGGAAGGAAGGAAGGAAGGAAGGAAGGAAGGAAGGAAGGAAGGAAGGAAGGAAGGAAGGAAGGAAGGAAGGAAGGACTCTATTTTATACACAGTTAGCTATCAAGGCAATATCTGGTTATTCTTAAAAACAGTTTCACTCACTTTTCATTACAATAGAGAAAACTGCCACCATAGATCCAAAACTTCCAGTGATTCTTACTTACTTTTTCAGTCTGTATGATAGGAATCAAGCATGAAAAAAGTATTGGCTTCGTATAAATACTCAAATACTCCTAATTGATTTATTTTATTCTTATAAGATATTCGCTTTGATACTTTAAGAATCAACATGTACAAAAAATATTCATAAATAGTGACTCTAAGATTGTGTTTAGAGAAAAGACCTTCTGGCCAGTTTTACAGATATCTTTCTGTAATTTCTGGATATATCTTTCATATCTCTGCCATAGGTTCCTCTGATTTCCAATTCACTTAAACTCATCATCCCCCCCGCGAAGTACATAATTCTAAAGAGTACAGTTTCAAACTGTCTGTTAGTTGTCTAATTTATAAACTTTATTGAAGGTGTATAGACATATCAAGAAAAGTTTGTATAAGTCAGAATTTTCAATTCGTTTTCTCTCTAAGAGAGAAGTTTTCTCTCTCAGAGAGTCTCTTGCCTGCACGCCTGGCTGTCTCTCCCAGGGCCCCTCGGAGGGGATGGGCTCCAGCTTCCCTCCCCGCCCCGAGCAGAATTCCCGGCGGCCGAAGACCACTGGAACCTAGCCACAGCCATGCTCAAGGCCCCTCTCCACATGTTCGGACAAGCCTCGCGCATGAAGGTACAGGCAGAGGAACCCAGGTGTGTGTAATCCTATCAACGGCCAGTATTCAGAGACTTAAAAGCAAGCTCCCAGGAGACACCTGATATCTTATAACCTACTTTTCCCTCTGGGAGAAAATAGCAAGTTACTGGGAGTTTCCTGCTCACATGGGACAGCCTCGCAAGCTTCCCATGGTGTATCCATATTCGAAAGCCAGTAACCAGCTGAATCTCATTCCCCTGACCCTGAAAGAGCCTCCAATGCGGTATCGTTGGGAAGGCCAAGAAGAGAGAGGCTTCTGAAACCTCAGGGATAGAACAAATATAGAGGTTACTGAGACCGCTCCAGCAACTCGACGATTAATGGGAAGCACTCTAGGTATCCTTGATTTAATTTACATCACCTAAAACTTGCATGCTTATATGGCATGAACCCCATCCAGAGCCATCTTCATTATATTCTGTTTTTATGATTTTTATTTTTGTTTTGACTAAATATTGTATAAAATGTATTGTATTATATATATGTATGTTATATATGTAATAGATGTATTATATTATATATGTATTGTATTATATAATATTGTATAAGTGTATGCATGCTGGATATTAGTAACATCTTGAAATCTTTCTGGTTCTTCAGCTAACAGGCAGCAGTCAGACTTGTTGTTCAGCTACCTATACTGCATAGATAGAACTAACCAACAGCTCAAGACGTTCGTAAGTTTGAAATTTAGAAAATAACAGTTTTAAGTCCTCCATTACTCCTAGTTTTTTACATTAGTTATAATGTATAGGGAAAAACTTACCATCTCTCTTGTTAAAGTTTATAGCCAGGATAAGTGCCTGGATCTTATCATAGGTTTAAAAACTGACTTGGTCTCAGGTCTCACAGGTATGACATGCAGCTGGTCGACCTTTCTCTTCCATTTTGTTAATGAACACACAGACCTATACGTAGGTGTTTCAATTCCTTCTAGTTAGCTTAGGTATTCAAATTAGCCGGTAGCTCTTTTCAGGTTGGTTCTTGTGTTCTAAATCTACCTTAGTAGACAAAATTTTCTTGATATCTAATAATAGGCTGGAGCGATAGCACAGTGGGTAGGGCATTTGCCTTGCAGGCGGCCGACCCAGGTTCAATTCCTCCGTCCCTCTCAGAGAGCCCGGCAAGCTACCGAGAGTATCCCGCCCACATGGCAAAGCCTGGCAAGCTAACCATGGCATATTTGATATTCCAAAAACAGTATCAAGAAGTCTCACAATTTGTTGTGAGATGTTACTGGTACCTGCTCGAGCAAATTGATGAACAACAGGAAGACAGTGCTACAGTGCTATTGTATAAGAAGTGTGTGAATAGTTGTTTGGCATACGTAACAATGCTATTAATAATTTACATGAAAATTCCATCTTATCAATTTCTGTGGACTGGAGCAATAGCACAGTGGGTAGGGCATTTGCCTTGCATGCAGCCGACCCGGGTTCGATTCCTCTATCCCTCTTGGAGAGTCTGGAAGCTACCAAGAGTATCCCACCCACACAGCAGAGCCTGGCAAGCTACCCCTGGCATATTCTATGTGTCAAAATTAGTAACAACAAGTCTCACAATGGAGAAATTACTGGTGCCCAATCGAACAAATTGGTGAACAATGGGACGACAGTGACGATCAATTTCTGTACAACTTAAATCTAAGACTTGCATTACTGTTTGGGTTCCTTTGTTTAAAAAAGTTGAAAATTTAAAGCCTGGTCAAACAACTTTTTCAGTTCTTCTAGAACATTCATTTTTCTCATTTTCAACATTCTGAGTCTTGGGTTTTGATTGATTATTTCATCAATCGAATTCTTTTTTTTTAATTTTATTTTATTGAATCACCATGTGGAAAATTACAATGCTTTCAGGATTAAGTCTTAATCATACAATGCTGAAACAACCATCCCTTCACCAGTGCCCATATCCCTCCACCGAGAAAAAAAAAAACCACAGTACGCCTCCCATCCCGCCCACCCCCGCACCCTCCCCCCGCCTTGTAACTGATAAATTTCACTTTACTTTCTATTTACTTTGGTTACATTCAATATTTCAACGCAATCCTCACCATTATTGTTAGGAGCACCCCACTAGAGTCAGACCTGTTGTGAAGAGAAATGAGGTCGGTTTTGGATTTCTGTACTTTAACAATTAAGTCCAGGGAGATTTCTTCCGGATATTGGATCACTGCAAGCTTGTAAACCCCATCTGTGGTCGTCATAATATGGCGTCCCCACGCCCTTCATCCCCAGGAAGGGACAGGCGAGAGAGAGAAATACCTTTCCCCTCCTGGGCGGGCATGGGGTCTCAGCTTAGTTCTTTGGCTGGAGACAATCTGCAAGTAGCTGCCCATGTTGAAGCTGGTTCAGCTGGGTCTGAATTCACACTCGTGCAGCTGCGGAGGAGCCGCATGTGCATGCGGCCCCGGGGTCACATCTCAGCAGCGGCCTCATCAATCAAATTCTTTGAGATGCCTTATACCCTTTGTTAAAGGCAGTATGTAAACTGGTTTCTACCTTCTTTTGTGTGCAATTTTCCTTCCTCCTTTCCAGACATCAAGTCACACTTTTTGCTCCCAAAGTTGCCCAAACCATCACTGGCAAGTAAGTGACTCCAAAAAACAGTTAAAAGGTATGAAGTAATAGAATGGTAAGGACAGCTGGAATTAAAAAAAAAAAAACTGTAGGGTACAGCACAAATAAATCATCTCAATTCACCCCTGGGGCCTTGGTGTGAGCACTGGTTCTCCCTTCTCCTAAGGAAGCAAATCTTTCCAGGTGAGGCTCCTATTGTTAGGAGTCCCTTGGTCAGTCCTGTCTTAGATGTCTTATGACTGAGGTGTTGAAATTCCCCTCTCTAAATTTTATTTTTATTATTTGATTTTAAATTGAATTACAGCTAGGTACACAGTAACAAAGTTGTTCACTACTGGATTTAAGTCATATAATGTTCCAAAACCGCTCCCTTCACCAGTGTACATTTTCTGCCACCAATGTCCCCAGTTTCCCTCCCACCTCCCATCCCCTGTCTCATTAATATGTACAAATTTTATATGGCAGGCACTTCTCTCTCTCTCACACACACACTCTCTCTCCCCTTGTCTCTCTCTCTCACTCCCCCCCCCCATTTTGGGCATTGTGGTTTGTAATACAGATACTGAAATGTTATCACGTATATCCCTTTACCTACTTTCAACACTCAGTTCTTGTCCAGAGTGATCATCCTAGCTAATTTTCCCCTATCTAAATATATCTAATTTTTTACATGAATTTCCCCAGGCAATTAGTTTCCCAGAATGTTAGTAGGTAAACAACCTTCTCCACCCTTTTCTCAGCACTTCTGGGACTACCTGAAATACAGGCGTTTATTGCCACACTTAAACACTAGATTCCGGAAAAGAATAAATAGCCGAGATAGCCACTTGTTGAGAGATGGCATATAGATATTCAACATTTCTAGACTGGAGGAATCTTTAGTATTCTTTCACACACACACCCATGAAAATGCTGATATTTCTTCTACTCTCCATATAGTATTGGAGAACATGGGCCACATTGAAATTTGTGATCCCATCACATGCTTGCTCTGTTTCTGAAATTCCACATCCCACCACTGATCAATCTGAGATAAATGATCCCTCACATTGGCTTCCAGACATATATCTTGCTCTCTGATTTGTCTACTGGAGACATATATTCCTGGGAGACCCCGGGCAGTCTTTAACTGCTGGAGGCGAGAAAAGGAGATAAAAGACCAGCAAGAAGAGGGAGGTAGCAGGTAAACAGCATGTATGAGGCCAGACAGGAGCCATGAGGAAACTATTTGGAGGTGCTGGACTCCGATTAGAGTATCAGTTCCAGTTGTGCTTTTTTGAAATTACACCTAGCCCCTTGCCACTCCCCCTTCCATGGGATACATTACAGATTACAGATAAAGAAAATTAGTGTGGGAGAGAAAGAGACAGTACTGAGCCTGCAAAAAGGGCTTAAAGAAAAGAACTTATGCTTTTCTTTTTTTTTTTCTTTTTGGGTCACACCCGGTGATGCACAGGGGTCACTCCTGGCTCTGCACTCAGGAATTACTCCTGGCGGTGCTCGGGGACCATATAGGATGCTGAGAATCAAACCCGAGTCGGCCGCATGCAAAGCAAACGCCCTACCTGCTGTGCTATCACTCCAGCCCCCTTATGCTTTCCTTCTGGCTCCAAGGTCACAGCCAACTCTAGAGAAAGGATCCCTGGGGGTTGCTAACATAGCACTTCTTCTGAGCATCAGTTCAGTTTAACAGATCTTTATCATGCATATACATATCAGACTTATCATCACCTTCTGAAACTTTGAAGTACAGTAAATCCTTGAACTACATGGTTTAAACTGTATGGTCCATTAATATGTACAGATTTTCTTACAAATAAATGATGTGAACTTATGGTAGTAACAAATACAGTACAGTGTTGTAAATTTATTCCCTTCCTTCTGATTTTCATTTTTTTCTTCAATTTTTGTTTACACGCCTTGATTTATAGCACTGCTAGTAAGTTTCAGAAAGACAATGGATTGCACCATACCTGTCACCTGAGTTTCCATGTCTCCCCACCAATGTCTCAAGGACCTTTGCAGCCAATCCACAACACGCATGTTCCGTAAATTGACTCTCAAGATCTGTTTACTGTGATCTTTGTTGTTTTCTTACTATATTCCTTCATATTTCTACATGTAAGAAAGATGATCATATATTTGTCCTCATCCTCTGATGAATTTCATTCAGCATGATACTTTTTGGTTCCATCCATGTAGCAGCTAAATGCAGGATTTTATCCTTTTTTACAAATAAAAAAAACTGAATATATGTATATATATATTATATATATATATACCCATTTCTTTGTCTAGTTATGTGTTATTGGGCATTTGTCTTGTTTCCAATTCCTGGTTATTATAAATAGCACTACAATAGGCATAAGAGTACAAATATATTTTCAAAATAATATTTTTAAGCTATTGGTTCAGATGCAACAAAGTGGAATTGCTGGATCATATGGAAGTTATAGTCTTAATTTTTGCGGGGAGGGGTTTGGGTCATATCTCACAGTGCTCAGGGGTTCTTCCTGGTTCTGCATTCAGGAATCACTCCTGGCAGGGACCATACAGGTTGCAGGGAATTGAACCCAGGGTGTCCACATGCAAGACTAGAACTTGACCATTGTACCATCTCTCAAAGCCTTCTATTCTTAATTTTTATTTATTTATTTATTTATTTATTTTTGCTTCTTGGGTAACACCGGGCGATGCTCAGGAGTTACTCCTGACTCTGCACTCAGGAATTACTCCTGGCAGTGCTCGGGCATATGGGATGCTGGGAATCAAACCCTGCTCAGCCGCGTGCAAGGCAAATGCCCTACCCGCTGTGCTATTGCTCCAGTCCCCTATTATTAATTTTTAAAGAAGTTTCCATACTGTTTTCCATAGAGTCTGAATCAGGTGACATTCCCACCAATACTTTGTGAGTGATCATTTACCCCTCATATCTCCTAGAACTGGTTGTTTCTATTCTTGGGGGTTTTGTACATTTTGGGGAGGGAAGTTGATTTGTATGCTTGTTTTGGGGGCCACACCTGGCAATGATCAGGAGTTATTGCTGGCTTTGCACTCAGGAACTACTCCTGAGGGTGATCCAGGAGCCATATTGGATGCTGGGGATCAAACCCGGTCAGCCACATGCAAGATAAGCACCTTACCTGCAGCACTATCTCCCAGATTCTTATTTTGTCTATGTATGTCATTCTCACTGGTGTGAGGGCATAGCTCATTGCATGTTTTGACTTGTATTTACTGCCCTGATGATAAGTGATGGGAGAAGAACTTAGGCCTGTAAATGCATGCAATAACACATACATACTCACAATACAGCTCGAAAATCCTTCTGTACGAACTTGTAGGGAACTTCACATATTGTGTTCCTATTGGTCTTACCACTTCCACACAAATGAGAGCTGTCTTCTCCCATTCACACTGAGCTTCCTCACTCCCCTCAGCCACACTGCTCCACAAAGACTCATGAGATACTGACATTGTCTCAAAAGCTACATCACTCTTGGACTTTAGGGGGGAGAAACTCCAAATCAATAATAGTGAGTTTTTTGTTGAAATATTGAATGTAATCAAAGTAAAGTGAAATTTACCAGTTACACATGTGGGGTGGGGGGCTGGGTAGGTGGGGAGGGAGGTATACTGTGATTCTTTGTGGTAGAATATGTGCACTGGTGAAGGGATGGGTGTTTGAGCATTATATACCTGAGACTTAAACATGAAAGCTTTGTAACTTTCCACATGGTGATTCAATAAAAGAATAAATTTTTAAAAAATAAATAAAATAAAGCTACATCACTCTTGGGCAAAGTTGTCCTGAGCAATTCTTATACATCATTTTAGAAAGAGTCAACACACAGCAGAGCTTGTGGTAACATGAATGGAATTGAATGATAACATGTCAAATGAAGCAAGGCAGAAGAAGGAAAAACACAGGATGAAATTATTTATGTTGTAGTTAGAATAACTGGATGACTCAATACAATGGTTTAAAGGGGGGCAGCCCAGATCACCCTTGACCCCATAGTATAGGGAGAAGAAAAGAGAAGGGTGCAGAGGGGGGTCCGAGGCAATGAGAAGAAATAGAGGCAGGCATCCAGGGGATTTGGGTACATGCATTGATGGTGTTAAAGAATAATAGAGCTAAATATCCAAACCAAAGTGTCAACAATACTGAAATCATGAGACCAAAACTAACACTGAACTTCTAAAGGTTCCCGTCAAAAGAGCAAGCTGGGAGAGTGCTGCAAGAGGGGGTTTTGGAGGGAATCTGGCAACACTGATGGAGGGAAGATGACACTGGTAATGGGATCGGTAATGGAATATATAATATGTCTAAAATTCAACTATTAATAACTTTGTAAATCACAGTGCTTTAATAATTTTTTTAAAAAAATCCAGAGTCTGTATCTCCATATAGTCTCATTCCACGTTTCACAGAATTGTACAAGTACTCCTTTCCTCCTCTTTTCCCCAGAATACCTTACATTCAGAGTACTCTACTTTTGTCCCACCCTCTCACCTCTGTCTGAACTGACTGCTGTCAAGTTTAAGTTCCCCTGCTTATAAATTCTTCTCCCTTAACTGCATTTCTGATTGAAGTCACTGTCTCTCTACATTCCCAGTTCTCGACCTGCTGCTATTGGTGTTTTGTTGTTATTGTGTTCTGTTGATCTTGTTGTTTCTGAGAATATTTTCAAGCAATTTCTTTTTTAAAAGATATGGCAGCTTGCTCTTAATGCCTATGTTCTCTCTTGAGCAGGCATCTCGCTTGCTCATCCCTGTGTCTCTGTGTCATTTTGCTCACTTATTTCCACTATGGAGGAGCCTGTGCTTTGTCTTTAGCATGTGCTTCTCCCTTTCTCTCCCCTCACATCTTTCTAAATAAACTTCAATAAAAACTATCTTCACACAGGAAAGAAAATGGAAGTTGAGGCGACATGGTCACACTAGCATTAACACTTGTACTTTGCAGGGTTTCCTTTTGTTGGTTGGTTTTGGTTTGGAGGTTACACTGGTAGTGCTCAGGGATCATTTGTGCTGTGGTTCAAGGGACCATCTGGAGTCCTGGAGATGGACCTCAGGTCTGCTACATACAAGGTGAACAGCTTACCCAGTGTCCTATCTCTCTGGCCCCTCTGTGCTTTTGGTTTTGTTATGCAATATTTCCATTGCATTGCAGCTTGCAATGCTTGTAAAATTACTGCACCCTCATCACCATTAAAGTACCAAAATTGCTCCACCAGTGTCTATGTTATTTCTAGTCTATGCACCCCATTCTCAAATAATTACCAAAGAAATATAACAAGAAAAATATGTTCATGTTAAAAATGTCTTGGGCCAAAGAATTGGTTTAATGAACTCTCTGTGTGCCCTGTAGTGGGAAGCCCAGCTTCAATCCCCAGCATCACATGACCTGAGCACACCAGGAGCAATCCCAAGTCCCAGAAATGGTAGCAATGTCTAAGTACTGCCATATTCAGCCCAAACTTCTTCCCCTGATTCCAAATCAATATCTTTATTCTGCCTTTACTTTTATTTTTTATAATTTATTTATTTTTAATTAGTGAATCACCGTGAGGGTACAGTTACAGATTTATACATTTTTGTGTTCATGTTTTCCCCATACAAAGTTTGAGAACCCATCCCTTCACTAGTGCCCATTCTCTGCCACCAGTAAACCCAGCATCCCTCCCACCGTCCTCAGTCCCGTCTCCCCCCACCCCGCACTGCCACTATGGCAGGGTATTCCCTTTTGTTCTCTCTCTCTGATTAGATGTTGTGGTTTGCAATAAAGGTGTTGTGTGGCCATTGCATTCAGTCTCTAGTCTACATTCGGCATGCATCACCCTTCCCCCGCATGACCTCCAACCACATTTTACTTGGTGTTCCCTTCTCTGAGTTGCCCAGAATGAGAGACCAGCCTCCAAGCCATGGAGTCAACCTCCTGGTACTTATTTATACTATTCTTGGGTATTAGTCTCCTAGTCTATTATTCTATATTCCACAGATGAGTGCAATCTTTTTATGTCTGTCTGTCTCTCTCTTTCTGACTCATGTCACTTAGCATGATACTTTCCAATGCCTTTACTTTTAATGACACTTTACATAAAATCAGTTTTCTAGACTTAAAATAATTCCCTCAGAATTTTAAGGTATTTATTCATTGACTTTTAGTATTCCTTATTGTAAATAAAGTTTCTGATGCTAAATATCATTTGGTATGGAAGTTTCTTTCTAACTCTGGAGTTATGATTGAATATCTAACCAAGAGAAACTTTGGATTTTATGGAGAGAAGGAATCAGGAATCTCCATGCTGAGTAATAGTTTTTAAAAATCCATTTTGTTTATCTAAAATCAAATAATAATTATCTTTACTTCTTGACTCAAAAATATGTATGTTTATATGTGATGTATGTGTTAAAAACTAGTCTATGGATTGGAGAGATTGTATGTTGTATAATAATGAACAGGTACTAGAAAAGTTACTATATTTCACTAGTCATCAGGGATATAATATGTAAATAATAACCATTTTATCACCTTATTTTGCTAGGATAACTATTATCAAATATAATTTAAAAGTATTGGTGAAATTATGTAGAAAATATACAGTAATTGGAAATTCAAAATTATCATCCACTACAAAAAACAGTATCATTGTCCCTCAAAACATTAAAAACAGACAAATCTACCCAATGGAATACTATGCAGCTGTTAGGAAAGATGAATTCATGAAATTTGCTTATAAAGTGAATGAACATGGAAAGTATCATGCTATGAGTAGGAACAAGAGGGATAGACGTAGAATGACTGCACTCATTTGTGGAGTATAGAATATCAAAATATGATACTAACACCCAAGGACAGTAGAGACAAGGACCAGTAATATTGCTCTATGGTTGGAAGCCTATCTCATGAGCTGGGGGAGAAGGCAACTGGAATAGAGAAGGGATCACTAAGTTAATGATGGTTGGAGAGATCACTTGGGATGGGAGATGTATGCTGAAAATAGATAAAGAAGCATAACATGATGCTCTCCATAGCCATGCTCCCGGATTCCACGCCAGGCTGTTTCACTCAGAGTGCCCCAGAGTGGGGCAGGTGAGAGCCCTCCCCACCCCAAGAGACCTAACCTCAGCAGCCGAAAACCTCCAGAACCCAACCACTACCTTGCTCAACACCATTTCCCACATGCTCCAGCCAAACCTCACACGAGTGAACTTATTCCTGGACCTCAAGGCCATGAATCATAAGACACACCCTACCCACACTCCAAGAGTACCACACCACATTTGATGAGGTTCAAATATTAGGCAACTAATCATAGAGGGAAATATATATATGTAATATATATTTACAGATATATATATACAAACATTCACAAGGTTCAACCTTTAACATGTTAGTGATATCTTATAGAAGGTAATAATGGCCACTGTCAAAATAGAACAATCTTCATACTCTTTCCTCTATGGATACTTTTTTGCAGCATTTTCAGTGGTTTTTCATAACAAACAGTACAAAATACATTATTTTGGTGCTGCTTGGGACAGGGATTGGGGTTTGGGATGGAATCATCCCAAATACGGTGGTCGGAAGGGATAATGGTGGTGGGATTGATGTTTGAATGTTAAATGTAATCAAATAGTGTGGACTACCTTATAAATTATTTTTAAAAATTAAAAAAAATGAAATTAGACAAAGGACCAAACATGATGGCCTCTCATTATCTGTATTGCAAACCATAATGCCCATAAATAGAGAGTAAGAGGGAAAATGTCTGCCTTAGAGACAGGAAGAGGGGTGGGATGGGGGGAGGGATATTGGGGACATTGGTGGCAGGAAATGTACACTGGTAGAGGGATGGGTATTTGATCATTGTATGACTGAAGCTCAAACATGAAAGCTTTGTAACTGTAGCTCACAGTGATTCAATAAAAAAATAGACAAATTCTATCACTAAAAATTTCATCTGGATATTTTCCCAAAAGAGTAAAAATCAGAGTCTCAAAGAGATATTAACACTACCAAGTTATTGTAGCATTACTCACAATAGCCCAAAGTTTCCCATTAGTTAAACCTAAATGTCTACTAGTGGATGAATTTATCAAGAAAACATGAATCTACATACAATGGAATATTAATAGACATTGAAAATGAAGTATTATTGTCCTATTATACAACATACATGAATCTGGGAAACATGCTAAAAAAATTATTCAGGAGCCAGAGTGATAGAACTGCAAGTAGGGCACTTGCAGCTGACCCAGGTTCAATATTTAGCACCCTTATGGTCCCCAGTGTCCTGCAAAAGTGATCCCTGACTGCTGAGCCAGGAGTAAGTTCTGAGCAATGCAGGTGTGTCCCTAAAACAACTTCCCCCATAACGAAAAAATGAGTCAGATGTAGGACAAATAACATATGATTTCCCTTGCATAAGGTATATGGACAGTTTAACCCATTGAATTAAAGAATAGGATCCTACTTATTAAGCAATTCGGGGTTACAGGAAGTTGTTAATCAGAGAATATATACATTCTCAGTTATGTAAGATGATAAATTGCACATCATGCCTTTATTTAACACTATTTCATACACTTGAAACTCTATCAAAGAGGTTAGTTCTTATGTTAAATGTTCTTACAAGAAACAAAATAAAAATGAATAGAATCTTAAGAGGTATTAAGAGTAGTATACTATGGCATAAGGCATATGTAGTTCCAGTCATCTCCTATGACCCCCCTCCTCTTGCTGACATAGTCCTAATTAGCAGGCGTCTGTCTGATGACACCTCAGAGATCACATCTTCTAACTTGGCAGGCCCTACCCACGGCCTGCGGGAGGATTTCACACCTTGTGCTCCTTACCTGGGCCAAGAAATGCTGCATGGCATCTGCAATGTTTCTAACATTAGAGACTGATATGTTGGGGATGGAAACTGGTGCCCTAACTGGAGATATGATGAGGCAGTAACGTCTCATGTTGAGCTATGTTCTTGCTCTTTCATAGCATCTCAGAGAAAAAGCACGAGGTCATTCCTGCTGTTTTGCCTATTCTTGCCTAGCAATTAAGTCTAAGAGTGGAGTCAGAGCATTTTCAGGAAAAGGACATGTCTTAAGACTGATTCCTGAGGAAACTGAGATGGTCTTGGAATGGGTTGCAGTGCTTTATGATATTTCTTTAAATGGTGAAATTATAGGAACTAGAGGAGATCTCTGCTGAAGGGTAAGAATTATCTTATATATATATATATATCTATATATATATATGCACACACATACATATATGTCTATCAACAACATTTTAGATTAATTTTTTTCTTATTTTCCTGAATTACTAACTGATCCTAAAATTATTCAATCCTTCTAGTGTGCAGGATATAAATTACCATAGTAGGGAAACAGCAAATGTCCAAAGGTAATAATAATGAAGAGCATGAGAACTGGTCTTTAATAAAGGGGTAGGATGGAGAATAGGACAGAGAAAGGAACATTGCAACAGCAGAGGAAAGCAGTCAACCAAAGAAGGAGGGGTGCTAAAAGGTGGCAAACTGTTATGTGTGATGCCCTTCAGAAACAGTACTACCAAACATAGTGCCAAAAACAGAGGCAAGTTGGAGGAAGACCGGTGAAGAAATTGGTACTGGAACACTGAATACCTGAAACCCAAACATGAGTAACTTTGTAATTCACAATGACTAAACAAAATGAATTTCTCCTCCACTAAAATTTTCCAAAAAATAAAAATTATTTTCACCCATAATTACTTAGGTTGTTACTTATGTCTGATAAACTGAAGAAGGGTCAGACTCTATTAAGAAATGAATACTTACTGGTATTTCCAAATGTTAATTCCTTGAAATACAGACTAAAGGACTAAAGAATAGATGATTCTTACTTTTTCACAATTAATGAGTACTTGAAGCATTCTGTACTAACCATAACTCTGAGAATAATATTTATATTATGGTTTTATTTTTTTTACTTAAAAACCTATAATAATGTTTATCTAGGTGAGAAGTTGAGCATCTGATGAGAAGGAATGGGAGGAAGACTAAATTTTCAGGAATAAGAGGGATGGTTATAGGAGTGGAGGTGCTTTCTTGCCTGTGGCTGGCTCTAGTTCTATCTCTGGCATCATATGTTCCCCTGAGCACAGGTGAGAGAGGATGCCAGTCAGAACAAGGGGTAGTTTTTAAGCACTGTTAGAAGTGTATGCCCCCAGATAAAAAATAAATTTAAAATTATGACCTTCCTTTACCTTTAAATTTTTGTACCATGTGTTTTTTAATCTATTTAAATGTTAAAGCATTTAATGTATACTTATTTATTTAGTTATTAATGATTGTTTAGAATCAATTAAAATAATAAATCTAATTTATGAGTAAAGAAATATGTAAGAAAACACTATTAGTAAATCAGAATGTTTTAAATACAGTGACTAGGTTTTTTGTTTGTTTTTTGGTTTTGGGGTCACACCCAGCTGTGCTTAGTGTACTCCTGGCTCTGCACTCAGGGATTACTCCTAGTGGGGCTCAGAGATCAAACTGAGGTCAGCTGCTTGCAAGGCAAGCACCCTTCCCTCTGGAGGATTTTCCATCCCGATGATTAAGCTTTAACCCAGCATGAGCCTAGTGGATTGTTTTAGGCATCAAGCCAGGGAGGGCAGAGGTGAGGCAGGTGGCTGCTGGGCAGCAGAGCTGGATGCTCAGAGGGTGGCCAGTGTTTCTGCAAAGGCTCCGTCCACTCCTACCATCTGGGTCTTCATAGCCCAGAGTGCCCCGTGGAGTGAGGAATCTCAGGGTCCCTGCCTGGATGCCTTAGATGACAGTGCAGGAGCTACAGTGACAGTGAGGGTAGGTTGAATCAGGAGAATGGGCGGGAAGGGCTTATGTGCTCCCTGGTGGCCGAGAGGTGAGGATTTAGCACCTCTAGTGCTGCGGCTCAGGTTTGATTCCTGGCAGGGAAGATCATCTGACACTACCCCCACTGCAGGGGGGCAGATCAGAGTCCACTCCGCACAAGGGTCCAGAGAGAGGAGCAGGTGAGGGCCTGTGGGCTTTGCAGCCCTCAGGTGTCCTGGTGGCTCAGCAGCTTGGCTTGTTGGTAGCCTGACTCTGGAAAATGTGCCAAGGCCATTCTCCTAGGTGCTCCTGGTTATGCAGTCGGTGGCTTTACTCTGTCCAGGTTCTAGGGTGTCAGGTCACCCGAGCACCCCTGGTCTGTGTTAGGGCACGGATCGAGATCTCCCTATAACGACAAAGAGACTCCAGAGACTGCAAACAGCAAGCAGGGTTTATTGTAAGACTGGCTAGCCAGGGTCCAGCCGCCTACACGGACACGCAGGTCCAGCAGGTTGGGCCAAAGACCCCGAGCTTCTCCAAAGGAGATCTTATATAGGCCTTCCCCGGCCGTTACAGCAGAGCCTGCGCATTTCATAGCCAATAGGTTTGTAATATTGTGAACTTTCTTAACCAATCCATTTAAAAGGACATCACTCCTTAGCCTATGGTTTTAGAGATCAGTATTCGCGCCAATATTCAGGAATGTCCCGGTTCTAGGGGCAGTCCTGGGTCTTGTGATACGGGTCATGTGATATGGGTCTGGTTATCTGGTCTGACCACCACCGTTCTTGCGAACCGGGGTGCCTGTATCTGAATTCCTTGCTCAGGGGCAGAAAATCAAGTTATTCTAGAGTGCGGGCTCCTGTAAAAAGAGTCTTAAGAAAGCTAAATAGATTCCTATAGTCTGTCCTGGGCTAGATCCCCACAGTCTGCTGATTCGGGGTTCCTTTCAGGATTTTTACCCCATTTCCTGAAAGTAGAGATCCAGAGCAAACACTATGGAACAGTAGAATTTCAATGCCACAAGGAATGCTTTGTTTGCCTTGGTCTTTGGTAAGACCCAGGCAGGTGCTCTGGTCCATGTGGTGCCAAAGACAGAACCAGGGCCTCCAGTAGACAAAGCATGTAAGTTGCCCTTTGGACCATCTCCCTGATCTGAATCTAATGTTCATAGGAATAGCACGAAGCACATTATTTTTAGTCATAGAATGATGAATCATGCAACAATATTAACCTTCAAACTATTCCAAGGGTCATAAAACAGCTCAACAGCTGAGTGAATAAATGCTTTATATGCCAAAGGCAAGGGTTCAGCCCATGACACCACATGAAAAACCCCTAACAGTGAGCTGGAAACAGAGCTACTCCAAACACTGCCAGATGTTGCCATTTTTCAATGTACAGAAAATCCTCCATCACTCCACCACCCAAAGTAACACGGCTTCTATTTCCTAATAAACACTTTTATAGTACAGTTTTCATCTCGGGGAAACACAGCTGCCAGTGCTCAGGCCTTACTATTGATTCTGTGCTTAGAGAGAATGTGTCCATTCTGGTAAACTCAGGGGTGCTGGGGCTGGTCTGAGCTATCAGGGTGAGCCCATGTAGACTGTACCATACAACGGGCAGGAACATAGGGACCCATGAAAATGGGCGAGATTTCTCCTGTGTCCTGACCGGTTTGGATGAAGCTGTGCATTTTCCCCCTTCAAGCTGCCTTCAGAAAATAATTTCAGTATATTGAAAGGGGCAGTTTTCCTTTTCTCACAGAAGCCTGGCTGGTCTTTGACATGCAGATCTCAGGTGCTAGCCAGGCCTGACCTTTGACACTGTAGATTCTGGCTCTGGCCCAGCCTACTCTTTGGGATGTAGATTTCAGTTGCCAGTTCAGTTTGTCTTTGGAATGTAGATTTCAGGTGGCAGCCCAGCCTTTTCTTTGGGATGCAAATCCAAGTGCTTATAGCCCAAGAGAGGTTTTGGCTTTGGTTTTGTATCTTTTTCCAGAGGCCAAAATCTACTGGCCTGCAGACTCAAGGAAACAATACATGTTTTGCTGCCTCAATATTCTTTCTGTAGCTTCTTTTGATGTCATCACTGTATTGCACTCTTTAGAGGTACCATGATCAATAAAAGGAGATTTCGGGGCTCTCTACCTTTGTCACAGGTCTGAGAGAACCTGGGCCCTCCATGACATAAATTTCTTTCACGTCAGTGTCTCAGCGCTTCTGACTGAACAAATATTCACACAACACAGGGGACCATATTTTGTGTCCGTGATCAAATCTGGACTGGTTGAGTGCAAGGGAAGCACCTTAACTGCTGTACTATCTTTCCAGCTCTATGGAAAGATAGTTGGTTTTTGGTGTTATTCCTGTGGTTGTTGAGGGACTGGGTTGTGGCAGGGATTGGAATTCGGACTCTCCCAGGCACTCTCCATTATCCACAGACATTTCTGATCTGATCTACAGAAAATCATGACGACCAAAATGGAAAACATGCACAAGATGCACTTCCTTCCAGGTAAACCAGAAACTTTAGGAGCAGGTACAAAGAGGACAAAAGATAAAGACCAGTCAGCAAGAACAATGGTGTGTGAGAGTCCAAATAAGCCTTTTCTGTAGAAGCAGCTGACAATTATGCACAGTGCAGGACTCCTTGTTCTTACAAGTCCCTTTACCATTCATTCCTCTTTTACGTTAAGCTTAAGAGTTTTTGCAACAGGGCTGCTAATTCAAGAATAATCTAGTATGCTCTGTCCTCTGTCTGTCTGTCTGCCTGTCTCTCTCACACACACACATACACACATACTCTTACACATTCTCTGTGTTTGAGTACATGTGTCTAAACTGGAAAACTGTTAAACGTTAAATTTGTTAAAATGGAAATGCTTTTCATTCTCCCTTATAGCATGCTGACTTCTGTCTCAAAAAAAAAGAAAAATCATTTCTTTGACCACACATGCATTGCTTAGCACTTATTCCCATGTAGTAAGGTTTGGGTTTGTCATTGGTTTGACATTGGGTTTGTCCTTTTAGTCTTGCCACAGGGAACTTAGTTTACCTTAAGGCAATGTCCTTTCTGTATGGACACAGGAAGACAGTTAATATTATGCTTTGTAACTTGGAAACTGACTCCAATAATATTTACTCCTGGGCATCTACTTTCTCAACTCAGTTGCCCTTAATTCCTAGCACCCCAAAAGCAGGGTCCTGACAAGGGACAGAATGGACCCACGGCAAGCTGTGAGCTACCTTGACATCGAAATGGGCCGGGCCAAAATGCTACAATACTCAACTATAAGTTGAGAGCATGGTGATAGACAAATTCTGTCATGATCCAAAAGTAACGACGAGACTAGGACCCTGCTGGGGTTAGGAAGACTAACCTGTTCTGAAGACTATGGTCTGGAATATTTAGTGAATGTCCTCAGGAAGAACCAAACTTGAAGTTTGATATATCTCTTACTGTGCTCATACAGAATGACATTGCTAGAAATATTTAAAGTAGATTTATGACAAATATTTAAGTGGATTACTAGCTGAGGAAAGAAGAAAGTGACACACTCTGATGGGATCCCACTATTAAGCAGATCTCCTAGTAATCTGGAGTAATCTCCTTAGATGAGATTTTGTTAATCTCCTGGAGAAGTGGTCTTACCCCTCTTTGTTGATTTGTTAATGTTCAACCCATCTTTGTGTCACTACACTATGTGATTGCTATATAAACTAAGACTGTAAGAGAAACAGAGGGAGAAGACACAGAAGAAGAGCATGAAGTGAAAGAGAATCAGGGAGTCACTGGAGCCAGAAGCAGGGGAAAGAAAGAGCACAAAGAAGTAAGAGACAGAGTCAGAATGAGAGCAAGTGAGAATCAGAGTCAGAGTCAGAGCCAGAAGTGAGAACAAGAAGGACTCCAGAGAGAGAAGCAGAAGGGCTTCAGAGAGAGAAGAAAGGCTCCAGAGAGAGAGATCGGAAGAAGAGAGATCAGAAGAGACCAGAAGAGAGATGACAGAGACAGATATAGAGAGACGGACAGAAGAGAGCACAGCAGCACACACAGGAGCAAAGCACAAGGAGGAGCCATCCTGATCTGGTCCATACACAATGGCTCAAGAATACAGAATGCAAGTGGAGAGAAAGAGAGAGAAAGAGAGAGAGAGAGAGAGAGAGAGAGAGAGAGAGAGAGAGAGAGAGATGCTGCCCTGAGAGCTAGCGAACAACACACACATCATCGCATCCTCCCTTGCGCACATGTTTATATTTTTTATACTCCTTGTTCTGCACTCAGGGATCGTGCCTAGAAAATCTTTGGAGACCCTTTTGTGGTGCCAGGGATCTAACCCGTGTTGGTCACATGCAAAGCAAGACCCTCACCTGCTGCACTACAGCTATGGTCATCCATTCCTTCTCAATTTAAAACATCTTTCCTATTAAAAGAGAAAACAAAAAACTTAGTAAGATAGAGTCTCAAATGATAGCAAATATCATGAGAAATAAAAGTAGAGAACAGACTGACTCAAGCCATTAGACAATGAAATGCCATATTACTATATTTTTCCATTTTTCCACTATCTGTGTCATCTGTAATTATGATCCAAGTTTAAATATCCTATCTTAGAATGCATTTCAAATACCGAAACTTCCACTTTTCTCTTGTGAATGAACACACAAAGAAGATGCATAGTTGCTTCTTCACAGTAGTCTGGGGTCACTGGTATCAAGCAACAAGCAAAAGAATTACTAAAGAAGTGAAATGTATAAGTCAATTGTAGCAAAAGTACCTACATACAAAACACAGACTTCTCTATGACAGTAATTAGAGAAATAGGCATAGAAGGTTAACTCTTGCTCAGAGTCTACATTCCTCATGAGCTGTGTGCAGAAGTTCACTCTACATAAATTCAAATGACTTACACAGGTCATGTAAGTTCATAGAATGGTTCTTCTGTTGTGCATATTGTGGCTGTACCATACTGGAATACTTGAGTCTACCTCTTAAGTGTGGTAATGCAGCCAGTACATTGAGCAGCTGCTGTTTATTCTCTCTACACCTCTGGCAATCATATTCTGCTCATAAATTTTTTCTTTAAGACTGAAAGATGAATAGGATTTAGGAAATCATGGTTGAATTTTACACAAAGTCTTTTATAGTCTATTGTGTTTTTTGCTAATGGAAATCCCCCTCTGAGCCAGTTATTATCCTGAAGGATACTGCAAAATTTCTTTTTTTTTTTGAGCTAAATTATCTCTTTATTAGGAAAGCACCAACACCACAGTCTTGGAAATTACTGGAATTTTATTTGCCTCAGGCTTATGACTTGCAACCAAAGACATTGTGCAAAGAAAGCAAAGATTAAGTACACTTTTGGGGAGAAGGAGATGATACACATTGGTAACACAGGAGTTCAGGTCAACAAAAGAAGCCATCCAATACACTATATAGATTGCAATATTCAATAGCATTTCAACAAAAGTTTTTAAAATCAAGAGCAAAAAAAAAGTAAGCAATGTTTACAGTAGACATAAATCTTATACAATTCAAAACGCAGCTTTTTTCAGATCATAGAGCATAAAATGAAAAAATGTATATGCAGGTGAAGTCTAACTACTATACATTTATTTATCACCTATTAAAGTTTCTTATATGTACCACAGTGTAAAAAAACCAATACCGAACAAATAAGAACCTTGAAAATTGCCTGATGAAAAATAAAAAAACAGTGGCTTTTAATGGCTTCTTCTGGTTATCAGTGCTACAAAAAGACAAAAATCTTCTCATTTGAACAAGTGATAAAACCAGGTACAATCAAATCATTACCAAATTAGACCCACCCATAGAAATATACTATCTACCCACATATTTTCCATCAAAAGCTTTTTTTAAATTTTCTTGTTTTAATCTTTGAATCTTTGAGGCCGATTTGGTCACAATATGTTACAAATGTTTGTGTGCATTTTTTTTACACCATGATATCATATGTTTGTCTAGCACTATTCTAAAGCTAGTTTATAGATGATGATGATATAAGAAACAACCCAGTGTCCCTATGACAAATGAACTCACTGGGTAAAAATGAGAGAGGGGAGGAAGTTCAGTTCTACCAATGAAAACAGGTTCATATTGATCACTCATCATCAGTCCTGCTTGCTTTGGACTGTTCATTTTCATCCTGCTCTTCATCACTGTCAAAATCGCTCACTACAGGTTTGGCTTTTCCTCGATTTGGCCTTTTCTTGCCTTTTCCTTTATCCCAACCTTTCTCCTCTTTCTTATTGAGCTTGATTTTAACCTTAACAGATTTTGCCTCAGACTCTGACTCTTCTTCATCTTCTTCCTACTCCTCATTGGTTTCATCCTCACTCTCTTCTTCTTTGGCAATTTTCTGCCGAGCACTCTTAAACACCGACTGCAGAACAATGGAGTCTTCATAGATCTGGGATCCCTCCAAGTTGAATGTCTGGGCATTGTGACAGAGGAGCATGACATCTTTCTCCAGGTCACCCAAGCTCCGGTACTTGTGATTACGGATTCTTTCCTTTATTTTTTTTTTTGAAATCCACTGGCTTCCTGATTAATTCATAATATTCTGGTAATTATTTCCTTGAAGGTAACTGAATGAAGACTTCACTGAGCTGTCACCCCGAATTGTTTCCTTCTATTTTCAACTGAGAATTACTGGGCACCTTCTCCATGGTACGCCTGTCCTTGTAGTTTATCACAGTATCAATGATGGCGTTCATCTGCTTTGTCAGTTTAGGGGGATTTGGCGATAGTTTCTCAGCTGGAGGATGGCCTCTTCTCTTTTTAGCCTTTTCCACATCCTTCTTCTTGGGATCTTTTTCCACATTTCTTCGTATTTTTCGCTTCTTTTTTTTTTTTAAATAATTTTATTGAATCACCATGTGGAGGGTTACATAGTTCTCAGGATTATGTCGGTTATACAATTCTCAAACACCCTTCCCTTCACCAGTGCCCATCTCCCATCACCAACCCCCCCAGTATACCTGCCACCCCCTCCCACCTCCCCAGTCCCCACCCTTGTACATGATAAGTTCCACTTCGTTTATGCCTTATCTCGATTACATTCCATGTTTCAACACACAACTCACTACCGTTGTTGGGGTTTCCCCCAAAAAAGGAAAGCAGTCCTATTGCCAAGGAGGCATTTGATAGTTCTCCACTGCTAAGAATATAGAGATATTAAGTCCCGCTGTTTGTTACATAACTTTTCTTTTTCCCCCTTGCCCCGCGCCACCGAGTTCACGCCTGTTTGGTAATCGCCACGCTGCCTGACAAGGGAAAAAAAAACCGAAAAGGATGGTTATTTCCCGTCATCGGCAGGCGTGGGGCTCTGGCTTAGTTGATAGACTAGTAGAGTTTCTGCAAGCAGTTTCTGGAACCGAAGGGCTTGCGCTGGTATCGGCTCCGGCTCGAGATTCCACCAGCGTCCCACTGTTCCATGTACATAATTTTTCCCCTTATATCCCATTCCCACGCCACCAGGTCTGTTTGCTTAATGGACATCACACTATGTTTGACACCACGCCGCGTTTCTTCCCGAGAAAGAAGGATATTTCTTTTCAGCCGGCGTGGGGATATAGCTTAGTTCAGTCTAGAGAGATGGCTACCACTTTGATTGCCGTCAATATTTCAGCAACAGACTTACTATTCTTGTTAGGATCTCCCACAAAAGTCCGACCCATTAAAAAGGGACATATTACATATTGCTGATGCTAAGATGACATTAGGTTTTGGGTTTCTGTCTAAAGTCCAGGGAAAGTACAACCAGAAATAACATCACTACAAACTTTTACCCTTTTATGGTGCTCATAAGATGGAGAAGCCTAGAGAGAGGCTCGGCGTCTCCATTTTGCGCTCAGGAAAACCGCGGATCCTGCGCTGTGCTCAGGGGGGAGGTGTGGAGAGAGAGAGAGGTTAAAAGAATTGGGGGATGCCCGGCTCCCACTGTTTCAGCGCACCGTGGGGTCTCTGGTCCCATGCCGGAATTAGTTCTGTGGGCTGTTTGGAGTCCAAGAGCGCTTCCTTGGGCTCTTCCATCATGCTCGCTCCGCAGCAGGGTCCAAAGGGAAGCACACGTGGGGGAGGTGGGTTTAAGTATCTATCTGCTGTGGGTGGGGGTCGCCGCCCCCGCCCCCTGGGGCCTCCCGCAGGCGCGCGCGCCTCCCGTTTCAGCTGGATCGCCGTCTCCATTTTGCGCTCAGGAAAACCGCGGATCCTGCGCTGTGCTCAGGGGGGAGGTGTGGAGAGAGAGAGAGGTTAAAAGAATTGGGGGATGCCCGGCTCCCACTGTTTCAGCGCACCGTATTTTTCGCTTCTTAAGCCGCACTTCCTCCTCCATTTCTTCCAAATTGCCATCTTCAATGGCCTGTGAATCTATACTACAAAATTTCTCACTGTATTTTGTTTCAAAACCTTTAGAACCTGTTACTCATCCCTAGTGCTTTTAAGTATACACCAGTATCTTTCCTCACATATTCCAATATAATGATCCATGATCAAAAACAACAATTGGTCAATATAAAATAAAAAGTACAGGACAGGAACCTGAGTGATAGTACAGTGGGTAGAAGATTTACCCCCTTGCGTGAAACTGACCTGGGATCAATTCCTAACCTCACATATGGTCCCCCAAGCTGCCAGGAGTGATCCCAGGTCAGAGTCAGGAGGAAGCCCTCTGTATAGCTGAGCTGGCATGGCCCAGGAACCAAAAGTTAAAACAAAAAACTCACAGAACATAAGGACCATCTCTTTCCTAGTCTATTAGCTTCTCAAATACCTCAAGAAGACCTAGACAATTAGTAGGAGTCAGGAATGAAGGCAGACACTGACTCATAATGAAATGCACAGCCTGATTGAGCATCTCATCAGCAAGCTTATTCCAGGTAAAGGTGGTTACATCACTTATTTCTTAAAGCCTCAACACCAGCTCACTAGATACATCCTGTCCCCAGCAGTAACAAAGCAATAGACTCTCTTGGTGCCAAACTTGGGGCTGTGAAAGAGGTAAGACAGGCTGAGTGGAATAAAGAGGAGAAATTCAGAGTAGAGGCTACTGTGACCCAAGTCTATGCTTTCTTCCTCCTGGTCAGCCAGGGCCTCTGAGTTGGCAGTCAGCATACCATAGCACTAAAGCATCAGATGGAGGATGTGACAGGACATAGCTGTTCAAAGAGCCTTGTACTAAAAAGAAAAGTTGCCAGTCTCTATAAACAATCACTTGTATCACTTGTCCTCCTGTTGATCTTTGATTTGCTCCAGCGGGTGCCAGTAACATCTCCGTTCATCCCTGTCGTATGCTAGTGTAACCCAATAGTATATGCTTGCTCCAGGAACACTAAGAGCCTCAAACCATTCATTCAGGGTTTTGACAAAGAAGTCTGACCATCTCGTAGGTGGGCAGCCATGCAGTCTTTTGACATCCCGTGGAATCCAGTCAGTAACAGCTCTAGTCCAGTGGTTGCCTCTAAATCCCATTACGTGTCCGGCCCATCTGATTTTTGACACCTTGGCAAATGAGGCAGCGTCCCTGATTCTTGATTATTGCCGGAGGTTGGAACTCCAGATTCCTTCTCTCACTTGAGTGAAATGTGATACTCCAAGCATAGCTCTTTCGATTTTCCTCTTTGGGATACCTGAATAGTGTAGGGCCCAGGTCTCTGAGGCAGGAAGAATGGTGGAGTCGAAAAGATGTGCCTGGAGCCAGAGGTTCTTCATCCTCTTAAGCACTTCTTTGAGGCTCTTGAAGGCGTTCCATGCTGCTCTCTTCCTCCTGCACAATTCTGGTGCCAAGTCATTCCTCATGTTGAGTTCTTCACCCAGGTACACATAGCTGCTGCATTCGGAGATGTTTGTTCCATTGAGAGCAAATGGAATGTCAGGGAGTAGTTCATTTTTCATAAGCATTTTTTTAGTGAGATTCAGCTGCAGTCCAACCTTTCCACACTCTCGGTCGAAGTCGGACAGCATTTGTGCTGCTTGGCTAATGTTTGGTGTTATGAGAACGATGTCACCACCAAAGCGAAGGTGGTGTAGTTTGCCAACCGTCTTTCTTCACTCCCATTCCTTCCCATTCCAGTCGTCCCATGGCATTCTCAAGGGTGGTACTGAAGAGTTTCAGTGAAAAGATATCACCCTGCCAAAACCCTCTCTTTACATTGATGATCACTTCCTTGTAGAATGGTGAGATTCTGGTGATGAATCTGTAATACAGCTCGCAGAGGATCTTATGTACTGAGTTTGAATGCCCTGTTTGGTGAGGGCTTCGATGACCACTTCAGTCTCAATAGAATCAAAGGCCTTCTTTAAATCGATGAACGTTAGACAGAGCGGTATCTTGAACTCTCACGAAACTTCAATGAGCTTGGTCACTGTGTAGATGTAGTCGGTCATGCTGAATCCTTTTTGGAACCCAGCTTGCTCACATGGTTGTCCTTCATCTAGTGTTCTTCCTATTATGCTCAGGATGACTGGAATGAACAACTTGTAGATGACGGACAACAGGCAGATTGGGCGATATATGCTGATGTCGTGGTTGTCTCCCTTCTTGTACAGCAGAACAGTCCTGCTGGATTTCCACTGGGATGGAACTTGCATATGGACAGGTAGTGTGTGAAGAGCCGAGCCAGTGTATTGATGAGTACTGGCGGCAGATTCTTCAAGTGTTTGGGTCTGACCTTGTCTGGACCGGGTGCTGTATGTGTCTTTACCGACAAAATGATGTGTCAGATTTCGGAAGGGAGGACGCTGGGAATGACATATCCATCCTGCAGAATTTGGTATGTGGGCAGGTGGACGTGGCTGTCAAAGAGATCTGAGTAGAAGACGTGAATAATCCTCTCTATTGCCCTCTGGAAGATGTGATAGATCCATCAGGACATCAGAGGGCAGTTATCTTGGTCTTGTAGTTGGCGAAGGACAGGCAAGCATTGCGAATACTTTTCCTAGCTTCTGCCACATTGGTCAACACTGCTGCTCTTCTGTCTTTGAGATATTCCTTTATTGCTTCTCTGCACAGCTTTGAGAGCTCGGACATTAGCTTGTGATTGCCCGAGACTCGTGCCAAACCACATTGGCAAATGAGCTCGAGAGTTTTCAAAGACAGGTGTCTGTGGATTTCCCACTCTTGGCATTCTTTGCACAGTCAAAGAGGTGCTGAACCAGTTGATCATATTCCTCATTGTTGTTGTCAACAATGGCATCTTCCCACGTTGTTGCAATAATGCCAAAGAGCTCCCAGTTGGTGGTCATTCTGGGAGTTCTCTTCTTAAATTTAAACTTTGCAGACTTTTCTCCCCACTCTGTAAAGTAGAATTTTGCATGAAGGAGACGATGTTTCAATACCATTTGGAATTTGGGGACAATAGCGACATCGGTCCGGCAAAACCTTCGATTGAATATGATGTGGTCAATTTTGTTGTGGAACTGTCCACCAGGAGATTTCTATGTCCAACATTTAGATTTGTTTTTTTGGAACTGTGAGTTACCATGGACCTGTGAGTTACCATTGGTCGACATGATGAACTCAGACAGTCTCTCACCCTGTTTGTTCCATTCTAGGCTATGGGTCCCGATGTGGAGTTCTTCGGGCAACATTCTCAGTCCTATCTTGGCATTAAAATCACCAACAATGATCTTGTAGAAGGTGTGGTCTTCTTTATAAAACTTCTCCAGCTCCCTGTAGAACTTCTCAATTTATTCTTCATCATCGTTGGATGTTGGTGTTGGTGCATAGACAACAAAGATAGAAACTGCCAGCAGTGAGCCACACCTATTCAAGCATAATTGTCCGATTTGGTTTGTTAGGCTTTTGAATGAATCAATGCTCATGGCCAAGTTTGAGTTGACAAGGACACCAAGGCCACCAATGCCTCTGTTGTCGCATGTTCTGAGGAACAGTTCTTCTCCAGTGTTGAACATAGCTTGATGTGATTGATGCCTTCTTGTTTCGGTCAGACCAATGATGTCGTACATGATCTGCTGCACTTGTACCATCAGGTCCTCTATGGATGCCTCCAATGCTAGCGTACATGCATTGAAAGTACAGACAGTCATTTTAGTCCTTCTTCGTTTTGACAGCCTAGTTCGTCCCTGAGATTTCATCAGCCTCCTTGCTCATCCTTCTTAACACTGCCTTATTGGGGGCTCTTCCAGTGTCATGCTAATGAGGCCCATTGTTACTGTTTTTGGCATATTGAATATGTCACGGGTAGCTTGCCAGGCTCTGCTGTGCGGGCGGGGTACTCTCAGTAGCTTGCCAGGCTCTCCGAGAGGGATGAAGGCTTTTAGGGCGGTCTCCAGTCCCCCTTGTAGGTGTTCCCATAGTTCACACCATATTTGAACCCCATCGAATATGGTGCAGAAATTATGGAAAGTGGGTATTAAGTGTCTTTTGGTGTGTCCAGGAAAACGTCCTGGAGCGTGGTGGTGGCTGGGTAGTGGAGGTAGTGGAGGTCGGAAGGTGAGGTATTTGTCTGGTGCCGGTAAGGTGGGGCATCTGGGTTTGATCCCTGGAGCACAGGAGATTGGAGGAGGCAGACAGAGGATCTTGTTTCCAGGTCTCGTTGAGCCTGGACTCCAGGGTCGCAAAGTTCTGCTTTACCTGGTTCTGTGGGGCTTCACTCATGCATGAGTTTGGCCCGAGTGTCTGGAAAGTGGCCTGGAGTGTGGCGGTGGCTGGGTAGTAGAGGAAGTGGAGGTCGGCCAGTAAGGTATTGATCTACAAACAATGAACAAACAATTTGTTTTCCATTCCTCCACATATTACTTCATTGGTATATGGATCAAACTATCTGTAAATGGTTGAATCCCATGTGAGAATATATATGAATCCATTTCAGAAAATGGGAAAACACAAGGCCAGAGCAATAGTACAGCAAATAGGGCATTTGCCTTGCCTTCAGTCGACCCTGGGTGGATCTTTGGCACTCTCCACATACCTCTGGCTTATGAAAAATGATCCCTGAGTGCAAAACCAGGAGTAAACGCTGAACATCACTGGGAATGCCCCCAAACACAAGAAAAGAAAAGAGAAGAAAAAGAAAACAAAACATTAATAGCATGTTATGAGTATTAATAGTATATATATGTTTTCGAACCCGGGTTGCCAACATGCAAGGCGAATGCCCTACCGCTGCATTATCGCTCCAGCCCGGGTTCTATTCCTCCACCCCTCTTGGAGAGCCCGGCAAGCTACCGAGAGTATCTCGCCTGCACGGAAGAACCTGGCAAGCTACCCCTGGCATATTCGATATGCAAAAAACAGTAACAAGTCTCATAATGGAGACGTTACTGGTGCCTGCTCGAGCAAATCAATGAGCAACGGGATGATAGTGACAGTGACATATATAGTTTATATAAGACTTAATATACTAGAACAAGGGTGTGGGAAAGTCATTAGTACAATTTAGGATTTTTCATAGAAAACTTTGCTTAAGATTTTACAGAACCCAGTTATTATTCTATAAATTAACTGGGAACAAGGACATAATTTATAACAGGTTTGAAATAATATCCAAGAGAAGAAAGGGCATCAATGTGACAGCTTTCAGGGTTCCAAGAACCCATGCTTCTACAGAAATTTTAGCACCACATAGGAAACTGATAGGAAGAATTTTGTAATTCTCAGGTGCAAAAGAGATAATTTTTAAGGAAAATTTTTTTTAATTCTCAGAATGTTGTGATAATTGTGATCTACAAGTTAAGAGAAATACTACCTTCTGGATCTGAAATTCATGCTATGAAAAACCCTTAAAGACAACATATATAACTTCCGTGCAATAATAATCCTATAATTACAATTTTGAGCAGACACCAATAACGTCTCCATTGTGAGACTTGTTGTTACTGTTTTTTGGCATATCGAATATGCCATGGGTAACTTGCCAGGCTCTTCTGTGCTGGCTAGATATTCTCCGTAGCTTGCCCAGCTCTCCGAGAGGGATGAAAGAATCGAACCCAGGTCGGCCTCATGCAAGGCAAATGCCCTACCCGCTGGTGCCTGCTCAAGCAAATCGATGAGCAGCAGGGTGACAGTGATATAGTGCTACAGTGATAATTATAATTTATAATTGTATTTTAACATTTACTCTACTATATATGAATTAGACACATATTTATAGTGTGTTTCTTGGAAACTAGTAAACCGGAAAGTTGAAGTTCTTTCCTTCTTTTTTAAAACTTATTTTTAGGACACACTCTCAGTGTTCAGGACTTATTCCTGGCTCTGCTCTCAGGAATCATTCCTTGAAGTACTCAAGGGACTATATGTGGTGCGTGGATTAAACCTGGGTCAGTTATATGCAATAAAAGTGTCCTCCCTGCTGTAACTACCTCTCCGAGAACTTGAATTTTTTTCTTACAGAAAATAATGAAGACTGCCTTGTTAAACAAGCAGCAGAATCACTCCCCACAAGGTTAATCAGAATAATTGAGAGCAAGAAACAAATGGGCAAAATGTGGTGAGTTTGAAAGCAAGGAATGAAAATGTGACAGAGTCCCAAATATTGCCAGTACAAGAATAAGCAAAAATTCAGCAAACCAACAAAGAATGACTCTTTATATTGTTTTTGAATGCTGCTGTACCTGATCCAAGGTGACACTAGTCTAGGGATGTTCTGCACACACATAAACATCCTCTTCTCTCTTATAAATGAACACCTAGATAAGAGTCATGCCTTCAATCTACACAGTAGACAAGGATTCTTTTAGTGAAGTTAACTTAGGAAGGAATTAGCAAAAAATGACTATATTTACACACAATGAATTCTCTATTATAATAATAAAAGACATAGATAAAGCACAGAATCACTGAGAGTATACAATGCCACACGAACTGTATGAAGTACTTCACTATATCTTGAATTCAAAATTGCTTCCATAGGCATTGACAAAACTCAGTATGGTTCTCCATCAATGGTGTGTATTGCTGGCTATACCATTATGAAACACCTAAGTCTATTCCTTCAAGTGCGAGAATGCTTTTAGTGCATTGACCATCTTGTCAGTCTCTCATGACCTCTGGTGGCCACGCTCTTTTACCCATATATGAGGACTGACTTCTGCAACTATATGCAGGTTGCCAATGTACTGTGCCAATGTACAAAATTACTCCCTATAGTTTAAGACCCTTAAAAACCAGTGAGAACACAGTGGGATCTGATCCTCCTGATTCCCTTTTGCTTCACCCTCTCCCACATGGCAAGAGCATGGAGATGCACTAGATGGAAAAGAAGGAAAACCTGGCTCACACCGTGAAAGAGTAGGTGGTGATTCCTGCAAATGCCCTCACAGGGTCACAGAGTTATCAGTGCAAAATTGATAGCAAAATCCCACCCAATGAATTAGATGTTGACTTTGCTCTGCTTTTATCCTCTGAAGGTTCCAGTTTCAGAGAATGACGCTTCAATTGGTCTTCCAGGAACTCTCCATTAGTAATGAACTTGGTGCAGTTCTTGTTTCTTTCATGTCTCTTTCATCTTGGTCCCATTGCAATATCACCGGACCCAGTGGCTCCATTACAAACTACCTTCTGCTTTTACCACTGAAGCACAGGAGGGAACTTTTTAGATGTCCTATCTGAAAATAAATTACACCTATAGCTTTTGTGTGCAATGCTCAAATTTTCTTATATTCATTAGCAATGCCCCATGAATTTCTATGCTTATACAAATTTTTTGGACTTACCATATTTTGGAGATGTCACCACCCTGGATCACTTCTGTCTACCAAGAGTCTACTGCCTAGAATTAGTTTATGGAGAAGTACTGTCATACTTGCTTTGTTGCCCTGAATTCATGCAGGGATTGGGAGTTCCGAAGCCCAAGATGGTCACTGTTTCCTTAAAGAACTGAAGACTCTTTGATGATACATAAATTCCACCAATGAATAAAATTAAAATAAAGTTTCTTTTTAAAACATTAAGAAGTTGTCCTTTAAGACTGGAGAGATAGTACAGTAGTATAGCATTTGCCTTGCTCGCCTCTGACCTGAGTTCAATTCCAGGCATTCTGTATGGTCTCATGAGCTCTACCAGAAGTGATCCTGAATGCAGAGTAAGGAGTAATCCCTGATCATTTCCCAGTGTGTCACACAGAAAAAAACATATGTAAAAAATTTACTTTTAAAAATTTTTTAAATTTGAAGCAAAACCAGTAGATGGGGATACACAGAAACTTTGATGCTATACTGGAAACAATGGCCATTTATTTGTGGAAGAAGTTAGAACTCAGCTTTGCTTTAAGGAAAAACCATAAATAAGGTCTTAAATCTTAAATCTTATTCTTAAGATTAAATAATACTAAATTAGAAAACCTTAAGGTAATGATCTTAAATAGTGAATCTTAGCCTAAAACAAGGTAACATTGATGTCTGGACACTCGGATTATTCCCTAGGGACCTACCTAGAGAAATTGAGACAGGAGCACTGAGGGCATCAAACAGCAAATTGAAAAATATATATTATAGTCAAGTTAATAAAGGCAGCAAGTATACAAGAACATTGGGGAACAAAACACTTATGAGACTGAAATTTAAAGAATCAAAAACATTTTTAAAATATTGACCTACTATCTTGGCTACTGCCAACTATAGCTCTAGTATCCTTTGAGCACTGTTAGCTAGGCCATAGTTACCCTTGAGCACAACAAATCACGGTCCTAAATTCCCCTGAGCACCTCCCTGGTGTAGCCATAATGTCTCCTGACACATAACCACTAGACACAGAACATTAGAAAATTGTATGTGGGAGAGATCCCAGAGCCACCAGGGAATTGATATGGAGGCCCAAATTGAAATAAAATTAAATAATTTTCTTAAAACTATTATGCACTATTTTCACTTGTGGGATAGACTTAATATTTGGTTTAATTTGAAAAGTTGGTGGGCAGATGCAGAATATAAGGGACCACGTAGAGAATGATGGATGCCATTAGAAAAGAAGAAGCATCAAACCAATGTAAAGGTCATAAGAGAAACATGACAAGAGGGCCTGACTGAAGGCGCAGTGAGTAGTGCACCTGTATTGGACACTCCCAAGCAGAGTCAACCCCATCACACCATCTTATCCCCACAGCGCACCAGCAGTGAGCCCTGGCCCTTGATCCAAGACAAAGCCATGAACCCCTCCAGGTGAGGGCCGTAAAAACAAAACCAAAACCAACAAACGAAAAAGTCACAGTTTTGATAAAACAAAACGGACATCTAAAAACCCGGTGGGTTGACATAGTGACTGCTCTGAAGAAAACAAACTTTAGTTCATTCTCTCTGCTCCCCACAACACAACCTATGACATGGACTTTATTTTCCTCCTGCTCTCCTTCAATTCTCTAAATAAAACTTTGTAACTTCACTAAAATGAAAAGAAAAGTCTACAGGAGAGTTTGTTTGCTTGATGATTTTATGTGCACACAGAATAAATAACAAGACCCATGTGAGACAATTTAGGAAGGGATGAAATCTGTGGTGTCAACCCAGAGGAAATCAACTGGTGAAAATGGCTCCTACAGGGAGAGAAGGTGCATTGGTCATCAGCATCTCCTAGGCAATTGGAAGGCAGGGCCGCTGAGGATTCCATTACCTCATAGCATTCCAAGTCTGTTACTGGACTCCAGACTCCTCTGAGACACACTGGGTCCTCAACCTGCTGAGTCTCAGTGGCAGATAATATCTGTGACTGGCCTCTGGCATCTCGAACTTTGTTTTGGTAGTTCCTTCAAGTGCTGTGGGTTAACACTTCGTCATTTCCAACAGTAAGTCCAGAAATCCTGAACCTTCAACCCTCAGTAAGAAGAAATTAGTTTCATGTTTGTTGTTTTTAACCAGTCATATCTGGGTTTCATTCCACAGTCTCTATACTAAAACCTCTGCCACACAACACTATGGCAATGTATCTTAGCCCTCTGTCTGACCGCAGGGCAGAACACACCCTCCTGGAAACTAACCAAGAGCTTCATGCCCAGTTGGCAAAATGCAAGCAGGACTTGCGAGACCTCAGACAGAACTTTTATATATCTGAAGCTACAGTCTATTCTCTGGACAACCACCTGCAGAAAAACCGTAAATTCCACAGGGCCACAGTCAAAAGACTCGATGGGTTATCTTTCCTCTGAGAAACTAAAAGTTCTCCAGATTTGTCTTTGAGTTCCCTTGCCAAAGTAAATGCCATTCTGACCACCTTTCAGGACAGGTACAACTGGGTGTTTTAGTCCATTTCATTGAGGACAGGAAACTGCCACTTCCACATATCTTCTCATTTATATAGAAATAGAAACAGGTCATTTGTAAAGGGGTGAAATATTCATGGTATTTCAAAGAAGAGGGAGAATCTGAGGGTGGAGATATCTCAAAGACAACATGTCACCCAATTCTAACAACTATCCTTGGTTACCACAGACTACCATGGGTTTCTGAAATCATTTTCACCATGTAAAATATTGTAATAAATGTATAATAAAGTTGTCAGTCATCCATTTGTACCCAATCTTGGAATTTCTTAGTTCTATCAGGTCTCAGAATGCCAGAAATCTCAGAACCCATTATTCTTATCTTTTAAGATGTTCAGAAAGTAGAATATATTATCCCTGTCAACAAAACCATTCAAAACTTCCCACCTATTTTAGAGAAACATGATCAAAGATGGTAGCTTGTCAAGAAGAGAGGGTCTGTGATGATAATATATTAAAAGACAGGGTTCACTAGTTTTGAGTTCTTGTATCACCGTATCACTATATCACTGTCATCCCATTGTTCATCGATTTGCTCAAGAGGGTGCCAGTAATGTCTTCATTTGTCCTTGTCACGTGCTAGTGTAGCCCAATGTCATCTGCTTGCTCCAGAAACACGAGTTCTTGTATAAGAGAAAGATACGTATTTAAGGAATAAGAGAATATTGTAGTAAGGGGTTTTGCAGACTTCACAAAGAAATATTTTTCATAATAAAATAGAAATCAGATTAATTTTCCCTTGGGGATCTATAGTTTTAACCCTATCATAACAAAAAAATAGGAATCGGGCTAACTTTACTGATTTCTTCTCCACCTAGGTCACTTTTTACCATATTTACCCTTTCTGCTGTATAAAACTGTCACCCATTGTGAATTTTTCAGAATATTTTATGGAAGGCAGAGAGTCTCTTGCCCGTACACCTGGCTGTCTTCCCCAGGGCCCCTCAGAGGGGATGAGCTCCAGCTTCCCTCCCCACCCTGAGCAGAGCTCCTAGTGGCTGAAGACCACTGGAACCTAGCTACAGCATGCTGGAGGCCCCTCTCCACAAGTTCGGACAGGCCTCATGCATGAAGGTACCGTCAGAGGAACCCAGGTGTGTGTAATCCCATCAACGGCCAACATCCAGAGAGAGACTTAAAAGCAAGCTCTCATAAGCGATATCTTTAGCCTACTTCTCCCTCAAGGACAAACTGGCAATCTTCTGAGAGTTTCCTGCCCACATGGACAGCCTTGCAAGCTTCCCATGATGTATTCATATGCAAAATCCAGTAACAAGCTGGATCTCATTCCCCTGACCCTGAAGAGGCCCCAGTGCAATATCATTAGGAGGGCCGAGTCAAGATAGACTTCTAAGATCTCAGGAAAAGGACGAAATGAGATGTTACTGAGCCCGCCTAAGAAATTGGTGATTAGTGGGATTTCGTGATTTGTGATTCATGATTTTATGAAACAATCAGAAAATTTGCACCAGTCCCTCCCATCTCTCTCCAATTAGAATCAAACTTTGGAAATATAGAATAGTTAACATTTCTACTGACTTTTAGGATTCAAGCTGAGATGTTTAGCAAAGCTGAGAATGAGTATCATGGAAGAAAACTGAATATTTGGAGAAATCTCCTTCTGTATGTAGCATAAACCCTTCCCATCCAGTCAGTTCCACAGCTGAAAGATACCTGATCATTAAGAGGGGACTGAATTCACCAAAGAAATTATGAGGGAAGTGGTTAGAAGGAGTTCTGACATTTTAAATCCAAATTTATGTCATTTTCAAACTACTTTCTTCCAGAAACTGATTTGCCCCAATCCCATTTAACTAAAAGAGAAACTAGGAGCAACCAAAACACATTAATTATCAAAGGGATTAGATATGTTTGATGAAATGAAAAACCTAACTTTGTCACAGATGTATTTTATTTTTTATTTATTTGTTTATTTTTTATTAGTGAATCACCATAAGCTACAGTTATAGACTTACAAACTTCCATGCTTTCATTTCAGTCATACAATGGTCAAGTATCCATCCCTCCACCAGTGCCCATTTTCCACCACCAATTGTCACAACATCCCTCCCACCATCCGACCCTGTTCCCCCAGCCCCCCATCCCGCCTCTGTTGCAGGGCATTCCCTTTTGCTCTCTCTCTCTCCTTTTGGGTGCTGTGGTTTGCAATAAAGGTATTGAGTGGCCATCATATTTGGTCTATAGTCTGCTTTCAGGGTGCATCTCCCATCCCGAACAAATCCTCCTAGCTCCTAGTAAATGGTGATTTACTTGGTGATTTCTTCTCTAACTGAACTGCCTTTTCCCCCTGTATGTGAGGCCAGCTTCTAAGCTGTGGAGTAATTCTCCCAGTACTTATCTTTAATAATCTTGGGTGCTAGTCTCCATTCTGTTACTTTATATTCCACAAATGAGTGCTGTTGCGTGAACGTCCATGTGGTCGGAGGCGCTGAGATAAGGAACGCGGAAGAAATGTATTGATTGGAGGACTAAGGCTCTCTCTGGCTCTTAGCAAAGGCAGAGGGCCTCGTGGACCTCCTTTTATTGATCATGGTACCCCTAAAGGGCGCAATACAGTGACGTCACCAAGGGCATCAAAAGATGTTACAGGAAGAACATTGAGGCAACATTATTTCCTTGTATCCGCAGGCCAGTAATCTAGGCCTCCCTCCGGAAAGAAGATGCAAAGCCAAAACTGAAACCTTCCTTGGGCTAAAAGCACTTGGATTTACATCCCAAAGACAAAGCTGGGCCCTGCACCTGAAATCTATATCCCAAAGACTAGGCTGGGCCAGAGCCTACAATTTACAATATCAAAGGTCAGGCCTGGCTAACACCATCTGCATGTCAAAGACCAGCCAGGCTTCTGTGAGAGAAGGAAAACTGCTCTTTTCAGTATACTGAAATTATTTTTCTGAAGGCAGCTTGAAGGGGGAAAATGTTCAGCTTCATCCAAACCAGTCAGGACACACAAGAAATCTCGCCCATTTTCATGGGTCCCTATGTTCCTGTCCATAGTACGGTACAGTACACATGGGCTCACCCTGGTAGCTCAGTCCAGCCCCAACAGAGTGCAATTTTTCTTTTTTTATATCACACCTGGCAATGCACAGGGGTTACTCCTGGCTCTGCACTCAGGAATCACCTCTGGCAGTGCACAGGGGACCATATGGGATGCTGGGAATCAAACCTGGGTCGGCCGCGTACAAGGCAAATGCCCTACCTGCTGTGCGATCTCTCCAGCCCCATGAGTGCAATTTTTCTATGTCAGTCCCTCTTTCTGACTCATTTCGCTTAACATGATACTTTCCATGTTGATCCATCTATATGCGAATTTCATGACTTCATCTTTTCTAACAGCTGCACAGTATTCCATTGTGTAGATGTACCAGAGTTTCTTTAGCCAGTCATCTATTCTTGAGCACTCGGGTTTTTTCCAGATTGTGGCTATTGTAAACAGTGCTGCAATGAACATACAAGTGCAGATGTCATTTCAACTATACTTTCTTGCATCTCTGGGATATATTCCCAGAAGTGGTATTGCTGGGTCAAATGGGAGCTCAATTTCTAATCTTTTGAGAATCGTCCATATTGTTTTCCAAACCAGCTATATCAGCCGTCATTCCCACCAGCAGTGAAGGAGAGTCCCTTTCTCCCCACATCCACACCAACACCGGTTGCTTTTGTTCTTTTTTATGTGGGCCAGTCTCTGTGGTGTGAGATGATATTTCATTGTTATTTTGATCTGCATCTCCCTGATGATTAGTGATGAAAAGCATTTTTTCATGTGCCTTTTGGCCATTCAGATTTCTTCTTTGAGAAAGTTTTGTTCATTTCATTGCCCCGTTTTCTGATGGGGTTCAATGTTTTCTTTTTGTAGAGTTCAACCAGTGCCTTGTAAATCCTTGATATCAACCCCTTATTGGATGGGTATTGGGTGAATATCCTTTCCCATTCTGATGATTGTCTTTGAATTCTGTTTGCTATGTCTTTTGCGGTGCAGAAACATCTCAGTTTGAGGTAGTGCCATCTGTTTATCTGTTTCCACTTGGTTGGCCGGTGGAGTGTCTTCTTTAAAGATACCTTTAGCCTCGATGTTGGAGAAGGTTTTGCCAACCATGTTTTCAATGTACCTGATGGACTATGGTCTGACCTTGAAGTCTGTAATCCATTTTGATCTGACCTTTGTGCATGGTGTTATGTAGAGATCTGAGCCCATTTTTTGCATGCAGCTGTCAAGTTTTGCCAGCACCATTTGTTAAAGAGGCTTTCCTTGCTCCACTTCACATTTCTTGCTCCCTTACACAGATGCATTTTAAATGTTATCACACGTGTAAAGGAAGAAGTAAGATGAATTCATCCACCTTAACCATGCCATCTAATGTACCATATATGATAAACATATATGATCTATATCAAGACAATATATTTATGATTTTCTTATTTACACATAGTATATATTGCTTAGCTTTTGATTCTCTCTGCATTCCTGATATCTTTTTATTAATATTTATGAAAGTGAGTCTTTCACTCATGCTGCACATAAGTTGTGACAAATAGCAAGTCTGAAAACTTTTTTCATGGTTTCATGTACTCCCAAGGCTTTACTGAAGAACCTACAAGGATTGGTGATGTTACTCTGAGTCAGTAAGTTTCAGATGATAGAAATGCTAACCTTGGAAGACAGTTCACACAACTGGAGCTAATGGTGTCCCTGCTTTCTTCATGTCAGAAACATGTTTCATATTCATCTGTAAAAAGAAGAATAATCAGATGCCACTTAGGTTGGGACTGAAAGGCTGAGGTGTAGGAATTCCAGAACACATTCAGTGTTTGGGTTACATCATTTTACATGAAGCCTGTTCCTTCCTTGAGGTAAAAAGCATTTTCAGGCACAACTTTCCATAGCCAGGCCTCTCTTTCTATTTTACAGACAATAAAGACTGCGAGCAAATCATCAAATCTGTGCTTCAAGAGAAGCTGCAGTTTGAGAAGTTGGCAGATCAGTCAGTCCTAACTGAGCAGCTCATGTAAGGAGGGTTCTAGTGGGGAGGCTGGTTGGAAAGTGAAAGAATGTCTGATGTGGGGACCCAAGCAACTTGGGACAGTACAGAGAAAGAAATTTATATGCAGAATAATCTACACAAGTATTGTTAGGGGTGGCAGATCTCTGCCCAGGGGAGGCTTGGAGAAACAAAAGAACAAAACCAAGACAACTCTTTCTGCAAATGCACGGGGTTTATTCAAGCCAATATAGCTATATTGGGACCTTCAACTGTTCCTGAATCGTGGCATAGCCGAAGGCCCCGAACTCAAAAAGCGAGCTGTTTTTATACCCTTTTGGGGGAGAAAAGGGAAAATCACACATATTTCAAGGAAAATCACACCTATAGATCAAAGGGGATCACACATAGGTCACTTAATTTGCTTATCTAAACATTTGTTGACTGTTAACTGTTTCCCTGCAAATGTTTGCTTACAGTTCCTAGGGCAGTTTGTTGGCCCATTTGGTGACACTTTCCTGCCCAGCAGTAGGGTAGGTCACAAAGAAAACCTCCTTCAAAGCAGTCAAACAGTTACAAAGGAAAATTTAACCCTTAACCTGCCCTCCTCTTCAGTATTTATCTAAATTTTCAGCAAACACAATTTTGAAGTACATAAACCAAACAGTATTCACATAGTTAATGATTTTGTTAAGTTTGGGTCTGAAGTTCTCAGTTCATACAGTTGGACAAATGAAGATACACATAGAGTGGCTCTCCTGAATGGATATAACTTGTGTTACTTTTAAGCTAAGAATGTTGCTTTCGTCACTTTCTCTGTCTCTCTGTCTCTGTCACTGTCTCTGTCTCTTTGTCTCTCCATCTCTCTGTCTCTCTCTCCTCATCTCACTTCCTCTGTGCCCTTTTCTCATTCTCGTGGGTCCTAATTGAAGTTTGACATTAAAAAAGATGTGAGATCAAGGTAAAAAGAAAGTAAAGTGTAACTTACCAACTACACAGAAGGGGTGGGGGACTGGGGGGCAGGGCGGGGTGGGGTGGGAGGTTTACTGTGGTTCTTGGTGGTGGAATACAAGCACTGGTGGAGGGATGGGTGTTTGAGCATTATGTAACTGAGACTTGAGCCTTAAAGCTTTGTAACTTTCAACATGGTGATTCAATAAAAAAATAAATTAAAAAAAAGATGTGAGAAAATTAAGGGAAATTCATTGAAGTGGGTTTAAAAATTCTGATGATTTTCTTTAAAAATGAAATCTGAACAGGATTCAGATTACAGTTTGTGAATGTTCTTGTATAAAGAAAGACATGTGTTCTAGTCTATTCTTTGTCTTCTAGTACAAGTCACTCACAAGAGCTTGAATCTTGATTGAAAGATATTGAAAAAATACTCATGTAACTCTTTCTAAAAATCTTGAGAATTTTCCCTTATGCATTTTGATTCTTAAATATACTTCAATATCTGTCCTCAGGAAATACAATATAAGAATACAGAGTGAGAAACAGCACACATTCAACTTAAACCAAAAATTACAGGAAAGGAGGGAAGTCTCATGCCTACTCCACCAGAAACTTAAGGACCTTCTCACCTGAGAAGACCTGAACAACTCGCAGGGGCAGGAATCAAGGCAGAAAGTGGCTGAGATGCAGAGTCTTGTCAAGCATCTCATTGTCAAGCTCAGCCCAGGTAAGACGGTCACATCACCCATTCCTCTGAGTCCAAGTCACCTGCTCATCAGACTCCAGACCTCAGCTGTAATATGACTGTCACCATCTACCCTAGCTTTCAGGCCACACTTTCACTGATCCTGGAGATATAGTACAGAAGGATTTCTACCAAGTTCCTTTGAAAATAGGTGAATGAATATATTTTTTGTAGATATAAAAGAAGACTACCACATTGTAGAAGCAGAGGAATTGTTCAATATAAGGTAAGGCAAAATTTTTACAATGAACTAAACAATGAATGAGCATAATATTAGTGTGTGCCAGCAAAAACAGTAGGTATAATCAAGAGAGTCCCAAAACATGACAGTAAGAGTGAGAATAAACTCAATTCAGTAAACCAAACAAGAATGCCTTGTTACTTAGTGGTTTATGTAGTATGCTGCAACTGTATTTGTGATTGCATTGGAAGATTCTCCGAACACACAAAAAGAAGGTTCACTCTCCTGTTACTGTACACCTGGGCAAGAGGCCTGTCTGCCTACTACACAGTAGACTCAGTCCTTGGTGTGAAGTTAAACAACTGAGAGATTTTTCTAACGTGATATCAACTCAGACCAGATGATGTTTTTATGATAATGATGGAAGGAGCACAGAAGGTAGAGCATCACTGGGACTCTACTGTGTCTCGTGGGTTGTGTGATCTGGTTGATGACATCTTCATTCCAAAGTGACCTACCAGGCAGAGGCAATGCCTGGTATGCTTCTCCATCTCAGTGCCTGTCCCTGACTGTGACACACTGGAATACTTGAGTCTACTGCCTCAAGAGAGATGAAGTAGTTAGAGCATTGAGCATCTGCTCCTTCTTCTCTCATGCTCACTGGCAGTCACACTCTGTTCCTCATATTGGAGGACACTGTTTTACTCCTTTGACTAAGCTGCAACTGCTCTTTCCAACACCTCTCTGTGGTTTCAGGCTCCTTCAGCACAAGTTAGGACAATATGTGTACCGATACACTGTCTGTCACTCTTCTCTTTTCTCTCTTTCATTTGGCACAGTGTGAATAAGGATAAGGATAAAAACCTAGATGACACAATAGAGGAAGACATTTTGATTTTTAAGAACACTTCAGATGAAAGTTCAGACTGCGTTGAGAGCAATATCAAGGATCAAATACTAGCAGGTGACCAACATGCTGCTTTGCCTCTGCTTGCAAAAGGGAGGGCAATCCAACTGGGCTCCTAGGTAGCCTATACTTTCATTTTCCACAGCATATCAAAGTGAGCAAAATGAACTCCATCTCAGGGCTTTGATCCTAAACCAGCATATAGATTTGAACCTGGTTCTGGATCTGACATTGAATAAGTTTTCACAAACTCAGTAAATTTGGTGAGATTGTTAGCCCAATGTCATACCTCTTTCATCTTCTATGAACATCTTTCATGAGGTCCCCTGTGGCACATCAACATATCCAGTTGGGCTATTGACAGTCTCACATATATTTTTTGTGGAGGCAGAGAACGTATCTTTTTGATGATCTTTCTTGCAGACATACCCACGATTTTCCAACTATATCCCCTTGTCACTTCTGTTATCCATCCTTCATTCATTACTTGGTTTTAAACCCCAAGGCCACAATAACCTGCATTTCAAATAGTTTCTTTTCTTTTTGTTTTTGTTTTTGGGTCACACCTGGCGATGCACAGGGGTTACTCCTGGTTCTGCACTCAGGAATCACCCCCAGCGGTGCTCAGGGGACCATATGGGATGCTGGGATTTGAACCCTGGTCGGCCGTGTGCAAGGCAAACGCCCTATCCGCTATACTATCACTCCAGCCCCCTCAAATAGTTTCTTATCACACATTTTCAGAGGTCCTGGGAGAAGACAGCCCTTCATGTAGGCCGTTTTGTAGTGGATTGGCTGGAACCTGTCTCAAGGTGACATTTCCCTCTTCTGAAGTTACTGTCCTTTTTGTATTGACTGTGGCCCACAGACTTGCTTGAAGTGTTGATTTCCTAAGTTTCAGTACAGCAGCAATTATACACTTTGTTATGACACTTGGATCACAAACAAACATCCTTCTCACATAGTGCTGGACATTCGACTGGGCACAGGGATTAAAAAATTTAGCACATGCTTTTACTAGACACATGATTTGGTGAGCTAGGACCATTAAGGCCATATTTCCTAAGGAACACTATTACTCTGGCCTAAGCATCAAATCATCTCTATAGCACCTATAGAGACATTACTTTCTGTTATCCAATTTTGAATAACCGCCTCCTTTGGTATCTCAAGGTAACCCACTAGTAGAGAAGAGGAAACTGCAGCCTTTTCAAGGTGTTGCCAAAGTTCCTAAGTGTGGGGTTGGAGAAATAGTACAGTGGGTAGAGCATTTATCTTGCATGTAATCTACCCAGTTTCGATCCTCAGCACCCCATATGGTCTCCCATGCACCACCAGGAGTGATTCCTGAGTGCTGAGCCAGGAGTAACCCTTGAACATTGCCGGATGTGTTACAAAACAAGCAAACAAATACTACCAAGTTCCTAAGAGTGTTCTCAACAATTGGTTTTGCCCTAGTGTCTGCACTATCATCCTCAGTGTCTCTAAGGATGTGGTCTCCAGGAAGAAACCTGAGTGTCCACCATTACCCTGTTCAAGTTTTTCCATGAATTAAAGCTAAATTATCACTGTCCCCAAAGCATGATTTGGAAGTGTTTCTATGCATCATCAAAAAAGCATTTTCTGAGTATTTTTTTTCATGTGCCTACTGCACATCTGCCTGTCTCCCTCTGACATGTGTTTGTTTATTTCCTCTCTCCATTTGTTGATAAGGTTTCAAAATTTATTATTGTTGTCAAGTTAGCAAATGGGGGTGGAGTGGGAATCGGGGTGGGAATCTGGGAACACTGGTGGAGGGAAGTTGACACTAGTGGAGAGATTGGTATTTAACTATTGTGTGCCTAAAACTCAACATTTGGTAACTTTGTAATCATGGCTCTTTAATAACATTTTCTTTCCAGGGAATTTAGGGCCCCATCCACTAGTCTTATTTCATTATATAACTTCTGCTTAACTATGCACAGCCAAAATATTTGATGAGAAATGTTGACTATTGGAAACACTCATGTAAATAAAGGGTAATTATTACTCAAAAACTTGTACAAAGTTATTTGTCAAGACTGGGAGTACACATTATTGAGAAATTGACAGACACTTCCCAATGGTCAGGAAAGCAAACCAAAGGGGTATGTTCACGTCTACCTTATGTCTGGTAGAAATGCTCTTACAATCTCTGAGGGGGTGTATTTGTGAAACTATGAATAATACATTATTAATTTATGAAAGATATCTGGCTGACCATGACCGGAATTATTTAAATTTCTTTTTAGGACATCACACTAATTCAGAGAAAGCAGATGAAGATCAATTTCATGCTAGGTAATTATGAAGAATCATCATTCATTTAAAAAGTTTTATTTTAATGCAATATTAATACTTGTATTCTGAGCTCTAAGGATCAGTGCTCAATACTTCTATTCATTAGTTGGGAGTACTGAGGAGTAACAGAAGTTTGGGCACTGCACTCTTCTTTATCAGAAGGCACAGCACAGTTCTTGTTCACCATGCATCCTGCTTGGTATTGTCACCTCAGTGTTACCCATATGGTAAATAAAGGGACCAGAAACAAAGTCATTTATCTCATGGGAAAAATGGGACCTAGAAAATCCAAAATATCTCAGACTCAGTTTTTACCAAGCCTATGTTGTTTTGCTTGTTTGTTTGTTTTTGGGTCACACCTGGCAATTCTCAGGGGTTATTCCTGGCTCTGCATTCAGGAATTACTTCCGGCAGTGCTCAGGAGACTGTATGGGTGCCGGGATTGAACCCAGGTCAGCTGCATGCAAGGCAGATGCCTTACCCACTGTACTATTGCTCAGGCCTCACCAAGCCTATGTTCAAAGATATTTGCTTCAGGGAACTCAAAAGAACATTGTCTATAACATTGACATCATCTTATAGTTTACTGTTGTGTTACATGTTGTCACATTTCTAAAATGAGATGAAAGACTCCTTCTCAAAAACCCCACTTCTTATCTGTGCACTAAGCAACTCCAGTTTGCTCACACACCCTCTTTCACTTTCTCACTTTCTCTTACTCACATCCTCCATCTAGAACAGAGGAGGAAAAACAGAACCATCTATTTATGAGAAGTTACTGTGTTCTATGATTATTTAATCTTCCATCAGCTCATATAATCACTAATCCTATTCATTTTTTTCAGCATCCCAAAAGCAGTGATGCTCAATAGTAAATCACATGATGAAGAAGAGAATACGGACCTCATAGATGAGGTCTACCTCATGCCTTTCATTACTTATGATGCATCACTTCCCTGCTGGCCTTATATTTTCATCAAGAAATCCTACAAACAGGAAGTCTCAACCCTGAATAGAGAGAGTGAGTAAAACCACTGTAAATGCGTAAAATCTCATACTGGGTCCATAGGAGCATCTTTTCTTTCTATTCCACAAACTGCACCATCTGGCAACTGCAACCCTGAAAACATACTCTGGAAACATATCACTGGATGATGATATATCACAAGTTTAATGTTTTATGTTTGAAAGGCAGAATATGAATAAGTGAATTTCTGACTCAGGCTACCCTTTGTGACAGACACCCTTTCTGAAGTGCAAGCTATTGGTATCAGGTGGGGCCATTCCTATCAGTAGAGAGAAAAACTCAGTCACTGGTGGACCACACATGATGGAACGTCCACAACAACGTCTTTTCTCAAAGATTATCATTCTCGTAAAACTGCTGCTCACTGTGTTTCTTGAACAGATTCTAGCAACTGAAACATGTTTACAGCATCCTTTATACAGCAAGTAGCTGCTACATCTTCCCCCAAGTTTTGTGAGTGCCTATGACATGGCAATACAAAACCACAAGTTTCTCATGGTCCATCATCTGTAACCATGTTTTTGTATAATGTAATCATACTTTTGTATAGAACTATTCATGAAGGATTTGTTTAAAGCACACAGAAAGAGAACCAGTCAGAAGTATGCTATACAATTGCATAATGATATCTATTATAGTTTCTATAAATTATGGCATCAGAAACACAACAACAGTTTGAAGAAATGGCTCTGAAAAACTTTTGAGAATATTAAAGTTCAAATTGATAAAAGCGAGGACTGCAAAAGCAACATAATCACAATTTCTTCTGAGATGAGCTTGAAAAAAGGAAAAGGGCTTTGGAAATCTTTGGTAAACATTTTTGAAAATTTAGTTTTGTCTTTTTTTTTCTTTTATTTTATTCTGGAAATTTCTCTTTTGTTTGCATTTTGTTGAGGGGCTATATCTGGTGGTTCAGAGCTTCATTTTGCTCTGTGTTGAGGGATTACTCTTTGCAGAATCTGAGAAGAACCATATGTGGTGCCAAGATTGGAGGAGTTTGGGAGGCTATACGTGGTGCTGGGATTGAACCCCTATCAGCCATGTGCAAGGCAAGCACCTTACCTGTCTTACTATGTGAATATCTCCTTTGAGGTTTTCTTTTTTTGCTTTCTTTTTTCTCTTTTTTTTCCCTTTTTGGGTCATACCCGGTGATGCACAGGGGTTACTCCTGGCTCTGCACTCAGGAATAACTCTTGGCGGTGCTCAGGGGACCATTTGAGATTCTGGGAATCGAACCCGGGTTGGCCACATGCAAGGCAAACTCCCTACCCACTGTGCTATTGCTCCAGCCCATCCTTTGGGGATTCCTTGATGATACTTAGATACAGTATGCATTCTAAAGAGTATGTGGTATCAGATATAAAAAATGCTCTTATTATCTTAGTAAATAATATCTACATATGACTATGAATTATAGGGCTACAATTTTCAACTTATTCAGAATGTTTCCCACCACTCTACACCCACAACCAAGTACCAAGTATCTGTATGTCCCTACAGGTGTCATTAGAGCTTGTGATACTCTTCCCTCAAATGTCTTTTACTTCTCCCTGGCTCCCATAATCTAAATCAACTTTCATTCAAGGTTCATGCTCTAAGTCGTGCTCATTTTTCAAGTCCTAGATAAAAAAGCAAATTTACATGCAAGTTTTGGGTAATGTGCATTTGGGGAGTTTTTTTTTTTTTGCCCACCAGTTTACTTCTCTTTTGTTGCCACTGTTGTAGCAAGGTTGCCTGATTAGATGCTCATGCATTTAGAGTGCTCTAACAGGCTGCCTCAGTTTGTGGTGCTCACACACTTAGCTTTGCTATGTGTGAGGGGTGGGAAACATGCCTTATTCTTTTGTGGTAACTCTGGTGGTGCCTGAAGATTTTTTCCAGCTGACATTTTGAGGGGTTGCACCTCCTGAACATGGTGCTTCAATAGCGTTATCCACATTGAGTATTTACTTGCCAATAACATACACACCTAGCTGTTTTTAGGTGAGAATTTTCTTGGGGCATGGGCACCAGAGAGCAGAGGTGTTGAGACTGCATTCAATCCATTTGGAAACCCTGTGACTTGCACTCATGGGGTTGATGAAATGAACTTATTTCGATAAGACATGCATTCTAACACTAAGCTCTGGCCCAAGCCCATAGGACAGCTAAAACTCTACTGCTACACTCCCCTAACCAGAATCTCTTCTCACGTTAAAATTCTATTTCACTTTAAAATTCATTCTGAGTGTTTATAGTATTATTTACAAAATTTTCAAGTTTGAACAACAATTTAAATACCCACCCAGACACAACTATGATCCAATTTATATGAAGTTCAAATAATGTTTTAGTATCTGTTTTACATATGACATGGGATATATTTATCTAAATATAATGAGCAATGTTAAGTTGAAAGAAATTATATTGAGTTAAAATGGTTGACAGCCCTCTCCTGACTTTTGTAACCTCGCTTTGTTCTACTTCTGTAACCATGCTTATGCCCCCAAACTGTATATTACAATGTACTATGCCTGGATCCTGTCACTTACATCCTGACATCTGCCTGTCAGTTGGGTTGGAATTCACGTATGTGCCTAACAGATAGGGACCTGCTCACAGAAGGAGTTGCTGAAAACAAGGAGCCCAGATAGTGACTCCATTCCCACGGCCCAGCAGATAGTGACTCCGGCCCAGCAGATGGTGACTCTCCGGCCCAGCAGATAGTAACTCCGGACAAACCCCAGGTAGTGACTCCACCCCTGACGCAGAGCCCAGATAGCGACCCTGGTCCCACGGCGTTACAGATAGTAACTCCTGACGCAGGGCAGGGAGATTGAAAGAATGTCTTCGGACACACGAATTCTAAGAAAATGGCTCTGGACAAGGCTACGTGACAAACGTGACTGACCCAGAGGACTCAAGCCCTATAAAAAGGCTGCCCTAGCCAGCACAAATCGCTGCATCTACTAGGGGTGCAGCCCCAGCATGTTGGTCTGAATAAACTTTTGTCTTGCAAGACTGGCCCGTCTCTGCTTCTTGCAGCTCCGGACCCAACAAGCAAAAGGTCATATATATTTTATACTTTAGATTTCCCTAGTTCTTTGTTCTTATACGATTTTTCTTTGAATTTGGTTTTGATAGAATGACTATCCATGCAATACTACTTATTATGTCTTCTGTACTTTCATTCCACATTCTTCTATCAAGGATCTAAATGTTTTCACTTTACTCTTGAAGTATTTATTATTTGGGTAGTAATGAATATTGGTTACCTCAGAAGTTTCTTATTCATGACATTAAATCAATTTATCCATAGCAATATTATTAAATATGACAGTGTATGACTAGTAGAAAGACATAATCAAAGTGTCTCAGTTGGTTTCACTTCACACATGGAATTAAAAATGGATGCTACTGTTTTCACTTGATGTCACTTGAGTAGATTGGTAACTCCGTAAACCCAGAATTTGCCTGTATTTTAATTTTCAGAACAAATTTTTGAATTTTTCTTCAGAACAAGTGACCCTATTTCCAAGCTGGAACATGTGGATATCCTGGCCACCAATTCCGCATGTCAAGTTCATGCCCAAACTCTTGCTTTGGGTGGAACAAAACAGAAGATCATGCAAAGAAAGCTTCTCAATTGCAAATGGACACTAGCCTGCCAATTTCAGGGTCTTTAAAGGTAAGAATGGTTCAGTTTTTTTTTTAATGTTATATTTTTATTTGTCTTCATGTTATATGTAACATTGAAATTTGGATTGAATTCAGATCTTTCAAGAAACAATACATCATGAGTGTTTCTTAATACAGATTTTTTTCCATTGAATGTAATTTCTTTCTTTTTTTTAATTTTTTATTGAGTCACCATGTGGAAAGTTACAAAGTTTTCAGGTTTAAATCTCAGTTATACAATGCTCGAATACCCATCCCTTCACCAGTGCTCATATTCCACCACCAAGAATCCCAGTATAGCTCCACCCCGCCCCCCCACACCCCTAACCCCCCCACGCCCCTAGCCCCCCCACCCTTAGCCCCCCCCGCCTGTGTAACTAATAAATTTCACTTTACTTTCACTTTGATTGCATACAATATTTCAACAAAACTCACTATTATTGTTTGGAGAGTCTCTCCCCTAAAGTCAGACCTGCTGAAAAGGAAGCATTAGATAATTTGTTTTCCATTGCTGAGGATGAAGAGGTATGAGGTCGAGTGACCACACTCAGTGGCCTCTCAGTTTTGGATTTCTGCAATTTAGTATTTTAGTAACTAAGTCCAGAGAGATATCTGCCAGAAGTTGCATCGTTGCCAACTTGTACTTCTCAGTTACATTATATTCCACATATGAGTACAATCTTTCTATGTCTGTCTCTTTCTTTCTGACTCATTTCACTCAACATGATACTTTCCATGTTGATCCATTTATATGCAAATTTCATGACTTCATGTTTTCTGACAGCTACATAGTATTCCATTGTGTAGATGTGCCAGAGTTTCTTTAACCAGTCATCTGTTTTGGGGCACTCTGGTTTTTTCCAGATTCTGGCTATTGTAAACAGTGCTGCAGTGAACATAGAAATACATATGCCATCTCTACTATACCGTTTTGCCTCTCCGGGATATATTCCTAGGAGTGGTATTGCTGGATCAAATGGAAGCTCAATTTCTAATTTTTTGAGAATCGTCCATATTGTTTTCCAAAAGGGCTGAACCAGTCGGCATTCCCACCAGCAGTGAAGAAGAGTCCCTTTCTCCCCGCATCCACGCCAACACCGGTCGCTTTTGTTTTTTGGGTTGTGGGCCAGTCTCTGTGGTGTGAGATGATATCTCGTGGTTGTTTTGATCTGCATTTCCCTGATGATTAGTGATGTGGAACATTTTCTCATGTGCCTCTGAGCCATTCGGATTTCTTCTTTAGGAAAGTTTCTGTTCATTTCATCACCCCATTTTTTGATTGGGTTGGCAGTTTTCTTCTTGTGGAGTTCAACCAGTGCATTGTATATCCTTGTTATCAACCCTTTATCGGATGGGTACTGCATAAATATCCTTTCCCATTCTGTAGATTGTCTTTGTACTTTGGTCACTGTTTCTCTTGAGGTGCAGAAGCTTCTTAGTTTGAGATAGTCCCATTCATTTATCTCTGTTTTCACTAGCTTGGCCAGTGGTGTGTCAGCTTTGAAGATACGTTTGGTAAGGCGATCATAGGATGGGGGCGGTACCGGCACGCCCTCGGCTCAGATAAGATCCGGAGCTGCTGCTCGAGAAACAGACCTTCTGCTCATAAAGACTATGAACTAAGAGGTCTTCTAACCCATTTTGGCACCCAGAACGGCTTCTTACAGACATGCATCTAGACTGTGAACTAAACTATCAGAAATCCAAAACCGCGCGGCCGCTGTTGCGGCCATGCAAGCTCATAGAATCTTCATTCTCAGCAATGAAATGAAATTATTAAATGATGCCTTTTCAGCAGGACTGATTGTTGGGGGGAAATTCCAAACAATAATAGTGAGTTCTCTATTGAAATATTGAATGTATTCAAAGTAGAGTGAATAAAATGAAGATCATTAGCTACTTAGGTGGGGGTGGGTGGGAGGGGGGTATATTGGGGTTCTTGGTGGTGGAACATGTGCACTGGTGAACGGATGAGGGTTCAATCATTGTATGACTGAGACTTAAACCTGAAAGTTTTTTTTTACAGTGATTCAATATAATAAAATAAAACAAAGAACCATGTAACAAAAAAAAAAGGTAAGAATGACTCTGAGACAAGGGTTCTTAGAGCAAACATTTGAAAATTTAAGTTTATCACTGCTTTTTCCTTGTTTTCATCTCTTCAATTCCCAGCAGCTGATGCTGCCTCTCTGTTCCCACCTGTTTCCTTGAAGCTGATACCCTAAAGACTCTTCCAACTCCAACCCTTTTGCACCATGAAATCTGTCATGTTGCTGCTACTGTACTGACACCCTCTCATCTTTCCTTGGAGTCATATGAAAACACATTCTTAGCTCTAGATGCCAAGTATTTCAGCCCTGGGGAGGAAGGAGAAAGCCCCCTTGCCTGAAGACAGCGTGAAGCACATGCTGAGAATAGTTGCAGGGTACTGGCAAAGGCTCAGAAGCAAGAGACTTTTAATTGGAGTAACAATGGGATGCTAACAAGATCAGCTTCTGAGTTTCTTCACCAGAAGCTGAATGTAGTTTGCAGAGGAATTTCTTCTAAGGAGTGAGAAAGAGTTACTTCTAACTTTCCTGATGCCCTTGTCAAACTGCAGAGCTCTGTCTTAGAGGCGCATTCAGGACTTGTGTCATTGAAGTGAGCAAGAAATAATCAGAACAGGGGCCGGAGCGATAGCACAGCAGGAAGGGTGTTTGCCTTATACGTAGCCGACCTGGGTTTGAGCCTTGGCATCCCATATGGTCCCCCAAGCACCACCAGGACTGATTCCTGAGTGGAGTGACCCCTGAGCATTGCTGAGTGTGACCCAAAAGAAGAAAGAAAGAAAGAAAGAAAGAAAGAAAGAAAGAAAGAAAGAAAGAAAGAAAGAAAGAAAAGAAAGAAAGAAAGGAAGGAAGGAAGGAAGGAAGGAAGGAAGGAAGGAAGGAAGGAAGGAAGGAAGGAAGGAAGGAAGGAAGGAAGGAAGGAAGGAAGGAAGGAAGGAAGGAGGAAAGAAAGAAGAAAAAAGAAAGAAAGAAAGAAAGAAAGAAAGAAAGAAAGAAAGAAAGAAAGAAAGAAAGAAAGAAAGAAAGAAAGAAAGAAAGGGAGAGAGAGAGAGAAAGAAAGAAAGAAAGAAAGAAAGAAAGAAAGAAAGAAAGAAAGAAAGAAAGAAAGAAAGAAAGAAAGAAAGAAAGAAAGAAAGAAAGAAAGAAAGAAAGAAAGAGAGAAAGAAAGGAAGGAAGGAAGAGAGAGAGAAAGAAAGAAAGAAAGATAGAAAGAAAGAAAGAAAGAAAGAAAGAAAGAAAGAAAGAAAGAAAGAAAGAAAGAAAGAAAGAAAGAAAGAAAGAAAGAAAGAAAGAAAGAAAGAAAGAAAGAAAGAAAGAAAGAAAGAAAGAATCAGAAGAGTGGAGTCAGGAGTCAGGAATGAGACAGATGTGCTAAGGCACAGTGCTTCAAACAGGACAACAAAGTCCAAATCATGCCCATGGGTGTACTTAGATGAGCAGTAGGAATGTCTTGATTAGACATGGCATATTTTCTGTGTGTGGATTTTCTGATGTGGAACTGTAGATCATGTGAATAGCCCACATGAGGAAAATATATTCAAAGCTTTTCTAGTTAAAGCAAACTTAAACCTCCATTCATATGATCTTGGAAAAAAGTCCATACTTGCTTTTGAACAGAATCTGTCAAACTTGAGAGAATAAAAATGTAGCTGCATGCACCAATTCCATTATTCTCAGTTCACCAATAATTGAGTCAGGGGAAAGAGATGGAACGTTAGCCTGGAGTGAACACAGGGATGGGAGGACGGTCATGGGCAGAGGTAGGCATTTGCACATCAATACAGGATATTAATCACTGTTGCAATCCTATCACCCAGTACTTTATACATGAACCATGATATATTTATGATTATGATCTAATGATCTATATGCTCAAACAATGAGAATGAGCATCACTCAACAATATGTGGTCATACCTCCTATGGTACTCAGTAGCATAACCAACAAACCAATGGCCAAAGGCTCTGAAGCACCTTTCCTTTGAAGTACCGATGGGCTGCTGCCAAGGTCAGCTCTCTAGAGCCATTACCAAAAGTTCTCTTTAGGTTTCAGAGGCATTTCTTCTACCTATTGGATCTGCTTTTCCCTTCTTTCAATCTGATGAAATCCCTTCAGCTCTTCCTATCTCTACAAGAGCAATTATAACCTGATACAATCGCCACCTCATCATCCTCCTCCTCAGCCCTTACTCCAGGCTCAGCTATAAGCAGGGCATAACTTATAGAGTAACTTTGGATTTTTCTTTCCCTTTTAGATGACATGAAGTCCACAACAAGTGATCTTCTGAAGACATTTATCACCTTTTTATAAGTAATTAAAAATTTAGTGAGAGTTGTTCTTATTTATAAAATAAAACCTTTCTTAATATACTCTTTACAGTTTGGTCCATTCTTTAGTGATCCTCCTGATATTGTTATTGTCTTACTTGTATTTTCACATAGAAAATTCTCTATTTCAAAAATCCCTTAGGACTGGATTTGCAAGGATTGTGCTAAGGAAATGAACATTCCTTCCTCCTTGCATAAAAGTACAACTTTTTTTGAGTAAAACTGTAGACAGGAATAGTTAAAATTTTCTGTGATTACTCATTATTATAAGATATATGTTGTATCTAGACATAAAGATTAATGTCCCTGTTCACATTAATATGCTGTGCATTCTCACATCATTTAGGATATTTAGTACATTGACTTATTTCTTTTGTCAAATTTTTTACATACATAAAATTTTAATTTTTCTGCATATGTTCAAAAACTATGTTTTACTTGTAAGCTCTAAATATGCTTTCACCGTCAAGATTTATGCCTTTGAGAATCGAGGTGATTTGTTTTGTTTGTATCTCCAAAGGAATAAATTTCGCCATTCTTTAATGACACTCCCCCAAACTGTTAAGTATCTTACGTGTATTTGTACATAGAAAATTCTCTATTTAAAATAATATTATTACTGTGTTTGATAGCTTTGTGATATGGAAATGAATATTCCTTCCTCCTTCCAGGACAAAAATCACGTATTTTAAAAAATCAATAATTGCTTAATGCAGCATCACATACCTCTTGTCATTCATATCCTTGCATCTCATACAAGGAGATTATATTTTATCCCACATCATCATATGAATGCCATTGTCTGACAACATAATAATGAAGAGAAGGGACCTTCATGTAGCTTTATTAACACATTCACGCCTATGCTACAATTCCTTTTCATTTAAGTTTAAGCCAAGGGTGGCAAAAACTAGAGTCAAAATATTAAAGATTCTTACTACCATAAATAAAATTATTGTTGTAAATCTATCACTGTTCAGTTTATTAATTAAATTTTACTATTGTTATATAAGATAAGACATACTGTACAGGAATCAGTAATTTATGCAGCTACTACATGCACTGGAGGGGAGGATCTTATCCCTTGGGGAAAGGAAGGGCAACTGTTTCAAATTCTCTGTGCTGTCTGGAAAATTAATCTCTCTGAGGAGGGATCCTGGGACAGCTCACTTATGATCATTAACAAGACTTGTGGGTTCTTTTAAGAACTAACCTCATTGGCTTCTGAAGATAAGAAAAAAAATATTTCAAACCCGCAGTCATTGATTTCTTTGTACTCTCACAAAGGTAATAATTAACCCAATATATTGTTGTAAAATGATTATACAAATATAAATTCACATTAATAGACCTCTGACTTCAGAATTATTATTATTTTTTTTGGCTTTTCGGGTCAACCCAGCGATGCTCAGGGGTTACTCCTGGCTCTGCACTCAGGAATTACTCCTGGTGGTGCTCAGGGAACCATATGGGATGCTGGGAATCGAACCCGGGTTGGCCACGTGCAAGGCAAACACCCTACCCGCTGTGCTATCACTCCAGCTCCTGACCTCAGAATTGTTGAGAAAAAATTTTGTTGCATGATACTGAGAACATCAAGACCATATTCATATGTAGACCAAATATTCATATGTAGACCAAAAAAAAGCTGAAGGTAAATTGTTTTAGAGATAAATTGCCCATCTCCATAGTTGGCTCAATTTTAGTTTTTTATTATTATTATTTTGGATGTTGTTTTTCAATAGATAAAAGAAAACCTAGATCCAAGGGCTCCACTGTGCTGTTACATCCTGACACTCCCTCACACGCACTTCCTTTCTCTCCAGTGCATTAGTACACATTAAGATGTTTGAACCAGCATCAGCATCTCTAGTGTGACATTCACTGTCCCTACACCTCCCCATCACCAAAGTGCCAAGACCCTCCATCATGCGATGTTATATTATCGAGAGTCCAGCTCTTCACTCCCACTGGCCCTACCCACATTGATTGCTCATTTGCAAAATTGTAATCCGGGCCAACGTTTGGTTATTGCTCAACTTTGTCACTTCCCTGTTTTACTTCAATATATGCTTCATAGGACATTCCTTTTGTTATCATTTCATATATTGAAGTAAGATTCGTTAAAAGACGATATAGATTTTTGAGTACACTTTCACACCACGCCAAATCAAAGGTTGGGGAGCCAACCTGGACAATTATTATTCATGTCTCTCAACAACACTTAGACTTTTAAATTATTTTTTATTGGGGGGGTGTTACACTCTGCCTTGCTCAGGGCTTGCTACTGGCTCTGCACTCAGGAATCACTCCTGGCAGGCTCAGGAGACAATATAAAGTCTCCTAAATTCAAGCCCGGGAGGGATTGAATCAGGTTCAGCTGCCTGCTAGGCAAACGCCTTACCCACTATACTATTGCTCAGGGCCCACTCCTCATATTTTCTTTGCTTGGGCTTCAAGATTCTACCAGTCTCCACAACATGATTTGCTACTGAGTTGAGTCTTCAAGAACAAAATTCCTCCCTTGCCTTTTATGCATTTTGCTTCATTTCTCTCTCTCTCTCTCTCTCTCTCTCTCTCTCTCTCTCCTTTAGTCATTCTCTTCCTCCTTCCCTTCATTCTCTCATGCTTTTCCTCTCATTCTTGTTTTGATGCCTACTTTATAAGGGAGAAAATGACTCCTTTCTATCCTGAATTACCTCCACTCTGACCTACTTTACCTTCCCCTTTTCTGCCCTACCTCACCTCCATCTGCTCTCCTTATCTCTCCATCTCTCCTTCCTTCATGCTTCTCTCTCCACCCTTTCTTCAGTGTGCCCACACCATCAACTCCTTACTTTCTCTAGACCCTAGGTTTTTAAACTGTGTGTTCCAATGGTATAGCGTACTTGTAATTGAAAGTGGGAGCTGCAAGAAAGTTGGCAACCATAAAAATATTCTGAGAACATAATGACCCAAAATGGATTCTGTTCATCATGTACAGATCGTTTCTGGTGGCATTTGCCTGTAATTTTACTGGTCAAGAGGAAAAGAGACACAGTGGAAAAATGTTTCAGAAACCCTTGTGTATAGGATGAGACAGTCTAAATGAGAGTGGTAGGTGCAAGATGAGGATCTAAGTAGAATGTAATAATGTCTAGACGTTTCTACAACTTTCACCCATTTTAAATTGTTTGATTTAATAGTGTGGGTTCTATCTATATCTGTTTGCTTTTGTTTGCTAGTTTTGATCTTGGGATATACTCTGGTACTCAATGCTTGCTGCAGGCTCTGTGCCTAGGGGTCTCTCGTGTCAGGACCAGCAGTGCTGGGGATTGAACCTGAGTCAACCCCGTGCAAGGCAAGCAGATAATCCCGTCTGGAGTGCATGGCAGTGGAAATGAGATCCTAACAACTCAGCTCTCAAGCAGCCCCCTGCACAGTCCCTGCAGTTCCTCTGGCACTGAAAAATATCGAGGGAGCTTCTGGGCCAGCTCGCTCATTCGGGCACCAGGGGGCGCTCTCGGCCCGCCCCGCCCACAGCGAGGTGCTGCACCGGGAGCAAGCTGGGTTCTGTGCTAGAAACCCCCTTGGGGGCGCGAGGGTAGTGGGGGCACTTGCCTTCCCGTACAAGGATGGGGGGGCCTGTACCTTCCCGTGCATCCCCCAGCAGCACGGGTTGGGGGAGGCCGGGCTCAGCGCGCGAGGAACCAAGGGAAATCAGGGCACGGGAAGCAAAGCCTGGGGAGGCGGGGGTTGGGCTGGGAGGGGCGCTGGGCCCGTGTCGGTGCCCGGGTTCTCTGCTCACCCCGAGACACCGCTGTCATCTTCCCAGCGACTCGCTCGTGGGCTCCTGACTTGTTCCTGGCCGATGCAGAGGCGAGGGTCCAGCGGGGCGCCTAGAGCCCTGTAAACCCCACGCAGAGGCCTGCTCTGGGTTAGCTGGCCGCGGGGTTTCCTGGGACCCGGGACCAGCCTGGGCTGGTGCTCTCGGTGCCCCGGCCCGGTCCTGCTGCTTCAGAGTGTCCCCGTGCTGTACTTTGGTCTACTCGGCACATCACCTCATCCTCGAGCAGTTCCGTGGCCTGGCCCGGCCGCCCCAGGGCGCAGGTCCTGCGCCGCCTGGGTCCCAGCTGGGGTGTCTCCAGGAACCTAACCCTGCGGCCCCATGCCCACCTACCCTACGCCCACCAACACACCGCGGCCAGGTAATCCTTGGCACCCCATGGCCCTAGCAGCGTCACCCGCTCTGGTTTAGCACTTTCTCTGAGCGTGGCCAGGAGTGACGCCAAGAAAAGGAGGGAAATGTAAATAGATGATAGGTAGACAGGCTGATGTGAATAGATAATCAAAGCTTGCTCAAGGGGCTGCAGCGATAGCACAGCGGGGAAGGCATTTGCCCTGCATGAGGCTGACTCGGGTTTGATTCCCAGCGTCTCATACGGTCCCTTGAGCACCGCCAGTGGTAATTCCTCAGTGCAGAGCCAGTAGTAACCTCTGTGCATCGCCGGGTGTGACCCAAAAATAAATAAATAAATAAATAAATAAATAAATAAATAAAAGATTGCTCGATCATTCCCTGAGGATCTGGGAGCAGTGGTGTCATCTAAGGACACCACCTCTAGGAGGTGACGCAAATGGGAAGGAGGTGACAGGTAGGTGACAGGTGCACCCTGGTCATAGAGACAGCACATGAGTTATAACTGGTTTTGTGGAAGCGAAAAGGAGGGCACATTGCTGCATGAGTCAGAGAGACGTCCCCGATACAGATGGGCTATGGGCACAGAGAGAAAAGCAGGCTCCTCTAGAGACTGGGGGTGGAAAGGCCTCCAGAGTAGCCTAATAGAAAACTTGTGCTAAAGCTCTGACTGCTTTGTTCAAATGTCCTATTCTATTGCCATTTAGTATTAGTTCTTGGGGGCTGGGGTGGGGGTGAGCTATACTAGATGTGTTAAAGGTTTACTTCTGGCTCTGTGTTCAGGGGCCCACGTGTGGTGCCAGGGATTGAACCCTGGTCAGCTGTAAGTAACGTAAGTGACTTACCTGCTGTGTTATCTTTCAAATCTCCTGTTTAATGTTTTAGAAGTATTTACTATACATTTATAACTTTATAGTAACTTACATGTCAGTTTTCAATCTGGGCAGCCACATATAGGACCAGAGAACACATCAGTATTAAACATTATTCACCACAGTCACACTAAAAGTGCATTTTCATGATGGTCTGCAAAAGATTTATTTCCAGTGCAAGAAGCTCCTTCCTGAGCACAGGCATGCTTTGTCTCTTGCCCACCTCATATCCTAAAGGACTCCAGTGAAAGAGACACTTGGTAAATTTGTCCAGTTAACAATCATTAGTTCCCTTTATGTTAGTGAAACCCAACTTTGAGGCAAATGTCAGTTACTTGAGACTCAAGACCAGGGTGCTAGAATCAAAAATAAGCAGGTCTATTCAGTTTATTCAACTTGCAAACCTCGTGAATTTTCAGTCAGTCAAAACAGTCTTCCTACAGGTTGGTTTCAGTGATTTATGTAAGACTGCTTATGAGATTGAAATAGAATAAAAAATAGGTCTGAGTCAAAAGGAAGTGGGGTTCCAGTCTGGAGGGAGTCCTATTGCATGACAGAGGTCTTATTCACTTAAAACTGAAAGATTTCCAAATATCATAAATGGTGGCCTATGAACAATAGCTTGTTGCCCCCATTCAAAAATAATTTCACATATTTGGAGCTATTTTATATGCCAATTTTATATACTTGATTAAGTTCCAGAAAGCTAGGCAACATAAACCCAGAAACTCTAGGTTTGATTGCCATAGCTGATTTCATATAAAGCTGGCACCACTTAAAACCAATCATGAGTAAGAATACTCAAATGAATAGGACTGTAATTGGCAGGAAGTAGTTCAACCAAGAGACATTGAATTGAATATTCACAAGAGATATTGAATCTGGTTGGGTTCAATCTTAATTTCCTACAATAAAAGAAAATAATAGCACCGAAAGAAACATTGTTTCTTTTCTTTTCCCCCATTTTATACAGAAGTTTCTTGGCACAACCTGTAAACTGAAATCACAGAAATTCAATTTTATTTCTCTGAGAGAAAGCCCAGTGGTTTTCCCCAGCATTGCTTATTAGTCAGTGACAAATTGTAAAATGTAGGTAAAAATATCATTAAAAATAGCAACTGTAGGGGCTGGAGTGATAGCACAGCAGGTAGGGCATTTGCCTTGCATGCAGCTGACCCGAGTTTGAATCCCAGCATCCCATATGGTCCCCTGAGCACCTCCAGGGGTGGTTCCTGAGTGCACAGCCAGGAGTAATCCCTGTGCATCGCCAGGTACAACCCAAAAAGAAAAAAAAAATGGAAGCTTTAAAAATATAGCAGCATCACAATCCTCTCTAGAATAATAATAATACTTCCATGAATTTGCCATCACTTTGCTATCTTTTCTTCTTTCCCATGTATTATATGTCTGACATACATTTTTCCCCAGCAAGGCAATCAGCTTTCACTGATTAGGTGAAGGCATATGTTCATCATATGCCTTCACCTAATCTCTTTGTGGAGAATTGCATCCCTCTGTGTACTGGGGCAGTATTTAAAGTTAGACACCAATGTTTTTATGCTATTATGAGCAGCCCAAAAGCACTTTTAAGAATGCATTGACAAGGGGCTGGAGCAATAGCACAGTGGGTAGGGCGTTTGCCTTGCACGCGGCCAACCCGGGTTCGATTCCCAGCATCCCATAGGGTCCCCTAAGCACAGCCAGGAGTAATTCCTGAGTGCAGAGCCAGGAGTAGCCCCTGTGTATCGCCAGGTGTGACCCAAAAAAAGCAAAAAAAAAAAAAAAAAAAAAGAATGCATTGACAAATGTTATTTTGGGGCCGGAGTGATAGTACAGCAGGGAGGGTGTTTGCCTTGCATGAGGCTGACCCTGGTTCAATCCCCAGCATCCCATATGGTCCCCCAAGTATTGGGGATGGACTGAACTACCAGGGAGAGCCTACGTAGACTGTACTACAGACAGGAACATTTTCCCCCTTCAAGCTGACTTCAGAAAATAATTTCAGTATATTGAAAGAGGCAGTTTTTTCCTTCTTTCACAGAAGCCTGGCTGGTCTTTGACATGCAGATCTCAGGTGCTAGCCAGGCCTGATTTTTGACATTGTAGATTCCATCCAGCCTAGTCTTTGGGATGTAGATTTCAAATGCTGCCTAGTTTGTAACTGACATGTAGATTTCCTGTGGCAGCCCAGCCTTGTCTTTGGGATGTAAATCCAAGTGCTTTTAGCCCAAGGAAGGTTTGGTTTTGGTTTTGTATCTTCTTTCCAGAGGCCTAGATTACTGGCCTGCAGACATCACTGTCACTGTCACTGTCATCCCATTGCTCATTGATTTGTTTGAGCGGGCACCAGTAACGTCTCTCATTGAGAGACTTATTGTTACTGTTTTTGGCATATCCAATACGCACGAGTAGTTTGCCAAGCTCTGCCGCGTGGGCTCAATACTCTCGGTAGCTTGCCGGGGTCTGCAGATACAAGGAAATAAGGCTGCCTCAATGTTCTCCCTGTAACATCTTTTGATGCCTTTGGTGACATCGTTGTATTGCACCCTTTAGAGATACCATGATCAACAAAAGGAGATCCACGAGGCCCTCTGCCTTTGCTAAGAGCCAGAGAGAGCCTTAGTCCTCCATGAGACACATTTCTTCCTCGTGCCTTATCTCAGCGCCTCCAACCGCAAGAATATTCACGCAACATCTGGCGCCCAACTGTTGGGCCTGAAGGTAAGGACCGGTACGGGAGAAACCGAGAGGGATCGTGTTGCACAGAGCTTGCATAGCCTCTCGGAGATTGGAGAAAAAGGGGTGATGGGCAATGGGCAGTTCTGTTTTGTCGCAGAGAGAGGTTTAATTTGATATCTTGAACTCTGACAAAAGCAGCTGGTCAGCCTTTGAAGGAGCAAGTAGTGCGACGCCTCCTTGAGAGGGTACATAAGTACTTAGAACTGTGGAAAAGAGGAGGAAAGGAAATGTCTCATTCCCATCCGAAAGGGGACTTGATCCCCGCAGAGGAATTGGACGCCTATGGTGTAATCACCATGGTCCTGATTCCTTTCCAGTCCAGCTCCGAGTCTGAAGAGGCTCCTCACCATGAGCCTGATCCTTTGTTCCCTGAGTGGATGGTGAGTGTGAATGCAAAATGCACAGCCCGCTGGAGAGTAGCTGGTCGGAGAGTGTGGGAGACGCCCCCACTGCCCGGGGACGCTCCAGGAACGGGACACTGTTTGGTAGGACATCGTGGCCTGGCAGGAGTTAGCTGAACTCCTAGTTTTTAACCGGCCTAGTTAAAAACAAGAGCTTTTGTTAAACAGTGCAGAGATAAAATTAGTTCAGGTGTTTTCTTTTGCTGCTATTTAAAACTTTAGTGAGTGCCAATGGCTTTGTGTGTGTATGTATCTGAAAGCGTGTTTGTAGTGTGAAAATGTTAGTGTCCAGGTCTGGTGTGAAGATTTTATGATTTAAGGTAATTAAGAACTTTTTGAAGTCAAAGTAAAAGAATTGGCCAACATTTTGCCACCTTAGGTTTACAATAACTCATAATTTATTTTGCCGGCTTTATAGTAACAAAAGCACTTTTTTGACCCAATTTTAACAAGCAGGAAACTGGCTGGTCAGTCAGGGAAACAAGGAGCAATGTTCCCAATCAGCCGACAGGGCTTACTTTGCCCTGGGGACTGCCCTTCCCTTCTCAGTCTATCAGGTTTTTTCCCTGCCATTCTTGAAAGGTCAGATTAATAGATCAAGTATATATTTGTGCATATGTATGTGTGATGTTTGTTGTCTGTTTGTCTGTCTGTGTTGAGTACTCAAGTGTTAGAGTCAGGCTAAAATCAGAAGTAGAAATCCTTAAATCATCCTGCAATTTAAAAAGTTTAGGTGTTTTGGGAACTTGTTAGGCTAAGGTTTAAACAAAGATTACTAATCAGAATGTGGCACCTACAGAGAAATTGAAATTCTCAATCTAAAATCTCTTATTGGGGAAACATTAATGGTTATTAACAGTTGAAATTCTTTCTAACTTAAGTGAAATAAGAGTTCAGGGAATTAAGGCTTTATCTTACAAGCCTCAGTCAACTTTAGTAAAGAATTTAGGCTGTTTTACATATAATAGAGGCACAGAAACCATCGATAGACCAAAAAAAAGTTTTTTTATGTTTTCATAAACACTGGCAGTTCAAGTGTTTTCAGCATGTTTGCATTGTAGCATTGTTAAAATATCTGGTGTACAAAGCTCATGATTTGAAATAACTAAGGTATAAGAACTATTGAAATTAAGCCAAAAGAGGTTTTCCTCATGCTTCATATAAATTGGTTCCAAGTTCTTATTCTGCTATGTCTATATATATTTTGTTTGTCTATTTGTTTGCATCTGCATTGTATTAGAGTAATAAAATGAGAGTTGAAATAACGTGTTATCTAAAAACAGGTTCAAAAGTTACTGATTTGCTTCAAAACATGAGTTGCTAGAGTTATAAAATTGGTTGCAAAAATTATTCTACTAGTGTTTTATTTGATCTGAGGTTTTTGGTAGCTAAAATTTCTAGAGCTAATAAGGAAAGAGTCAAATTGGATTAATCTCAGATATCAGCCTGATAGCCTGAAGCTGCTGAGAACCGCCCTTTTTGTGCTTTAGTGATCTTGCAGGGGAAGATCACTTCTTTTTTTTTCTTTTGTCCCCCTGTTTTTTCTCAGCCTTCTGATTTCAGTTTTGAAGTTAGGAAGTTAATATCTAAAGTACTAAAAAGTTTTGAATGCCTTTCAAATTGAATATATCCAGAAAACAAAATATGCATTTGTGGTAAAAGAGAATTTGAATTTTAAAAGGTCATCTCAAATTATGAAAAGAAATAGGAAATGAAACAGGAAATTGGAAGGAATATTTGGCTTTCATACTAAGATAGATATAAACAATCTAAAACTTTGCTCCCTTTTTCTATATTACTTGAGTTTTCAAGGATTGTTTAAAATACAAGCCTAATGTGCATAAATGACCATTTGCACTCTATATTGGGAGAGAAGAAAAAATTGAGGTTAAAGTCATTTGACGTAATAAAACATAAAATGCAGTCCACTGGAGGTGAAGTGGACAAAGATTGAAGGAGCATGTAGATGGATGAAATATAATAATCTTGTAAGCATTTTAACCCTCTTATCTGTTCTCCTACAGTTTGGAATTCTATAACATAAGATCTTTGATTATGAGTATTGTAATCTTTTGAGGATACATAGGATAAACGTAATGCTTTTGAAAGAGTACTGCAGAGTACAACTTAGTCATGGTACATGAGAATGATTAGCAATCTTAAGAACTCTAAATTATATCTGCAGAATTGTTTTAGTATCTGGACTCCTATTATAGTGCGCCCAGATAATTGAAAAATCAAGGTTTAGTTAGACATAAAGTTAAACTGTATATTCTATCTTCATGCTTCTGTTGATTTGACTAGGACCCATAGCAAATGGGTATTGGTTGCATTTTCAAAAGGGTTTGCTGCTGGAAAAATAGCCCTCCCAATAGTCTGGAAACAGCTTTAGCCTGTTTGGGTCAAGCAGTGGCCCTTGACAAAAGAAAATCTTAGCATGAAATGGTTACAGAGCAGCTTGATTTGGGACATATCATTATTAGCTCTAGTCCTTGGAATTTACCTTCCAAAGCAAAAGATGTTTCAATTTCTTAAATTTACTGATTGGATTTGGCCTAGCATAATAAAAGCTGAACCTATTTAATCAGTAGTTACATTCTTCACAGATGCTAGCAAAGAAGGAAAGGCTACTTATACTGATGCAAAATGATAAAGTTTTTTTCTCCATATAATTACAGGAATTCCTTATAAGAGTACAGGACAAGCTATTATTGACAGAGCAAGTCACTCACTTAAAGAAAGAAACGTTGCTTAAACAGAAATGGGGGAATATATACGGATTCTCCCAGACAGCAGTTATCCAGAGCACTGTTTTCTTTAAATTTTTTTAATTGCTCTGATAACATAACACCTGCAGAAAAACATAGGGAAGTTCAAAATAGCTCGAAAGAAGCAAGTTTTCATGCAAACAGAAATAACTCTGATAAAACTATTCAGAAATGTAAAATTCTTTATAGGGACCCAGTCTCTGAAAATTGGATACTAGGCCGGGCAGAAAGATGGGGGCGAGGTTTTACTTTTATTTCCACAGAAAAAGAAAGTTTCTAGTGTCCCACCAAAAGGCTTAGCTTTGTCCATGAATCTAATCAAGAAAAAAAGATGAAAAAACTCCGGATCAGTGAGCTAAGTCTGGATCGGAATGCACTCACTCAACTTAAGAGGCCTTCCAACAACACAGCAAGAGGGGATTCCAACATGGGAAGATATCAAGGCCCTGACTAACAGTGCTGAGAAGGTATTGTACAGCATCAACACAAAGAAAACTCTTGAGGCTTTCTTGATACCTATCATATCTCTAATGAAATAATAAGTAAGTGCCTCTATTCAAAATCTAACCTATTTGGTTTACCTTCCTAGTTTAACTTTATTGAGGGCTGTGTCTTGATAAGACGAAGTGTTACCTATTTAAATAAGGAAATATTTTGGCTGCAAATATATCTACCTAGAGAGTATAGAAAAATTTATTTTATTGGATTTCTTAGAAAAATTGTAGAGGATTTATTGCAAAAATTTATATTGTGATTCTGTTAAAATTATTGATTGTAACCCTAAAAGTTATGTTATTCATACAGACAAAAGAGTAGAAATAAGCCTGGTATGGTAATTTAAAGATAATCAGTGTATGGATGCAATGGATTTTCCCTTACTGCATCATTTTAATCTGGATTTTTAAGGTAAATTTACTGATGCTAAAATTGGCCTTGCTCTGTATGAGTCTGCCTTATGGCAGGAAAGCCAAACTAAGAATGATACTATTAACCTGATGTATTTCAACAGAAATTTAATCCTTCCTGTTTTAGCTTGTGCACCCTTTCCTTGTGTGATATGAAGGAATGATTTCCTGTGGACAGTGTTCCATGTATACTTGTATTAACCAATCTATGAGATTCCTCGAGGAAGGAAGTTTTTATTTTTCAGAGCCTGAGTAGGTGTTTGAATGCTGGTGACTTTTCATCGACTATGGGAGAAGAATCCAACGACTGATCATCTATCTTCTCTGATGGATCAAGAGATTTCTTCGCCTGCTCATCCCTGCTATCATGGGGAACATCACAGAAACAGTAACAATGGCCGTGGAAGACATAGCTCTGAAGCAAGGGACATAGACTGTGGAATTCATCCAGAAATGGCGTGAGAACTCTGAGAAATTATGGACTGTTCAAAGACAAATGGACTCTGAACTACAGTCTGAATTGGCTGGTGGTCCTTGAACTGTTACTTTGCTTGGTGACTGGTCAGCGAGTCGTCACTGTAATATGTGATTGGAATACTGCTTTATTTTGTATAACACCTGTGCTGTATAATGTGACTGAATTTTCATTGGAAAATGTTAAAAATCATTTTTTAGTGTATAATATATATATGAACAGCTAAAATAATGGATTTGTAAATTTATGGTACCTGTAATAACTATCCTTCTGGTATTGGGTTTTAAGATATAAGGCAAAGCATTTTTGATGAGTTAAATCTAAGATTTTATATGTATGAGTGAAATATTATCTTTCTCCTCTATGTCTTTGGAATAGTTTACTTTAAAGCAATGTCCTTTTTGTATGGACAAAGAAAGACAGCTGTTAACATGCTTTTGTAACTTGGGATTTAATTGGCTTCAAATATTATTTATTCCCGGGCATCTGCTTTCTTGACTGTAGCCTTGGTTGCTCTCAGTTCCTAGCACCCCAAAAGCAGGGTCCCGACAAGGGACAGGACGGACCCAGGGCAAGCGGTAAGTTATGTGCTACCCTGGCATCGAGATGGGCCTGGCCAAAGTGCCTAATTCTTAACTATAAGTTAAGAGCTTGATCATGGACAAGTGTTGTCATGATCCTGAAGTAACGATGAGACTAGGACCCTGCTAGGGATAGGAAAGATTAATCTGGCCTGAGCACTGTAGTCTGAGATCTAGATGATCCCAGGGGAGAAATTCTAAAAGCTTAATGCATCTCTTGCTATGTCCATACAAAATGATTAATGTTATGAATACGTATATGTTTGTTGGATGAGGAGAGGAGAAACACCTTTAGATGGGTCATGCAGAAAGAGAATCTGTCCTAGAGGATGAGTGCTCTGCTCTTTTATTGACCATTTTATGCCTAGCATTTTATTTTAAGCTTAGGGGAACTGATAGGGAGCTTGAATTGTTATGATGGTTAAAATCTGTCCTAAACAAAAAGGGGGAGATGTTGGGGATGGACTGAGCTACCAGGGTAAGCCCGTGTAGACTGTACTACAGACAAGAACATTTTCCCCCTTCAAGTTGCCTCCAGAAAATAATTTCAGTATATTGAAAGAGGCAGTTTTTTCCTTCTCTCACAGAAGCCTGGCCGGTCTTTGGCATACAGATCTCAGGTGCTAACCAGGCCTGATTTTTGACATTGTAGATTCCAGGCTCTGACCCAGCCTAGTCTTTGGGATGTAGATTTCAAATGCTGCCTAGTTTGTAATTGACATGTAGATTTCCTGTGGCAGCCTAGCCTTGTCTTTGGGATGTAAATCCAAGTGCTTTTAGCCCAAGGAAGGTTTGGTTTTGGTTTTGTATCTTCTTTCCAGAGGCCTAGATTACTGGCCTGCAGATACAAGGAAATAACGTTGCCTCAATGTTCTTCCTGTAACATCTTTTGATGCCTTTGGTGACATCATTGTATTGCACCCTTTAGAGATACCATGATCAACAAAAGGAGATCCACGAGGCCCTCTGCCTTTGCTAAGAGCCAGAGAGAGCCTTAGTCCTCCATGAGACACATTTCTTCCGCATGCCTTATCTCAACGCCTTCAACCGCTCAAATATTCACATAACACCCAAGTAATTACAGGAGTAATTCCTGAGTTACTCCTGAGCCAGGAGTTACCCCTGAGCATCACTGAGTGTGGCCCAAAAAGCAAAAAAAAAAGCTATTTATAGGCTTTGATATTGATATTTCACAATAATTTTGCATTGATGTTATTTTATTCAACATGTATATTTAAACCAAGGCTAAGGACTATGGAAGCAGGCAAAAAGAAAGCAAACTGTGAACTGTGAAAGATGTTATATAAATTATCTTTAAAAAAATACCACTTCAGGGGACTAGAGCAATAGCACAGCGGGCAGGGCATTTGCCTTGCACATGGCCAACCCGTGTTTGATTCCCAGCATCCCATATGGTCCCCTGAGCACCGCCAGGAGTAATTCCTGAGTGCAGAGCCAGGAGTAACCCCTGAGCATTGCCAGGTGTGAACCAAAAAGAAAACATAAATACCACTTCAGGGGCTGGAGCAATAACACAGCAGGTAGGGCGTTTGCCTTGCATGCAGCCAATCTGGGTTCAATTCCCAGCATCCCATATGGTCCCCTGAGCACCGCCAGGAGTAATTCCTGAATGCAAAACCAGGAGTAACCCCTGTGCATTGTCAGGTGTGACCCCAAAAGAAAAAAATACCACCTCATCTCATTTAGTCCCTTATTTCCATCTGAAAATATGAAACACAAAAATTTTGGGTAGAATATTACTAACATTACTTGCCATTAGATTTAACATGGGGGAGAACAATTTTTAACTTAATGTTAAATTTTATCTTTCTATTATATATATTTCAATACTACATGTTCCAATTGTCGATTCCCATAATCAGTGAAACTCCAGAAGTGAGGCTGATAAGTCAGAGGCAAAGCGAAATATCCATGTCCTAGTATCTCTATCTGTCTGTGGTCTCATCTTGTCAACTTGGCATTGTTTTTATTTCTGGGCCACACCTGAGAGTAATTAGGGCTTACATCTCTCTTTTTACTCAGAATCATTCGTGGCAGAACTTGGGACCATAAGGAGAGCAGTTATAGAACCCAGTACTATGCCTTGTGGCCTAAATTTTTATAGGAAGTAATGTAGAGTGACAGCTTTCTTTCCATTCTAAAAGGTAAAGGGCATAACTAACATCCATTTCAAAAGACAGTTTACATCTATATTTGTTTATATATATGGCAATTTTTAAATATTAATTAAAATGCTTTAGTTTTCATTCAATTTAACAGAATCATGTTAACTTAGACTGTGGTCTATAGCTCAAGTACATGAGAATCACATGGTATTGCTAAATAGTACAGAATCTAAAATCTACAACAACTCAATCTCTTGGGATCAACTCTAGAAGTTACTTCTATAGCCCCCACAACTAATTCTCAATTTTAATATTTACACCCTTAAATTTTTATAGAGAGTATTCTATAAAATGAGGGGAGGAAAGAAAAATTCATCTTTTTCCATGTAGAACTCAAATACTAGACTTTGAACTTTTTAGTAATAGTTTATCTTTCTTTCTTATACTCTCAGCCTAGCGACTAGTACAGAAATTCAAAACCAAAATAGGTGAAGACATTTTTTATTCTCTATACACTTTTGTTTCCACAGCCAACAGTGGGGTAGTTTTATTTCCTGTCCTTGATCCTTTGGACCAGTTTTGCTGGCCTTCCACATAATACTGCAGTCATAGAAATAAATATTGATCATACATGTATACACACACACAATCTGCAGTGCATTGAAAACTGGCTGGGCTTGAGCACTACCAAGCCATGTAAATATAAACACTGGTTTGTTTCACACAGACTTTCAATGGGCTCGTCTGACCATTAGTCCACAGTTTCCCAGAAGGAAGTTAGGATGACAAAAGGATCATGTTTACAATGGAGCTCAATGCCCTTTGATACCATAGAAGATTGAAATAGGAGGTGAGTGACAAAGTAGGAGATAGCATCAGGACAGCACACTTTCTCCATGTGTACTCTACAGCCTCGAGAGCAGTGGTAGAGATGGGGGCCAGCCTGGCGTGAGCAGCCAAGCCACCCCAGGTGGGTGCAGATCTGTGAGCTGTGCTGGCATGGCAGAATTGTCATTTCTTTCAGAAGCAAGAGACTCCTGTTGAGTGTTTCATATTGGGAGCACATGTTGGGTCATGTGCCAAGTCCTAGGAAGCAAAGTCTGATTTTCCCTGAGCTGACCACTTGAAGGCAGGTGCTGAAGATACAGTCAAGCTACAGTTAGTTGTCAGGCCACTGGGATGCTAGTAAGCAGTGTCACAAAGTCCTCTAAAAAAACAAACTACTTGTTTTTCTTTGTGCTCGGCCAAGTAGACCTTGGATTATCGTATTTCGTCAATGCAGGAAAGGAGACTCTCGGCCTTTCCACCATTCCACCAAGACACACCTCTGACTCCTCCTAGACTCTGGTTGTATTTGCTGCAGAGTCCAGATCTCCTTAGCAGACAGGGAGCTGCACAGAAGGGGAGAAGGCCCATCTTTCTAGTTGTTTGGGGGACCACTGAGGACTTTGCTTCGTGCATGGCTCCTGGAAGGCAAGGGTCACAAGACTGGAGTGCCTGGAAGAGCCCTTAAGGATTTCTCCTGGAGAGGAAAAAAAAACCCAGCAAATTAGTCAAATTCAGAGCAAGCTCAGACCTTAGTGAGACTGAGAGCCTAGAGGGACAGAAGTCAGGAGCACAGTGAGAGCTGCTCACAGAGTGGGCAAGGAGACATGCGGAGGCAGAGGGAGCCACACAATGGGCCCCCATATACGGGAGTAGATCTCTGCCTCAAGCCCCCCCCCCCACCAGCTGTTGCGTGGCACTTGTTCTCCTTCTATAGGGACCAGTGCTCTCATTAATCAAACCTGCTGCCAAATGGTGGATGTGCTATTCCCAGAAAAAGAAGTGCTTACTTAGTCTGACATGAAGAAAGAAAGAGTTCGTTGGGGGGAGAGGAGATAATTCAGGGAAGTTCCCTGTGAAGTTTCTGACCCGTTTTCTGAGGTCAGAGCTTATCCATGTCCAATAACATCACCTACAGATGAAGGGTGAAGCCTCCGGAGATGGGGACAGTAAAGCCACACAGCCAGTTAGTGACACACTCATATTAGAAGTCACGGCCTCGCGGGGTGGAGAGAAGCCAGCGGGGCATGAAGCTGTCGGGTTACCTTTCCTGGGACAGGAATAAGGCTTTACAGAGGCAATCCTGGGAGAGTTCTTCTAAAAGGGCTCAGGAAAGAAAGGACCATCAGAGGAAGACAAAGGGAAATTAGAAGGAAATAAAGAGAGAGGGAGAGTATGAGTAAAACCACAGGGCCAACCCATTTCCTAGATACGTAGAACAGTGCCAGTAATATGTTCAGTTGCTTAGAGCAAAGCTTAAAATCCAAGATTTGTTTCTAACTCTTCATCATTTAATACACCTCAAGTTTTTCCTCAAAGTACCTACTATGTACTGTGTGAATCTATTGAGTAAATATTGAGCATGTCTTCCATCTATATGTCAAGTCTTAGGGTTCAGTGCTTGAATTGTCTGCATGAACCAACAGGTTTTTGTTATATTACTTAAAGAAAAGGGTCCATAAATGTTTGTATATCTTTCCATAATTATAAAAAATAGGAGTTAGAGCTGGCAGTGGTTAGCCAGGACTCGGGAGACACCACAGCCATGCCTGGTGATGCTTTGGGGCCAAGGAGATACCAAACATCAGGCTCAGAACACCATCTATACTAGGCATGCACTCTACCACCTTCATTATATCCTAGCCTCCAAATGTCAAACAAATGATCAAATTGCTGATCTCAGCCCAGTGAAATCAGTTTATTACTTTACAGCATGTTTTTATTTTTCCATTAGTTAGAAGTTGAACTCTTTACTGAAAGGGGATTCAGAAGTAGACTCTGAATCTTGTGTGTCTCTAAACAATTCCCTGAATTGTCTCCAATCTCCTGATGATAAAGCAATAACTGCCATAAAAAAAAAAGACAATGTGAGACAATCAAAAGGGGTCATGTATGGATCTAACTGGAGTGAGATTTATTTGGGGGAAGAAAACAAGAGAGATGCTTCTTGAGGGGCTGTGCCCCTGCCAGGGGGCTGCCACCCTCCTGGGATCAGAGCAGGAGGAGACTGATGCCTGAGGATCATGGTCTTAGAGAGGGATGTCTCTCTAACGGGTGCAGTGGTTTTCTTACCTCCAAATTAGTCCTTGCCTTCTTCAAAACATCATGTGTCCTGGTCACTGAAGCATTTTTAAAATTGAAAGAAAGGGCAGGAAGGTCAGTTAGGCTCACAGTCTGCGTGTCCTCTGAAGTGTATCTGTCTGACTCGCAGCTTGCAGTTTTGCAACCCGGTCCCCTCCCTTTACCCAAAACCACTTGCAGCCAGGTTTGGAGCATCACAGCAGAGCCCCCAGCCCCCAATGCTTCTTTGGACAATTTCTATCAGTGCTTAAGTGGGCTGCCCTCTCCCCCGGCCCCCCATGTCTGCTCCCATTTCCAAGGCTCGGGAGTACCTACACTGGCTGAAGATGAACTTCTCCATACTCTCCTTCTGCTGATTAGCTGTCTTCAGACGCTCCACTGTACTCTGAAGCAGAGTCTCCTGTTTAGATAGTTTGGTTCTCAGTTCCAGAAGTTCCCTGTTCACGGACTCTCCCTGGGAAAGAGGAACAAGCTTTCTGCCATAGTCAGAAGGCCTAAAGCTTTAGTGTCTGTTCACAGTCCCAAGATGGACTCTCACATCTTCTCTATGACTGATTCCATCCATAAAAGCTTCCAATATCCCATCAGCTGCTGACAGCTGAGGATAACCCATTCGGCTGACACTCAAAGGGCCCTTCTGTCCACTGGCTCACATTCCATCCTGCTCCTGAGAGAAGCTAACTATGGCGTAGTGCTCAAGCCCACGCTTGTATAGGGCTCAGGATCAGTGCTGACCTCAACAACATCATATGGGTGCCATATGTCAAACCTGGCAGTTCAGGAAGATTGATGACAAGTTAGCCCAAAGACAGTATCCTGAAAATAGCTATGCCCATTTCAACTGGGTGACATTGTTCCATTGAATGAGCAGAGTTGGGGTCCCTTGAGAAGCAGTGATATTAGTCAGTAACTAGAGTCCCAGGGTGAATATTGTGAAATGTGGTGTCCAAGGAAGCAGAGTTGCCGAGGCCTGAGAGCACTCTGGGCACTGCCTCTCCTGGGTGTGACTCAGAAATGCAGATATAAGCCACACGTTGCTTCCAGGGGGTGAACTCAGCCCAGCTAAGATGAAAGACACTGAGCACTGATGCATCACAGGCTCCTCTGTCTGTCTGCCTGATCTAGGTTTTTCTCTTTTCCTCTTTAACTTCTAACTCAGGGCTGGAGTGGGAGAAGCCATGCGGTCAGAGCTGCACTGTAGGGAGTCGCCATGGGTGGAGGGACCCACCCACAAGATACTCATGTAGCAGCATACTAGCCCCTCACTCCATTCAGTTCTACTTCTGCAGGAGAACTGGGGACTGGGGACACAGCACGTCAGTTGGGGACAGAACCAGGAAGGACACTGGGCTTTTACCGCCTTGGCAGCTGGGCTGTGGCCCGCGGGGCTCGGCAGAGCAGCTCTCCAGAACATGGTGAGGAGGGACGCAGACTCCTCCAGCGAGCGGTGCAGGGCACTGGCGCTTCTGCGGAGCTCCTGGACACCTTCACCCCCAGGCACCTGGAAAGCAGAGATGGCCACGGGCTAGGTCTCTCACTTCAGGCAACGGGACTCAGGCTGCCCTTGGGAGGGAGGCATATGGCCACAGATCTACTTGCACTCACAAAACCCTTTTCAAGCCTGAAGACTGCACTTCAACCTCTGCAATGAGGGACTGTCATTCCACTTGCCAGAATTCATTTGGTTCCTGCCTCTCCATAAGTTCCATGGAATGCAATAAGATTCTGAATCTGAGGTCTCTATTTTACCTTTTTTTTTTTCTTTTTTGGGTCATACCTGGCAATGCTCAGGGGTAACTCCTGGCTTTGCACTCAGGAATTACTCCTGGCAGTGCTCGGGGGATCATGTGGGATGCTAGGAATCGAACCTGGGTTGGCTGCATGCAAGGCAAATGCCCTACCCGCTGTGCTATTGCTCCAGCCCCTCTATTTTACTTTTTACTGCCCCCATCTGAACCCCAAGTGACCCTTATGATTCAAATGAGCATAAACACATCATCTCCCACAGGGAACCTGCCACCTGGATTATAGCTGCTGTTCCATTGTAGTTATTTATTGGGGTGCATTGTTTGCCTCTATAGTGGGGCTCAGAACAGGTCTGTCACTACAGGTCCCTGCCTGGGCAGGAGGTCACATAGCACAGAGGGCAGAAGAAGAAAGGGACAAGGAAATGCAGTGTTACAGGTTATTATGTGATTACCTCTGTGCCCTGCGCTTCCAGGCCAGGAGAGTTGCATGCTGATCTCACGAGAGATGCCATCTTGGTGACCAGCAGTCTGCTCTCCCCAATCTGCTGTCGGAGGGCGCTATAGTCATCAATGTGGCCAATGACGTGGCGGCCATGCTTATTGGCAAAGGAGCCATCCACAGCATGTCCCTCCAGCTTAGGTGATTCATCCAAACTCAAGTCTGAAAAATAAATCCACAATATCAGAATCCACTGTGATTCTTAATCTGTTTGATTCGATCTCAAACAGACATCAAATAATGTAAGAAGCCAGAAACAGGAAGGGCCAACCTGGGTTTGACCCCCAGAATCCCATATGGTCTCCTAAGCACTGCCAAAACAAGTTCCTGAGTGCAGAGCCAGGAATAATCCCTGAACATTGCTAGATATGGCCTCCAAACCAAGCACAAATATATATATATATATACATATATATGTATATATGTATATGAGCATATGTATGTATATATACATACACACACATATATAATATCAAGCCATTTCAGACTACATTGCTATGAAGGAGAAAATTTATCACAAATAAAGGTCTTGGAAAATCACAGGCATTTGGAGACTGAACAGCACCATACTGCAGGATCTTTCACCCTGGGTCTCAAAGTCCTTTGGTTGCCATGCTTACCATTTGTGACAGCTGACCCTGAAGGTGGTCCAGAGGAAGGCATGCCAGGAAAGACCAGACCAGAAGAACTCATGCCGATGTCCCGAACTGGCGGGGAAGCAGCCGAATCTGGAGAACAAACCACACACAGCATCTTCAGAAGCCCTGGGTCACACTGCATCTCAAGCACCTCGAGCATACATCTTGGGGTGCAGCACCTGGGACATGAGGTGGCCTGGCTCACCCAACTACCATGCATACACACAGCCATGAACAACAGGAAGCAAACCACTTCGTTTGGTATGTTTCCATTCTTCAGAACAAGAAAACATTCCTCAAATTGAAGGGCATTCAACTGCTAGTTTTAAAAAATAAAAAATTGTGAACAAAGTGCCTTATATTTTTTTTGAATTTCAAATTCAATATTCGATATTTGAAAAAATTATAAGGCAATTTTTTCTAACCCAGCTTTGAATATGCCTTATGCCACAGCTAACAAAATCATTGCAACTAAATATAAATAAGGATAAATATATGCAGCACACATTTTTTTTTAATTTGTGAGAGATTAAACTCAACACTCTAATTACCATTCTGATGATTGTTGCTGGGAAAACATGTAATAGTATAAGAAGAAAAGGAGACAGAAGAGTTGGGAGCCATTGTTAACTACTAAATAACCCAAGTCAGGCTTGGTTACTTATAATTCTGATGACTCTGGATTTTTGTATTTGTAGGGAATTACTTGTTTTTCTATCTCCTCTATAACCTTTTCATATTTTACCAAAGAGCAATGTTCTTTGCTTAAACATAGAAAGACTGTTAATGCCGTGCTCCTAATATTGGGAGTTGATTGACTCTAAAACGTATCTACTCTCAGGAATCCATCATGATTACTGATGTCAGTCGCCATAGTTCCTAACACCCCAAAATGGGGGTCCTGCCATGAGAGACTTGGATGGACCTGAGGCAAGTGGCAAAGCTACCCCAGCATCAAAATGGGACAGTCCAGAAAGCATAAAAGCACAGTCTTCTTTTAAAATACATTTTATGTGTTTATTGAGTTTGTCAATACTCCTTATCCAGCTTGGGAAGTCATTTAACAGTGAACTTTCTGGTTGATCTTGAGATTCTTTCATACCTCCTTTGTCTTTGCTTAGTCTTAGCTTAAGATGGGCTTGAAAATAGGCTAAATTTATTTTTTGATCTCTGATAAGTGTTTTTTCTCCATTATTTAAATATTATGAAAATCAAGCTATCATGTTTGGAAAGTGGAGCACATCTGGATTAGTAGGTCGTCACAAATTCTCTGAAGGAATATGGCATCACAGGAAAAATAAAGCTCAAAAAAAAAACAACAATGCTTTTTGCCTCCCAAAGACTGGGAATAGGAATGAGACTGGATAGTTGATGCTGAAAGAAGGTATGTTTTCCAGTTCTGATGAGGAATCCGAAACCTAGAAAGATGAAGTAACTTGTCCAAAGTCACACAGGTTGTCAGTAGTATACATTTTGCCAGGACAATACCCACGTGTTGCTGGAACACACAAAGCAGCAACCAACTATTGTACTGGAATGTAGGTGGGGAAGGCTTGTCTGCCAATGCAGGAAGGGCTTAACACAATCTTCTTCAGTACTGCAAGGGTAAGAAGAGCGATGGAGCAATGAAGGGGTGGGAGGCAGAGAAGGCAGACTGCAGGCTTTGCCTGTTAGGTCACACAGAATTCCAGTTAACTTGACTATTCTACAGGAGTCATTTACAAAGCCCTGATGCCCATAAAAGCATGGTCTTGATGCAACCCATTCTGGCTTAACAGACCCCACAGAGAAGAACAAGCTGAACCTAACTAAGGCCTTCTCTGGGATTTATGGTGAAAAGCCTTGCTTGCCCTCAGAGCAGAGAACTAAGTTCTGGAATCTATATCTCTTACTGTGTTTGTTTCAATAACTGTAAGTACCAATAAGACGTAAACTTAATTGTTTAATATATACTAGGAAAAAGGCAAAGAGAAAAGCAATATAATGCTTGCCTCCCCTGAGTGAATCTCTTCACTCAGAGACAGAGAGACAGAGTTTCTCTTTGAGTTAATCCTCCCAAGAGAATTTCCTGTCAAAACAAAACCTTTACCTCTGTAAATTATCTATAATACCCACCTGAAGTCCTGTACCTCGAACCCCTCAGATTTTCTCTAAGTATTCTAACCACCCTGCATTAAATAGGCCATTTTCCCCATCTATCTGTGAGTCCCCTGTCTCTTTGTTCTTCTGCTGGGGAGGCCTAAGGAGCCACCAGCTCTTGGCCACCAAATACATAATACACATGAACTCACAACAGGTATGCATGTTTGAAAAGAACAGGGTCAGGTACTAGCTGTGGTTTCAGGCAGCCACTGGCAGATCTTGGACTGCATCCTCTGGAATAAGGTAGGGAACCTCTCTCTCTCTCTCCCTCTCTCTCTCCCTCTCTCTCTCCCTCTCTCTCTCTCTCTCTCTCTATCTATCTATCTATCTATCTATCTATCTCCTCTCTCTCTCCTCTCTCTCTCCTCTTTCTCTCTCCTCTCTCCCTCCTTACCCCCTCTCTCTCTCCCTCTCTCTCTCTTTCCCTCCCTCCCCCCTCATTTTGGGCCTCATCAAGTGACACTCAGGGCTTCCTCTCCTGGCTCTGACTCTGCACTCAGGGATCACTCTTGGCAGAGCATCAGACCATACTTGGTGCCAAGAACTAACTCAGTTCTGTTGCATGAAAAGCCCGTCCCTAACTGCTGTACTATCATTTCTGCCCCTATTTCATTTAATGCTCTCAATAACCAGGCAAGCTATTCATTATCATTATCCTCATACCGTGAGGAAGCTCAGGCTGCAATATCTGAGCAACTTCACACCTGGCCCAAAGTCAGTGACCTGCAAGTGCAACCTGTTCTTGGAGTCAGTCTGCAAACTGGAAGAATCCTTCAATTCCATCTCGGGTGAAGCTTCCCTGGGTTGCCCTGACTGCAGGGCACGTCAGAGGCAAGCACATCCCTCTCCCCGTGAACACCCACAGCATTCCCACTGGCTCAGGACACCCGAATGCCCTTCTTTTTACCTGGGAAGAGCGGGGCCGCAGGGCCGGCACTGTCTGGGAAGGGCTGCCGAGAGGAAGGCCTCTCCTGGCCTGCATCTCCATCCAGCTGTTGCTGAAGCTGCAGTCGCAGGCCATTGTTAGCCTGAATGCTCTGCTCCAGCTGTCCCCTCAAGTCTCGGATTTCTGCCACAAGGTGGCTCAGGTCTCTGCTCAGAGGGACCTGGCGACAGGCATCCCAGGCATGCACTGAAAGGAGAGCAAGGAGCACAAGACTGACACTGACCTCACCAACACCTTGTGTGGCGTCTCCTCTGTGGCGTTCCTCTCAGCAATGCCCCCAAGTGTTGCCGAACCCCAGACTTCACTCTTACTTGTGTGGATTCTGGCCTGGCTGCAGCTGCTCTGGGCAGTTCCACTGGGCATCTAAATGATACCTGTTTGCTTTTGGACTTGTTTAGCGGGCACAACCAGGAGTGCTTAGTGCTTAATCCCGGCTCTGTGCTTAGTCCCTGCAGATCTGGGTGACTCTAAGTGGAGAGGGGATAGACCCTACGTGCAAGGCAAACACCCGCCCCTATTTGATTGGCATATGAGGTTGTGTCTTTTACTTCGTTTCCACATTGGTCTTATTCCTGCCGCTGGACAGCAGGTCTTCCAAGACAAACTGGTCACTGTGTGTTTCAACAGTCAGTAGGGAACTTAATGATGATAGGGGCTGAAGGAGATTCAATGTTCTCTGCTCACAGGAATCAACCAGGAAAGGTGCGAGTGCTTTAGGAAGCATGTGAGAATGGGCATCCAGGAGACACCACAAGAATTATATATCCACTTCTCCATGGTTTTATCTCTATTCACCACAGTCTATTTCAAAGGTACTAGAATGAAGAACTCTAAAAAATCTTTTTCAAGACCACAATTTATTAAAAATGCAACATGAACTATATTTTAAAGTTGTTTGTTTTTAAAAATAAAAGGGGGTTCATGGACCATATATTACCATGTACGACATGAGCTCAGGGGCAGCTGGGCCATGGTCCATGAAACACATGAACATTTCTGTAAAAAGCTTTATTCTCATGAAGTTGGAGAAATTATTGCTAGGAATACTCGTTTCCATTCAGCTAGGTTATGTCATTAAATAACCATATAGAAAAGATTCCAATTCAGAACTCTTTTTGGATGGTAGAATTAAGGATAAGGGATTATAAAACTTTGATATTACTCCTAAAATACCTACAAAAATAGGAATAGACTTCAGGATGAAATTATTTTCAAATACTAAAGTCAAAGTTTAATAATGCTCTTTTAAATGCTCTTTAAATCTAAACTTTACTTATGTTTAAGACAAAAACCTGTTTTTCACTAGTCACGATTCCCTTTTGCCTTCCTGGTAGCACTTTCTATTAGACTCTCATCCACGCCCAGAGTCTCGCTTGCTCATGAATGGGAACCCCTGATTCCAGAATCTCCAAATCTCAGTACTACCCACCAAAGTCACCATGTAGAAGACTTTTACAAAGGGGCCATGTTTCCATCATGGAAACATACTGACCCAGTAATGTATGCATTAAATGCCTCTCTTAGTCTAGTATACCTCCCCCCTACCCCTGCTGTATTTCTTCCAGGTCTGGTTTACCTTCTCATCAGCAAATTAGAAAACTAAATTCAAGTAGCTTTTATGAAAATTCTACTTGGGCGGAATCAGGAAAGTTCTTAGTGTAATGAAAATCACATTGTCTGGGCCCAGATCAATGGCACAGCAGATAGGGCACTTGCTGTACACAGGGCAGACTGGGGCTCAATGCCCAGCATCTCATACGGTTCCCTGAGCACCTTCAGGAGTAAGTCCTGAGCATCTCCAGGTGTGGCTCCAAAACAAAACAAAAAGTCACACTGCCAAAAAATTTTAAAACATATAATACAAAAACATTAATGTTGAAAAGCTTAAAAGTAGCTACATTCCAACCAAAGCAAATTGTAAGCTGTTTCCATGGAAACTTGTGGGTAGCTTGTTCCTTCACAGATCAGGAATCCTACATTTGGAGGCTCTAGAGTATGAAAATTCCATTGCCCATTTGCCTTTAATCCTTGCCCAGCCCTCTGAGGGAAAATAAAACACATCAGTTATTCTTTACCTAAAAGTTCATCAAATATTTTAAATTAGTTCTCATGACTTCACAGTCTTTTTCAAGCATTTTAAGTTTCTTAATTTTCGCTTTCTTCAACTACTTGAAGTTCTGCCTTAACTTTGTTCTCTAGTTTGTCAACTGCCCTTTGGCAGAATGGTGTCCCATAGACTCACAATATCCCCATTGATTTCCCTCCAAGAGCCACAAACTTACTCCTGTGGCCTCAAACTGAGTGGAATTTTCTAGCAGTCTTAATCTACAGCTTCCCTGTGTAAACGTACTTCGCCCCAAATCCCCCACCTAGGCCATGAATAGGACAGTCAGGTCCTGGTTCGTATTTCCACCAAAAGATATTTTAATCATGTTTAGAATGATTTTTTAAAAATTCTCTGCTAAATTTCACCTCATTAAAGCTAATCCTGTGTTCTACTCTACTTGGATTTTTTAAATGTATGTTTTGAATACCATTCTGCATTTAAAGAATAATAGAAAATATATCAAGATTCTAAATGGTGAGATTATTATTTCAGCAGGCAGCAAAAGACTGCTGATAGAAGAACTTAAAATTAAACTCAACGCTTGAGATTTAGATTCTACTAGTGGTGTTTTTAATTTGTGTGTGAAGTGATGGGGTTTGTGTATGTGTGAATATTTCCATTTTCTCCTGGGGAAAGTATTAGGATGGAATAATATTTCCTGCTGTATTTTTTGTAGGGGAAGTTAGGAAGTATTATTCACAATATTCACATAAATGATGCCATCAGGGTATCAAATTTTTATATTTTGAGAATTGTATTATTTGGGCTTTAATTGTCTTGGGTGATCTAGAGAGAGAAAGCTTGATTCTTGGGGCCTATAAATACTCTTTTGGTAGTGGGGACACATCTCAACAAGTCATGCTCAGGATACCCATTGACCCCTCTTAGTGACCTCTTAGTCAGCTTAGTTAGCTGTTCGATGGAAGACTCTGCAGATGTGGTTTTGTTCAGCCCTATGGTGCAAAGGGCTATGCTAGCAGTGCCAATGGTCTCTGGGGCTGCACCTGGCAGTGTTTGGGGGACCATGTCATGCTGGGGTTCTAATCAAGTTTGACTCTTACAAGGCATGCACCTTAGTCCTGGCACTCCCTCTCTAAACTCTCTCTCTCCTCTCTCTCTCTCCCTCCTCTCTATCTCTATCTCTCTCCTTCCCTCTCTCCCTCTCCCTCTCTCTTTGTCTCTCTGTCTCCCTCTCCCTCTCTCTCTCCCTCTCTGTCTCTCTCTGTCTCTGTCTCTCTCTCTCTCCCTCTTTCTGTTTGAGACCTATTTTTAAGGATGTCTGGGCTAAATCTTGCTTCTGTCGACCTCTTTATTAAGTCTCCCTTCTCCTTACTGGGCCCCCAGGACTGGGATTTACAGAAACAGAATTACATAGTTTTTCCAACATCCCCAACTCCTAGGGGGAGATGTCTCTGGGAGACAGCAAAGGCAGACACAACCAAGGAGTAGGGAAAGGGAAAGCATACCGTTCAGCCCCTTCCTGGGATCCCCATAGAGAGCCTCATAGATCTGCAGTTCTGACTGCAGGGACTGGAACAGTTGCTGTTTCTCTTCACACTGTTGCTGCAGGAGGGCCAGTTTTTGTTGCATCCTGCAGAGAGACAGACACTTGGACTTGCAGAGCAGACACCCGGCACCCCAGACAATAGGCTGCAAACCAACCTTCTCTCCGGGAGGGATGAGCCGGACATTAAAGCCCCTTCCACTAAAGGCCTTCAATCCCGCAACACTCCTGTCCTAGACCAGGCTCACCCTCTAAGTGTTCCTTCAAACCCTTTAGTGCTTTTCCTGTCAACCAGCAGTGAGAGGGTTCGCCGTGAGGTCATGCAGCCAGGCTGGAACAGGAACTACCTTAGGTTCTGGCACATCAGTGAATTCAACTTCACTGGAAGCATGAGTGACCCTCTGATCTGCTCACTGCTTCTATACAAGGTCTTACTATCATCTCAGCTCTGGTGTCCAGAGGAAATGGTGTTCCCAAAGAAAGCCCTTCTGGGCCCGAGCGATAGCACAGCGGGGAGAGCGTTTGCCTTGCATGCCTTGCAAGCACTGCTAGGAGTGATTCCTGAGTGCAGAGTCAGGAGTGACCCCAGAGCATCACTAGATGTGACCCAAAAAGCAAAAAAACAAAAAACAAAAAACAAGAAAGCCCTTCCTTCTTGCTCTAAGTCAACCATAAGTCAAAAATAGCAAAGGGGAAATTGGGGTTTCCAAAGAAGTCACAGAGAGCTTTCTAAATCTGTGCTGGGAGGCACCACGCGCAGCAAGCACACCTCTTACCTGGAGTCCTTCTCCTGAAGGCACAGTCGCTCCTCCTGGAAGTGCAGGATCTCCTGCTGCTTCTCCTTCAGGTCCCCCAGGAGCTGCTGCTCTTCCATCCTGTGGTGACTCAGCTCCCTCTGCAGTTCCTGAAGGCGGGAGCGCGAGGAGAGCAGGGCCTCCCGCAGGCACTGTGTCTCCTGGGAGTGCTCTGGGGAGCAGAACGCAAGAACACTTGCTGCACGGAACCAAGGGAGAGCAGGGAGATGGGGCCCAGCACAACCGCCCTGACAGGAGAACAGAGATGGTGGGGTGGGGGGAGGAAGGCGGGTCCTGGGCGATGGGAAGAGAATGTGGCTCACCACACTCACCTCTGCTGTGGGGCTGCCGCCTGCCTGCACTGCCTGATGTACCTACTCAATACAACCACTCTTGCTCTTAGAGAAAACACGCTCATTTCTTTTTATTTGTTTGTTTTTGGTTTGTTTTGCTCTAGGGCCATGCCCAGCGATGCTGAGAGGTTACTCCTGGCTCTGCACTCAATAATTCCTCCTGGCAGTGCTCAGGGTACCTTACAGGGTACCAGGGATCAAAAGCAGGTCAACCCTACCCCACATGCTCATTTCTAATGCTTGCATGCAGTCTGTGTAGAAATATATTCTTGAAACTTGGCAAAGGCCAATACCAAACCTTTTTGTCTGCAGATTTAGAATATACCATATTACTGCATTGAAAATTGAGCAGTATTTTTCTTTTTTTTTTCTTTGAGCAGTATTTTTCAAAAACTGAAAATTCTGTTTTGCTGCTTGTTGTATCTCTTTGCTCTCCAGAATTTTTTAAGAATTACTAACATACTTTTAAAATAAGGCTGCAGGAGCCATCCATGTCCATTGGGACAGGGGAGAGATTCACCTGTGCCTGTGGGTTGAGCTCACTTCAAGCTCTTGCTGTCTTCTTAACTGTAAGGTCTGTCCTGTCTTTTCAGGCATGCAGTGGTGCTTTGGCAGGTGCCTTCTCCTACCTACTAACATTTGTTAGATCCCCTGCAGAGATCTTCCCTAATACATATTTCTCTGAGGTTACTTAGAAATAACTCTTTACATCTTTTCCATTCATATGAGCATTCTTTCATTCTGGGATTAATTCACTTAGATACTAAGCCTGGTGTTCTGTGAATGTTCAATAAATACTGGTGAATAAGTATAATGTCGTGGATAACATACTGATCAACTTAAATAAAACTGGTATCAGTTTCCTCCCTCCCAGAAGACACATGAAGTGATGCGCCCCTCACCCAATGGGTACCCAGTGAGTAGGGCTGGTACCTGCAGGCAGAGTCACAGGATGGTTGATCAGAGCAGAACTCTGAGCAAGAGAGGGAGATTGCAGGGAGGTAGTAATGTCAGCAGACAGAGGTAGACACACAAGATTGTCATAAATTTGGGAAAAGTTTGAGAGGGAGGTGATATACATCATGCTCTTTCCTTCCCTGAGTCCCAGTCACCTGTGATGAGTAGAGCAGATACCTTTCTCACAGACCGTCTGGTAGGTAATTACTGAGTCCCACAGGGAGTAACACAGGAGTAGTGAGTTTCTTAGCACCATTCTCCCTTGGAGTCTGGAGGCCCAAGGTTGAAAGCTCTTTTTTGATATACATGATAACTTTTCAGTAACTGTATTGCAGACCATAATGCCCAAAATCATAGAAAGGGAGAGAGAGAGAGAGACAGAGAGACAGAGACAGAGACAGAGAGACAGAGACAGAAACAGAGATAGAGAAGAAACATGCCTGATGCAGAGGCAGACTGAGGGTGGGGGTGGCAGAAGAAAAAGGGAAACTGGGGACATTGGTGGTGGGAAATGTATACTGGTGAAGGCACAAGTGTTGGAATATTGAATGACTGAAACCCAATCATGAAGAACTTTATAACTGTGTATTTCATGGGGATTAAAACAAACAAATAAAAAGCACATAGCCTGCAGTAGTTAGCACAGTCCTAGTTTGCTGATTAAACTGATTTTGTTTGGGGAAAAAAAAGGACCCCTATGTGATTTGTTTTTAAACAATTGATGCTGAAATCCAGTCATGAATAACTTCATAATCTTACAGTGACTAAAAATGAAGGAAGGAAGGAAGGAAGGAAGGAAGGAAGGAAGGAAGGAAGGAAGGAAGGAAGGAAGGAAGGAAGGAAGGAAGGAAGGAAGGAAGGAAGGAAGGAAGGAAGGAAGGAAGGAAGGAAGGAAGGAAGGAGTCCTTTGTCACTGGGAACAGGTGTGGGAACACTGGTTTGGTGCATCTTTGCTCTGTTCTCCATTCTCTCTGCATCCTTCTCTCTTCACCTGCAGTTGGTGATCAGTGTGACGGGAAGGAAGGGACAGGGCCCAGAGCACAATGTGTGGGTCTTGACTACCCACCTCTGGAGACGTGACTCAGCTGCGCCTGAAGGCTCCGGTTTTCCTCCCTGAGGACTCTGTTCTCGTCATAGAGCTGGGGTGTGGACTCCAGGCCCTGACTGTAGAAGTGAGAGGTGGATCCTGTCCCAGAAAGTGCAAGAAGCAAGTTACCCATGTGGGTAGCTAATGTTTTCCAGAGGCCCATCCTTTGTTCCCTGAAGACCCTGCCCACCCAGCAGAACCCAGGGCTGAGGAGTAAGTCCCGGGCACAGACAGCTGTGATCCCAAACCAAAAATAAAAGAATAAATCTGCCCAATATTCTCACAGGTAATACTTGGGGTCCTTAGCACAGGCGTCCTATGCTCCACAATGATTACCTCTCCAGTCTTCTCTCCTTCCTCTTTTGCACCCTTTGTGTCAGCCACATTAAAGCACTGTCTGATATAATACCCATCTTCAGCGTCCAGGGCTTATACTACGGCAAGGCTTCTTGAACTTTATCCACTCGTGACCATGTTTTGAATGAGAAATTATTTTTTCTTTTTCTTTTTTTTCTTTTTGGTTCACATCCAGAGATGCACAGGGGTTACTCCTGGCTCTGCACTCAGGAATTACTCCTGGCGGTGCTTGGGGGACCATATGCTGGGAATACTGAGAATCGAACCCGGATCGGCCGCGTGCAATGCAAACACCCTACCTGCTGTGCTATCGCTCCAGCCCCTGAATGAGAAATTTTTATGCAACCTGGGCACAATGGTATATAAAATCAGTAGCTAAATATTACTGACAATAAATCACAAAAGTATTTTCAAATAAATTTTTGAGATTTTTTTTCAAGACCCCCCACATTTAGGTATACAACTTCACAGTTTGGTAAATTATTTAATATAAACTATTTTGGGGTGTTGCATTTCCTTCGGTACTCTGATTTTCTTTTCATATCTTAGCATACATCATAGCATATTTTAATTTCCTCTTAATTACTTTCTTCTTCCTAAATCATAACTCCCATCAAGATAAGAATTATGCATATCGGGCTGGAGCAATAGCACAGCAGGTAGGGCATTTGCCTTGCACACAGCCAACCCGGGTTCGATTCCCAGCATCCCATACGGTCCCCTGAGCACCACCAAAAGTAATTCCTGAGTGCAGAGCCAGGAGTAACCCCTGTGCATTGCCAGGTGTGACTCAAAAAGCAAAACAAAACAAAACAAGAATTATGCATATATTGTTCATGGTTATTTTCTCTGTCCTATCTGTCCTGTTAGTGTCTAGCCATATAGTAAAGGACCAATAAATATTTATTGAAAAGTGAAAAGAAAAAGAAGCCCCAGGGCTGGAGTTTCAGGCATCCAGGTCTCCCTGAGGCTGTTTTCAGTAGGCCCTTTTCGGGCCTATCAGATAATCAGGGGGCTCTTTCCCCCACATCCCTGCAGTGTGGGAAGGATGGACTCCTAGAGAAAACTGGGCAGAGCAAGAGTATGGAGAGGGTGGCTGCCTGGTAGAAGCCTGAAGACAGGGCTTCACCCCTTGCTATTCACATGCCCCAAATACCCAGAAGGTAGCAGGCAACACAGCAGCAGATTCTCTTCCTATGACCTTGGGCACCACGCACTGGTATTCCTGTCTTGAGGGAAGTTACTCTGAGTCATATATAGCCATAAACATCACTGTCACTGTCATCCCATTGCTCATCGATTTGCTTGAGCGGGCACCAGTAACGTCTCCACTTTGAGACTTGTTGTTACTGTTTTTGGCATATCGAATATGCCACGGGTAGCTTGCCAGGCTCTGTCATGCGGGCGGGATACTCTCAATAGCTTGCCGGGCTCTCTGAGAGGGGTGGAGGAATCGAACCCAGGTAAGCTGCGCACAAGGCAGACGCCCTACCGCTGTGCTATCACTCCACTCAGTCATAAACATAGCACTCGTATTTTCTAATGGACATTCACTTAAGCCCCTGGTATACGGAACAGGTGGGGGAAAGCATACCCATTTGCTCCACTAAAGCCCCTCCTTTCAGAAGTTCCCCTATTAAGCCTTGGAGCACTGGGCCTCGCCTACCAAGATCCTGCGCAGTGGAACTGAGCCGGTGCTCCAGCTGCTCCCGCAGACGGTCATTGATGCAAATGGACTCCTCCAGGCGCTGGCGGAGGTTTCGGATCTCTCCAAGGTGCTCTTCCAGCAGATCAGCCCCTGCAACCATCCCACCAGGAAACAAGAGAGGTAGAGGGTGAAATACTGGTCTCTGTGGGAAGATGAGCCAGTGGTCTTTAAACAAAATTTCTAAACAGCACTCATAATTTGCCAGCTGCACCATCACCCAGGGACAATATCACTTTGCTTAACTAGCCCTGCTTAACTCCCCCTCTCCCCACCATTTTGCTTAAAGGGTGATGCACAGCTGGCATGGTGAGACCTGAGTCCAGTCAACAGCACTGAGCACCTGAGCACTTCTGCCACTGGGTCTAGGCTGGGGCCCTGGGACCATTGACTATGAGCTTCTCTGTACCCCCAAGCCCTGAGCATCATACCAACAGATGACACTGCTGGGAAGATATGGCCAAGAGTGGCCCAGGGCTGCAGAGCACTGCTGTGGAGGCCCCTGTAAATAACTGCAGTGCAGAGAGAAGCAAATAGCATGTTTCCGTTTCAGTGCTGGGCGGCCCTCTGGGGCTACTCCATTCCGGAGTCACGAGAAGAGCATTTCAGTGCGTTAGTGCCCCGGAGTGGGCAGGGATGAGAGGATTCTGTGTGATTTAGACGCATAATAAGAGGCTGTGGGAAGAGCCTGCCAGGCCTCTCAAACAGGACGTGATAGGGAGGCTCCCTCCACCCTAGGGCCTTTCCCTTGACATTCTCTGTCATGGGACAATGCGCTTCCTCCCACACTTGGAGAAAAGTATCAGCAAAATCACTTGGCAATGAACTCATCCTCTGTGGCAAATGACAGTTGCCGAATGCTCCACTCCTATCATTGTGAGCACGAAAGGAAGAATGGTAGTCTACGTGTATCTTGGACAGTGTGAACATTCTGTTTTATGGAAGCTGCCCATAAAACAGAAGAGAAGTGGTAAAGAAACTGGAAACAACTTTGCTGCTTGGTTTCAGCTCAAGTGCAGTCTTTTCCTGCCGTGATTTTTGTACTGTGAATCTGAGCTGCATTGACCTTTGCTAGTGACATTCCGTGCACCGGTGACCAAGCATTTCCCCTTTCAGCCTCCTGAACGCAGAAGACCATCCTGGGAACGTTTGTGCCGGTCTTCTAGGAGCATCTATGTGGGTTGGGAAAGCTGGAGAATCAGAGAGAGGGCCAAATGTGGGAGCACAGAGGTGGGAGCACAGAGGTGGGTTCCTAAGTGCTTCAGGACTCAGGAGAGAGAGACTCAAGGATCTCAGCAGGAAAGACAGAGATACACTTGGGAAGGATGATGCCATAAGGCCCTTTCATGCTATCCCCATTCTGAGAGCAGGAACTAGAAGAGAAATCTTTTTTAAAAAAATCCATGTTCTGGGAGGAATGAGCATAAGTGGGGTATCATTTCACAGGCGAATCCCTGGCTCTGCAGTTACCTGTGGGTTTGGAGTTAAGTTGGTACACAGATGAGCCCGAGAAGAGATCGCCAGATACACTCCCTTTCTGAGGCATCATCAGATCCCACTGGCCACTGCTGCTGGTGTACCCGGGCTCCAGGATCCTGCCCAGTTCTATGGCACCCCTCAGAGAGTGGGGCTGGGCAGGGTTGTGGTAGTGGGAGGAGTTGGCTTCTGAATGGTTGCTCAACAGTGTTGCCGGGGAAGCAGGGTTGATGGAGCTAACACCTGAGCAGAAGGAAACACAAGTGAGAAACTGCATCAGAGAAGAATCAGCAAGGAAATGTGTGAGGGATGAAAGCAGACACTGATGGGGACAAGTAAGATGTCAGAGACACCGGCCCACTGCAAAATACCAATGAGATAAGACTCAACTCTCATGCTCTAACTTTCATCCCCATCTATACGATAGCATGAGGACCCACGAGGAAGAGGATAAAGTCACTAGGATACACATACAGAAACATACAGTGGCTTCATTCCTTGCTTCTCCTATGATTTCTCAGAATAAAGTACAGGAAAGTTCTAGAAGTCGAACTCATTTTCAAAATCCATGGGTAAGAGTGACATGTGATATAGTACAAAGCAAATCATTAACAGGAACACTTTTTGTCTGATTACTTGTATACCACAAATCTAATTTTTTCCCAGTTCTCTCCTGCAGCTGTAAGAAGAGAAAGGAGACAGGCAATCCAGCTGACATGGTGAACCCACTTCCTCTGGATTGAAGAAGTAAGGCTTTACAGAGGCTGGGGGTGGCTTACGGGAAGTCAAGTGGGACTTGAGTCTCACCCAATATGAATCAAGGAACTGCAAAATGTCATCACTATTTCCTAATGGATTCTTATAACACTCCACCATGTGGTAAGGTGGGACCTTTCATTTTATTTGCGCTAAGAAATGATCGGTCTTCACTTAAATCTTTTATGCAAAAAAAAAAAAAGTCCATCCCAGAGGAGAGAAATAGGTAGGGTCAGAGTGAGACATTTACTTTCAGAAGACTGCTTACCCCCAGGTGAAGCTTCAGCAGAGAGAGCAGAATACAGAGGCAGCTTCATCTAATCAGTTGGGAATGAGGCCACTGTTTCCTCAAATGTAATTCAACTGGCTAAAGGATTAACTCAATTGGTCATTACAACTTTTAACCTCACTTGTAACTGGTTCTTTAATGTCCATATTGAAATCACCTAATAAGCTGATACCTAGACCCTCAAAGATATTGCCGTAATTGATATGGAGAACAACTTGACCACTGGGTATTTTCAAATCATCCTGGATAATTCTAACAGCAGCAAATATTTATGAAATACTATCATTGGTTTGTCTTTCCTCATTTTGGAAAAATACTACATAATCATTAGTATTTCTGGAAGTTATCACTGTCACTGTATCACTGTCATCCCGTTGCTCATCGATTTGCTTGACGGGCACCAGTAACGTCTCCATTGTGAGACTTGTTGAGAGCCCAGCAAGCTACCGAGAGTATCTCGCCCGCACGGCAGAGCTTGGCAAGCTACCCGTAGTGTATTCGATATGCCAAAAACAGTAACAGTAACTGGAAGTTATAGAGGGGATAAAATTTATGGCCTAAAATGTGGCTGCAAGGTCAGGCCACCTCTCCCCTGCACTGTACTTCCAGAAGCCCCAGCGGCTACACCCACAGCCCACAGCCACTGCCTTGCAAGCAGCCCAGCTTCACAGTATCATAACGAATCTCAGAAGAGATGCCAAGCCAAGTGGATAAAACTCAAAGGTCTCTAGGCTGAAAACTCCGGGGCCTCCTCAGAATGGGGGACAGGTCTAGCAAGAATCATGCCAGTTCTATAGATCTTGGAGGTACTGGGGCTCCTGGTACCTCCAAATTCCATGATATTAACAGCCCAGTAGGAGTACAGCAAGTTAAATGGAAAGTAGCATAGAAGTTCACTAAGCTCAATAAGCAAGAAATAACGAAGAAATAAAAGGAACAAAATAAAAGAAATAACAGAAGGCTCAACTAGCAAAAAACAGCTCAGCAAACCTCAAACAATGACTTTAATAACCTCCTTGTGAGATACATCAATGTTCACAAACTTTCTTTTACTGAGCTATTTTTTTGATAATTCCACTTACCATTTTGTTGTAACAAGAAATACAAAACAAGTTATTTTGTTCCTGCCAAGGGAGCAGGCTTAGAAAGTGGGTGAGAAACTGGGAATGATGGAGAAGGAAGGTCACACTGGCGGCAGGACGGGTGTTGGAACAATAAATGCCCAAAACACCAGTATTATAAAACTTTGTAAACCACAATATTTAAATAAAGTTTTTTAAAAAGCAAGTTACAGCAGGAAGATGTAACATTCATGCATGACACCTCTGAATGCACAGACAAGGTATAAATTCCCTCCTCTGCCCCCATCCCCATTGTGTCATGGCTTGAACATTCCCACTGGTCTGCCACACTGCCAGTCTTGGGAGAATGCCACATCTGGTGCCTGATGAATGCACACACCTATTAACTGATAAGACATGCACACCAGAAAGTTAACAGTTAGATAAACTTCCCACACAAAGAAGCAAGCGAAGCCACTTTCCACTGGCAACACACATCCCTACATTGTGAGCTTTTAATTTCTCCATCAAACTGAAGCCATGCAGAGGAACTGGAAGTATGGGGCTGCAATTAGCAAGCACACAAGTGCAACCAGAAGTGCTCACTTTCTCCCAACTGCTTCTGCAGCATCTGCAGCTCCTGCTGAGCCTCTGCCAAGGAGACTACGGGTGTCTCACAGCAGCCAAGGACCGGAGGGCCAGTGGAGCTGAAAGGTGGGAAGCTGTGTGGAGCTGAGGGCAGTGGCGCCTGAGCGGGGCTAACCAGCCTGGGTATAGAGGGGAAATGAAGGCCTGGAAACAGAAAGTGAGGAACAGAGCAGACACATCATTAGACAGAGAGTGAGAGAAAGTAGGAGGTAAAAGAATGAGTAGATGGAATGCCCCTAAAAAGAGGTCTCATTGGGCATGACCCTCATTCAATGTGGTGTTGGATGAAGGGTGATCACAGCCAAGGATCAGCATTGCTACTCAAGGGGCTGGCCGAGATGACCGCTCCCCTGTCAACTGCAAGAGTTGTCTTGCATATGTATTCTATGCTTACTTAAAAACTGTTTGTCTGTGAAAGGCAAATTGACATTGTGGTTACGCAGGCAGCCATCAGGGTCCTTTCACGATCACTCCAGGCATTGAGAGGCCCAGACATTAAGTAAGTAAGTGTCCAAGGGGTTTCTGGATACTGCATATATATATATATATATATATATATATATATATATATATATATATCCCAGTCTTTCCACTGAGACAAGATGCTCTTTGCACCTAGTATTCAAGACTGATGAAAATAAATTTCAGAATACCAAATTACCATGTTAAGTTACCAAATTAAAACTCATGGCTGTAGAAACAAAGGCTTATGGCCTTAACTGGACATTCTGATAATTTATGGAAAAATTACTAATTTCTTTCCTTGGGCCTTGATAGAGTCCTACTAAGTCATAAACTCAGGGAATAAAACTAAGAAATTTATGTGATAATATTTCCAAATGATCATTTACAGAGCAATCTTTAGGAGCCAAAATTTTATTGTTTGAATCTATTCCCTCTTTCTAGAAAACACTTTAAAGATAACCTATGGAGATATCCCGTGCAGATAACCTACAGAGCAAGCAGAAACCACAACTGACCATTGGGAAAACGTCTCTTGTGGAAGACAATGATTTCATTTTAGATACATGTCTTACCCAGATGATGGCATGGTATCAGAATAGTACAGAAAGACACCAAAATTGCCAAGTAAAACAGTCTAGGCATCCCTCATATTATTTTATTTATTTATTTATTATTAATTAGTGAGTCACCATGAGGATACAGTAACAGATTTACACATTTTCATACATGAGTTTCCCTCATACAATGTTCGAGCACCCCTTCCTCCAACAGTGTCCATTCTCCACCACAGTGAACCCAGTATCCCTCCCACATACTGATCCCATCCCCCGCCCCGCCCCCCCCGCCCTCCCTCCCCCCCCCCCCCGCCGCCTCTGTGGCAGGGCATTCCCTTTTGTTCTCTCTCTCTCCTTTTGGGTGTTGTGGTCTGCAATAGAGGTATTGAGTGGCCATCGTGTTCAATCTATAGTCTACTTTCAGCACGCATCTCCCCTCCCAAGCAAGTCCTCCAACCAGACCTTACTTTACGTTCCCTTCTCTATCTGAACTGCCTTTTCCCCCAGCATGTGAGGACAGCTTCCAAGCCATGGAGCCAACCTCCTGGTACTTATTTCTACTATTCTCAGCTGTTAGTCTCCTACTCTGTTATTTTATGTTCCACTGATGAGAGCAATCTTTCTATGTCTGTCTCTGTCTTTCTGACTCATTTCAATTAGCATGATACTTTCCATGTTGATCCACTTATATGCAAAATTCATGATTTCATATTTTCTAAAAACTGCATAGTATTCCATTGTATAGATGTACTAAAGTTTCTTTAACCAGTCATCTGTTCTCGGGCACGCGGGTTTTTTCCAGGTTCTGGCTATTGTAAACAGTGCTGCGATGAACATATAAGTGCAGATGTCATTTTGACTATACTTTTTTGCTTCTCTGGGATATATTCCCAGAAGTAGTATTGCTGGGTTGAATGGGAGCTCAATTTCTAATTTTTTGAGAAGCGTCCATATTGTTTTCCAAAAGGGCTGAACAAGTCAGCATCCACACCAACAGTGTAGAAGGGTCCCTTTCTCCACACATCCCCTCCAACAGCGGTTGCTTTTGTTCTTTTGGATGTGTGCCATTCTCTGTGGTGTGAGGTGGTATCTCATAGTTGTTTTGATCTGCATCTCCCTGATGATTAGTGATGCAGAGCATTTTTTCATGTGTCTTTTGGCCATTCGTATCTCTTCTTTGGAAAAGTTTCTGTTCATTTCTTCACCCCATTTTCTGATTGGGTTGGATGTTTTCTTCTTGTAGAGTTCAACCAGTGCTTTATATGTCCTTGATATCAACCCCTTATTGGAGGGGTATTGGGTTTTTCCCATTCTGTAGATTGTCTTTGTATTCTGGTCACTGTATCTTTTGTGGTGCAGAAGCTTCTTAGTTTAATATAGTCCCATTTGTTTACCTTTGTTTCCATTTGGTTGATCAGTTGTGTGTCATCTTTGAAGATACTGTTCGCTTCAATATCGTGGAGGGTTTTGCCGACTTTGTCTTCAATGTACCTTATGAATTGTGATCTGATGTTGAGGTCTTTAATCCATTTTGATCTGACTTTTGTGCATGGTTTCAGGTCGAGATCTAAGCCCATTCTTTTGCATGTGGTTGCCCAGTTGTGCCAGCACCATCTGTTAAAGAGGCTTTCCTTGCTCCACTTCACATTTCTTGCTCCCTTATCAAAGATTAGATGATCATACATTTGGGGTTGTGTGTAGAGATATTCCACCCTGTTCCATTGGTCTGCAGCTCTGCCTTTATTCCAGTACCATGCTGTTTTAATTGTTACCGCTTTGTAGTAAAGTTTAAGGTTGGGGAGAGTGATGCCTCCCATCATTTTTTTTCCCGAGAATTGTTTTAGCTATCCCTGGGCATTTGTTGTTCCATATGAATTTCAGGATAGCTTGATCCATTTCCTTGAATAATTTCATGGGTATCTTTACGGGGATTGCATTGAATCTGTATAGTGCTTTGGGGAGTACTGCCATTAACCTATCCATGAGAGGGGATATGTTTCCATTTCCTTGTGTCCTCTTTTATTTCATGGAGTAGCATTTTATAGTTTTCTTTGTAGAGGTCCTTTACTTCCTTGGTTAAGCTGATTCCGAGGTACTTGATTTTCTGGGGCATGATTGTGAATGGGATTGCTTTTTTCATGTCCCTTTCCTCTGACTCATTGTTTGCATATAGGAAATCCATGGATTTTTGGGTATTGATTTTATAGCCTGCGACTTTACTGTACAAACCTATTGTTTCTAAGAGTTTCTTAGTAGAGGTTTTAGGCTTCTCTAGATATAGTATCATATCATCTACGAATAGTGAGTTTGATTTCTTCCTTTCCTATCTGGATGCCCTTAATGTCTTTTTCTTGCCTAATAGCTATTGCAAGTACTTCCAGTACTATGTTGAATAGAAGTGGTGAGAGTGGGCATCCTTGTCTTGTCCCTGATCTTAGAGGAAAGGCCCTTAGTTTTTCCCCGTTGAGGATAATGCTTGCCGTGGGTTTGTGGTAGATGACTTTGACGATCTTGAGGGAAGTTCCTCCAAACCCCATTTTGGTGAGGGTTTTCATCATGAACGGATGTTGGATCTTGTCAAATGCTTTCTCTGCATCTATTGATATGATCATATGGTTTTTATCTTTATTTTTATTCATGATGGATTACGTTGATTGATTTCCGAATGTTAAACCATCCTTGCATCCCCAGGATGAAACCCACTTGGTCATGGTGTATGATCTTTTTGATGAATTGTTGGATTGCATTTGTTAGTATTTTGTTGAGGATCTTGGCATCGATATTCATCAGGGATATCGGTCCGTAATTTTCTTTGTTAGTGGTATCTTTGTTTGCTTTTGGCATTAGGGAGATGTGTGCCTCATAAAAACTGTTTGGGAGAGTTTCTGTTTTTTTCAATTTCCTGGAACAGCTTGAGGAGTACTGGCAGCAGGGCCTCTTTAAATGTTTGGAAGAATTCGCCAGTGAATCCATCTGGACCTGGGCTTTTGTTTTTGGGAGACTTTTGATTACAGTTTCAATTTCCTTGATATTAATGGGTCTATTCAAGTATTCCAGGTCTTCTTGGTTCAGTCTTGAAAGATTGTAGGAATCAAGGAATTCATCCATTTCTTTTAGGTTCTCTTGTTTTGTGGTGTATAGACCTTCAAAGTAGTCCCTGATGATCTTTTGAATCTCATTTGTTTCTGTTATGTTGTCCCCCTTTTCATTTCTGATTCAGTTTATTAGGGTTCTCTCTCTCTCTCTTTCTTTGTGAGTCTTGCTAGCGGTTTATCAATCTTATTTATTTTCTCGAAGAACCAGCTCTTTGTTTCATTGATCTTTTGGATTGTTTTTTGGGTTTCCATGTCATTAATTTCTGTTCTAATTTTTATTATTTTTTTCCTTCGGTCTGGTTTGGGTTCCTTTTTCTGGTCTTTTTCTAAGGTCTTGAGCCGTGAAGTCAAGCTATCTATGTGGGCCCTTTCTTCCTTCCTGAGGAATGCTTGGAGAGCTATAAATTTTCCCCTTAACATGGCTTTAGCTGCGTCCCATAGGTTTTGGTAGCTCATGTCTTCATTCTCATTTGTTTCTAAGTACCTTTTGATTTCTTCTTTGATTTCCTTCCTGACCCACTCATTGTTCAACATTGAATTGTTTAATTTCCAGGTGTTTGATTTGGTTCTCCGTGTCTGTGTGTGGTTAGCTTCTATCTTCAGCATATAGTGGTCTGAAAAGATGGTTGATACAATTTCTATTTTTTTGATTCTATTGAGGTATGTTCTGGGGCCCAGTGCATGATCTATTTTGGAAAATGTTCCGTGTGCACTGGAAAAGAATGTGTATTCTTTCTTTTTGGGGTGTAAAGCCCTGTATAGGTCTATTAGACCTCTCTTCAATTTCTTCTTTCAGAGTCAGTGTTTCCTTGCTGAGTTTTGTTCTTGTCGATCTATCCAGAGGTGATAAGGTGGTATTGAAGTCTCCGATTACTATTGTGCTGTTAGTGATGTCCTCTTTAAAGTCTGTTAGGAGTTGTTTTAAATATTTAGCTGGTCATTCATTAGGTATGTATACGTTTAAGAGTGTGATTTCTTCCTGTTGTACATATCCCTTGATAAATAGAAAATGACCTTCACCGTCCCTTCTAATCTTTTTCAACCTGAAATCTATGTTGTTGGATACTAGGATGGTCACTACAGCTTTTGTAAGGGGTTGTTTGCTTGCAGGATTGTTTTCCATCCTTTGACTTTGAGTCTGTGTTTACTCTGATTGTTCAGGTGTGTTTCTTGCAGGCAGCAGAATATTGGGTTTAATTTCTGGATCCATTTTGCCACTCTGTGTCTCTTGATAGGTGCATTTAGGCCGTTGACATTGAGAGAGATTATTGTCATGGGGTTTTGTGTCATCTTTCTGTGGGGTTTGTTGTTCTTATGGGGTTCCTCCTTGTCTTACAATAGCCCCTTTAGACCTTTTAAGTTTGGTTTTGAGTCTGTGAAGTTCCTGAGCTGTTGTTTATCCGAGAAATAGTGTATAGTTCCTTCGAGTTTGAGTGAGAGTTTAGCCAGATAAAGTATTCTTGGTGAGGCGTTCATTTCTTTGAGTTTTTTCACTATGTCCCACCATTGTCTTTGGGCTCGGAGGGTTTCCTCTGTCAGGTCTGCTGTAAATCTGAGGGGTGCTCCTTTGTATGTGATTTCCTTCTTTGATCTTGCTGCTTGCAGAATTGTGTCTCTATCCACAGCATCCATCATTCTGACTATGATATGTCTTGGAATCTTTTTATTCGGGTCTCTTTTGGCTGGTACTCTTCGGACTCCTTGGATCTGGATGCCTGCCTTTTCCAGCTCTGGGAATTTCTTAGCAATGATGTCTTTGACTGTGTGTTTTTCATTGGGGTTACTTCCCTGTGCTTCTGGTACTCCAACTATTCTTATGTTGTTCCTCTTGAAGTCATCCCCAAGGACTCTGATTCGCTCTATAGAAATTTTGAGGTCTTTTGCCATTATTTGTTGTTGTCTGTAAGCTTTCTGCAGCTCATCTTTAAGGTCGCTGATTCTGTCTTTGGCCGTAGTCATTCTACTGTTGAGGACATCTAGTGAGATTTTTAATTCATCTACCGATTCCTTTATTTGTGTGACTTCTGTTCATAGCTTTGAAATTTCTGCTCTCATTTCTTCCTGCATTTTTTTGGTAGACTGTTCCAGTGCTTCATTCATATCCTCCCTTAATTTATTGGATGTCTGTTCCACGGTTGCTTGGAGTACGTCGACTCTCCTCAAGATTTTCTCTCTGAATTCTTTATCTGAGAGGTGTAGATGTGAGTAGCCCCTGTTGAGGTTTCTGGAATCTTTTCTTCTCCCTCTCTTTGTGGAGGGGATTTTTGCTGCTTCTTCATATTGTTATGGAAGTATAGAGTTGGAAGTTTGTAGTTGTTTATTCCTATTCCCTCTTGCTGTGGGAGGGGAGGGGCTCTAGCTGTGCTATTGCTGATGGCAGCCTTGTTCCTATTCTAGAGTTCTTCCTTATACTCAGGCGCTCTTCCTGATTGATGTGGGACCTTTAATGAAGGCTTAAGACTATGTTCTCTTTACAAAGGTTTTGCCAAGCTTCTCTTATTCACTGATAGTTTTTATAAAGTTAAACTAAGCTAATGGGCTATTTTGCATAAGTGATTGAGATGGCTAAAGTGGTTTTCAAAGAAAAAGACTATACCTATTATGCTGAAGTACAAAATAATAACTGCTGCCGCTCTGGCAGGAGGCCACGCCCCCTCATCTTATTTTAAGACACTTGATCCTCTGTTAAGTTTGATCCCAAGCATTTATGCTGATGTCTACTTTACTAAAAGAACTGCTTTCCCCATGATTACTAGTCTACTCTGGCCTGGGTAACCTGAGCTCAGGAAGAGTCAGGACACTTCTTCCTGAAGACCTTGGTGGACTTATCCTCAGGAGGATGAGGGCAAAGAAGGAAAGCACTGTGCTTTCTGGAAGTACTTTTACTCAAGTCAGTCTCATAACGAAATACACTAAATGCAACTAGCACAGACACAGCCTGGACTAGGCTCACTTTTCTCTGCATCTATAGCAAGGAACAGTAATTGAATAGGGTTCTGTGCAAGTGAGATGAGACAAGTAAGTGAAATGCATCCCTCTCACAGGGCACATACTATGTTCATGTCAAGAATGGCAACTCATTCCCTGATGCATAAATGACAATGTCATGTCTGAGGACACCGAGATATTCTCATATATGAGGTTTACCATCCCTCACCCTACTGTAGAGGCACCCTGGGCAGATAAAATATATATAAATATATAGGCATATATATAAGATATAGGACATATATAGGGCATATAACATACATGTCACCAGTAAATGTGAGTCAATTTGTATTCTTGAATAATTATAAACTAGGAAAAATATTTTGTCTATTTGCAACCTTGGGTAAAAATCAAAAAATAAGTTTTAAATGTGTTTTATACAAATAACTGGTCAATTGATCAAAATTGGTATGTACTTTAAGTCTATTGTGAATTATTTTGTCTTCTAAAATATTTATTTGTTTTGGGAGACATCACATCTGGTGATGCTGAGGAGCTGCTCCTGGCTCTGAACTCAAGAATTACCCCTAGCAACACTCAGAGGACCATATGGGATACTGGAGATTGAACTCCAGTTAGCTGCATGCAAAGCAAATGCCCTACACACTGTACTGTAGCTCTGGTCCTCTCTAAAATATTGAAATCAGAAGTCATACCAAATTATCCAGTTTGGATAGGCTCTTGGTTTTGTCTAAGACTTGATATATATAAAGCCCCTAGTAATAGAAACATTCTCCCTGGAGAAAACTTGAAGGGCAGAGGGGGAGTAGAGATGAATCCCCTGACCCGCTGGCTACTGCATACCTGGATGGGCCTGCATGGCCTCCTTGGGGGGGCTCTGGGGAGCTGGACAGTTGATTGGATTGCAGCTGGGTTCGGCTTTAAGCCCCTGAGGTGCACTGGTTGCTGATGGTTTAGGAGACAGTACGGCAGAATGAGTCGAATGATGGATGGAATCTACAAAATCCATGAATGAAAGAAAATGTTTGGTGTTCTACAGAGAATGGAGTCAGGTCTTGTATTAAATCAGGGATACCAGGACAAGTACTCTGCTCTAAGGGAAAGCACCGAGCACAAGCACTGAAAGTAGTCTCCATTTCATCCCTCACAGGGAGCTTGACAAAGCAGGCCACTGAGGAGTCAACTGCAGTACTTTCCCTCAGCATCTTGGGAAAAAACACCGGGAAAGATAGGCACCAACTATGGACACCTGTGGACATGCAGAAAACCATTCAACAACTGTCACTAGCAAGATCATTGTAAGAGAGAGAAATGGCCATGTGCTTCAAAAGGGCAGTCTGAGACCACGGAAGGGAAACCTGCCATGATGTCACTCTCACTATGGGGCTCGCCATGGATCTAGCAGCATACATGCACCAATGGAGGGCAAGATGCCAGGGTAACCTGCAGAGTCAGGGGAACACGCAGATTCTGGCCTGCTATGTTAGCTGAGTTGTGTTCCGTCTAATACACACCAAGATGGGTCTCACCCAGGTCTGGTTCTGGGTCTTCCCTGAGCACGGACAAGGTGGGGACAACTCAGTAGATGCGAATTACCTGAAGGCCCAGGTGAAACTTTCTTCTCCTCATAGGGTGTGTACTCGCTGGCTATTTCCATGTCAGAGCAGGCTTCCAGCTCATCAGACAGGAAGGAGGAACTGCTGGGGGTGCGGTGGGAGTCGGACAGGGCGCGGCTGCTGGAGGGTGTGAGGGAGCGGGCATCCAGCTTGGCCTGCAGGACTTCAATCACTTTCTCCTTTTCCTGGAGTTCCCTGCTGAGTCTAGTGGATGAGAAAGGGCAACGGGTGAAGCAAGGCCACTGGGTCAAGTCTTGCATGACTATCTCACCTGGGAAGATCGCCTAAGCCAAGCAAACATTCCCGCAGAGAGTCATCAAAGAATACTCTCTGGTTTGAAGTGGAGAGTTGGTGGGCTTAGAGGCAGGGTAACCAACAACTACTCAAAGAAGAGCCTTATGACTACTGAGAACTCAGTCCATGAAGGCACTACTGCAGGAAGTATGTTCCCCAGCACATCTGTTGGCCAGATTGCTGGTTACTGTACTCCATCAAGGTCAGAACACACTTTGAAGACCAGCATGAGAAACACATAGCAGTGTGGCATTGCCAGAACATCCAGGAGCATGGGAAGTGAAACCCTCTGTTTGTCTGAGGTATGTGATGAATTAGAAATGAAAACAGAACAAAACATTTTGTCAATCACCACAGATATTTGAGAACTGGATCATCTGAATGACACTTATGACACAAAGACTCAGGAACTGCAAAAGATTGAGCCTAAACTTTATTGTGTCTTTTTTTCAATTTTATGTCTCTAATTTTATTTTTTTATTTTTAATTTTTTTTTAAATTTTATTGAATCACCGTGAGATAGTTACAAGCTTTCAGGTTTGGGTTACAATCTCACAATGATCAAACACCCATCCCTCCACCAGTGCACATTCCCCACCATCAATATCCCAGGTATACCCCCCTTTCCCGCCCTCCCCCTGCCTCTATGGCAGATAATATTCCCCGTACTCTCTCTCTACTTTTGGGCAGGAGTATATACTGATTTACTAAAAGCTGGTTCTGAGGGTACTGCAGTTTCCAGGAATTGTAATGCCTTCTCATGTGATGTATTATATCCAAGGAAATTATACATCTATTAAACTAACTGTCTACTCCACTCTGCATAACTCGACTGATTAAAAAGTAGACTCAAGTCTTTAAGGTCACAAGGGGGAAAAAATAGAGGAAATTCTTGGGGATATCAAGGACTCCCAATTTCTAGCTAGTTCAATTGAGGGTCAGACTAATTCTAAGTTACCAAGCATAGGGAACAGATATGCAAATAGAAGTTAATAGAGTTAAATCAAAAGTAAATATTCAGGGGCTGGAGCGATAGCACAGCAAGTAGGGCCTTTGCCTTGCTCTCGGCTGACCCGGGTTCAATTCCCAGCATTCCATATGGTCCCCCAGCACTGCCAGGGGTAATTCTTGAATACATGAACCAGGAATAACCCCTGTGCACCACCGGGTGAGACCCAAAGAGCAAAAAAAAAAAAAAATTAAATATTCAAGACAGCAGTAAGGTGTTTAATGGAAAAATAAATTCATCACAATAGGAATTTCCCATTTGTGAAGTGACAGTCATTCTTGATTTATTAGATCTTTTCCCCAATTCCTTTACTGACTTTATTTTGAATTACCTGAGAGCCAGGGGTTCAAGTCCAGCTTGATTTTTCTCATTTTTGTGATCCTCTGCAAATCAAATTCAGAAAGACATAGTAAAGAATTAACCAGTTCCACTTCACATATTACAAATGCACAGAACTCTTCAAACACTGACTAACGTTGACTCTGAATAGCCAGCACAAATAAGATTATTTAGGGGTATAATCAGATTGTGTGTGTTGAGGGGAGACCTGACAAGGTTTCCTGAGCTGACCGAGCAGACCTTCTATGACTTAATGGTCACCATCATGACCTCCTTTGTCCTAAAAACTGTGAAAACAGTTTTTACTTGCCCTTTCCTAGCTTACCTCTGGAACACACATCTTTTCAGCTGACACAGACTGAACAGTAAGTTCAGAAAAGATGGGATCACTTTTGCTCTAAAGAGACAGCTAACCTCTCTGACCCAACTCTTCACCTGTCACCAGGACATGGGCTGTTTATCTCCCAAGACTGACCATGCCACACTCCTTCAGTGCTCTCAGGAAATTCTTGCTAAGCAAAGCGCTCCAACAATAACCAATAGTCCTGTCCCCCATACTACAGCATAGGCCAAAAATAGGGCCCAAAGGTTATGATTCTTTATCCATATTTCAATTCTAAAACCACAAATGAAAAAACAAAGAGAAGGAGAAGTTATTTGCCCAAAATCAGTGAATGGCAGCACTCAGACTAGAATTTGGGTCTTAAAATGCTCCATTTGGAGCACCACTCACTCTAATGGGATGCTCCTAATTCTATCTGTTTCCTACTTTTGTCCTGAATGGATGTAGCTTCCTGCCCAGAAAGTCGTATTCCCCGAGTACCACGGTGTGGACCTTTATAAACAAGGGATCCCCAACACCACGTCTTTTCACTGGGTATTCACCATCATCAAGTTCTTGCCTTGCAACTGTCCTAGAAATGCAGTGGGAGCAGGAGCCTGAATTAAGAAGCTGTCGCAGAAGATGGTGGCCACTGTGGCCTTAAGTGTGGGCCCGAGTGTCCCAGAGGCCAGCACTGAGCCACACTTACTGGTGCTGAGCTTGCTGGTGAGCCGCTCCGTCAGCTGACCTCCCTGGGCAAGCTGCTCTCGGAAGCTCTGCCCCAGGTAGTAGTCAATATCATTGCTCCTCAGGAGGTCCTCAAAAGATTTCACTGCATCTTTGGCATGCTGAGTGAGAAGATAACAGATACCTCTCCCTTCTCTTATTCTCTGACGTAGGTATGATAGTTCTCGGGCCTGGTCCTGAATCAAGGAATCATATTTTCTAAAGTAGGGAAGCAGGTGGCAGAGCAAGGAAAGAAAAAGAATGACTATATTAGGGGGATTCCATTGAGTTTTCTGTAGTAAAATCTAGAAGAAACTTCCCCCAAATAAAGATAACATCTATAGGAAATTCCCCCAAAATAGAGTCTGGTACATATTCAAAAGTACCAAAATATCTAGAATCAATTCTTCCACAAGAAACAGTTGCATGGAAAAATTTGGTATCCCACCATTCCTTCTATTCTTTCATATATGTCAGTTGTGTTACTATACAATGTGTGTTGTGTTACTATACATATTTATAGTAGTTCACATAAACTTAATAACCAGTCTTTTATGTAGGCTCTCTCAATAGCCTCATTCGTCAAGGAAAGAAAGTAGTTTCAGAAGGCCTAAATGGGTTTCATCGCTGTAAGTGCCGGAGTGATCTCAAACTCCGGCAGTCTGACTCCAGTGCTGCTACTAGAGTATACTTTCCACTTCACACAAACATCTCTAAGAGAGAGCCCCAGAGGCCTGGCATCTGCCCACAGGGCTTCTCTGCCTTTTCTTCGGACCCAGATCTACCATTCTCAATGCAAGCCCTTCTTCTTGCTCTCTGGCTCTCTCCTCCACCAGCCTGGTCGTCCCTACTTTGGGTCTACAATTAGACATCAACAATCGAGCAGGAGCCCAGAGCTGCCATCCTTACCCAGGCCACGGGGCTGATCTCAGCTCCTCATTTAATTTCCCCTCCAGACCAGTTCTGGGGAGCTGGGCCTCCAGCTGGGACACTCTCTGGATCAGACTGTCCAGGTCCTTCTGTGCCTGAAGTGCAGGTGGGTAGAAAGCCCCAGTGCCATCGGACAGCCATCCTTCATCTTCATCTGTGGCACTCTGTGGTGACGATCCCTCAAGGCCTCCAGCTTTTGGGGCCTTCAGCTTTCGAGGTCTCTCCAGACTGGAGGAATAATCACTTGTCACAGAGAGGGACCGGACCCGACTCTTGAGGTTCTGAATGACCTTGTGGGCATTCTGCAGTTGGGCCTTCAGATCTCTGATGTCCTTATGCAGGACAGAGATGTCTTCTGACTTTCCATATGACTGGAAGTCCTCCTGCATCCACAGCTGGCTCATTGAGGGCTTCTTCCCAGGGGCTGAGCACAGCCCTTCTCTTAGGATGGATTCCCTGAAGCTGTTGTGCTCTTCACATTCTGAGAAAACAGGAGGACATAAGCACGGTGCAGTGGCCTCTACCTCCCAGGGAAGGTAACTGGTGGTGCCTTCCTATAGCACCTCACTGAACCTTGGCGCTTCCAAATTCTGAACTTCCCCACAGCCTGGAGATTCTCACCTACACTGATCTTCAATGTAGTCAATATTGCTATAGACATAGTCCTTTTCTAATGGAAAACTTTAATATATTGGTTTGGGGGGCATACCTGGTGGTGCTCAGTTTACTCATGATACTGTGCTCAGAGATCATTCCTGGTAGGTTGGGGCCATATGGGGTGTCTGGGATCGAACCCAGGCCTGCTACATACAAGGCAAGTGCCCTACCCAACTGTACTATAGCTCTAGTCGAAAACTACTGTTTTTAAGTTATGACCAATGGTCCCTGAAGTTGATTACATCTTCTCATTAGCAAGCAGACCGCTGGTATGATAATCACCAAAATCATTAGAACATTTTAAAAATCAGTAGCAATCTGCTGAAGTTATAGCCTCACTGGGGACAAGAGTTCTCCTTCAAGCTTCCCATCCCGCCCTGGTCCAGAGGCCCTGTCAGTCTCCCACATCCCACTGCTTATCAGAGAGAAAAGGCCAGCAGCCTCCCAGTGCGGGTGCTGAGATGAGGGAGGAAGCAGCGGGGGGGGGGGGGTGCTTACCGGGACTGGTGGTCTCCTCCCGCTCAGCCTCATTCTCACTGCGGCCACATGTCTCGTAGCCCAGGTCCTGGAGGTCCACCTGGATCTGCTTGCTGTCCTGCTTCACCAGTGGCTCACCTGCTTTGGGGAAGCAGCCAGTGTAAATGTAGATCTGAATCTCCCAGGCCATGAGATGCGCCCCATTCCTTAATGTCATGGAGCAGCAACAGGAATTTCCTTCCCCAGGACAAGTTTGTGTTCGAGACTCAGGATCGCTTACAAACTGCCTGGTCCAGTGAGACCAGATGTCTGAAAGTCAGGGATTACTGATTCTTATCTCCAGCAGCCTCAGCAAGACTAGCCCAAGTCTTGCTGACTAGCCAGGTCAGCAAGTACTTAAATACCAACAAAATAAAGGAAAGTCCCCAGACACATACTCTGCACTGTCTTATTAGGTGTCCACTGGCTCACAGGGCGATCTGGTACTAAATTAATGAAAATGGAATAAAACTAAGATGCCCAAGTTAAACCGGCCATTTCCTGAGCTCCATAGCTCCAGACGATGTAGCTATCTGTCACCTGCAGTACAAGTACACATATCACATACACTTACCAATGTGTGTATGTGTAGATCGAATATATATCACATTTCCATCATGTCAGGAAATTCTATTACAAAACAGTGATTCTGGAGCAATAATGATGTACTTTTATTGATTGATTCTGAGAGGCCATGCACATGGTACTCAGGACTTACTCCTGGCTCTGTATTCAGAGACCACTCCTGGTGTGCTCAAGGGACTGTATGGGGTATGGGAAAATCAAACCTGGGTCGATATGTGCAAGGCAAATACCCTGCCAGCTGTGCTGTACTTCCAGCACACCAGCCCCCCCTTCTTTTAAAGAAGTTGATACAAGGCAACAGAAGAGAAACAATGCATCTGTGCTGAAAGACAGGTTAGTAATTACCCCAGCAGAGAGCCGACCTAGGAGCTAGCTTATTCCCTGACTATACTCTCACAGCAAAGTTGTTTCTTTCCTTTCTCCCATCTTCAAACTGAAGTTACATTTCCCCTTTCACAATCCCAGGGCTATGCTGAGATTCAATTTAACTTGAGGCTGGGGCAAAAATGATGAATCTTAAAGGAGAAAGTTTCTCGGGGCTGGTGAAGTAAAGACTTACTAAACATAGCTCTGTATTTCTCCAGCTGGTTGGCCTGGGCGAAGACAGTGGCTTCTGATATCAGCAGCTTCTCCTGGAGGTCCTGATAGCGCTGTCTGCACTGTGTGAGCTGCGCGCGCAAGTGCTTGGTGGATCCTGAAAGGCTCAATTCTGCCTGGGACCTAGGATCACAGGCCTGAGGCTGGTGGTCCGGCTGTGAACAGAACCAGCAGAGGGGTCAGGGGAGCCCCAGACCATTCCCCAAGTAACAAACTCCGCCCCCCCTTCTAAATGAACCCTGCAGACTCCATTTATGAGAATCACAGTGCTCCTCCTGCCATTTAACACGTCCTGCATAATCAGACAACTCATGACCGGGCATGTTTGATTTACCTCTGGTGTCCGCAGCAGACAGCAAGTGCCAATTTGCTCAGTGAATGTCAGTTCCAATCACTGAACTGACATTTGCTCAGTGAATGTCAGTTCAATGACTAGAAGGAGAAGGGCTGGATTGTTGCCTGAACTCTGTGCCTGTTGGTGTCTCAGAAACCTTTTATTTAATCCTCAAAGTCCCTTCTCTTAAGAAGAAACAGACATCCCCGTTGAGGACCTGGAATAAGCTGTGATGAATGTCAGTGACAAGGAAGAGATGTTATTACATACTATTTATCAGGACTGCCTTAAAAACCCCATGCATACCTATGGTGCAATCAAATGCAAAGACCAAGTTTGGGGCCACCTTTCCTCACCATACTGAGCATTTGCAGGGAGGAAACTAGATCTCATTGCTTGGCATGTTATCTGGAAACAAATACTACAGAAGTGTTTAGGAGATAAATATTTATGAGGTGATGCTGTAAATCCTTTCAAAGGCCAATGAGTGAAAAATACTGCTATCACTGCATGTGATGTAAAGGTGCCTTTGCTCAGTATCTCCCAACACACAAGGCTTAAACTGTTTATTTATTATTTTGCTTGCTTGGGCCACACCCAGTGGTTCTCAGGGATTACTAGTCCTGGATCTGGCTCAAGGAGCACTCCAGCAGGGCTCAGGAGACCATATGTTGTTCTGGGGATCAAACCTGCATCAACCATGTGTAAGGCAAGTGCCCTACCAACTGTCCTATCTCTCCAGCCACCAAACCGATGGTTTAATGCAAAAATTGACACGTTCCCCATGGGTCTTTCGTACCATCTGACCATCTAAGCCCAGACTTACTTGGACATCCACAGTGAGGGCGGCCCCCAGGTCAAGGCTCTGGGGTCGTGGGCAGGGCCTCATAGTCACATCCTCTTCTTCTTGGCACTGGGATCTCCCAGGAGAGCCAATCAGCTCAGTGTTCATTCTGTCGATCTCCTTTGCCAGACGCACCAGGAGCTCCGGTGTAAGTGTACTATTCCCTTCCTTGCCATTCAGCACCAGTTGTTCTTTGAGGAGGTTGATGATGTTGTGAGCATTTTTCAGTTTTCCCTGGAGCTTTCTGAACTCTGCTTGGAGTTGATTCTCACTCAGATTCCCTTTGGCTACCACAGTATCCACTGTCACCTCGCCCTTCTCCTTGTCTTCCTCAATCTCCCATCCGTCAGACATTGCTTCTCCCATCTGCTCTTTCAGCTCTGCATTCTCAAGGCAAAGGCTCAGCAGAGTGTTCCTGTGGGAAGCAGACACAGTTGGAGATGGGCCCGTCTGAGTTTCAGCTTCTGACAGTCTCAGGACTCACACTGAGCCATGGTACATTCAGAGACACACAGCACATGGAACAAATCCTCACACCTGGACAGCTCCCTTAGCATTTTAGACCAAGAAACTGAGGCTCAGGGAGAGTAAGAAATGTGCCTGCACTGTCAAGGGTACTTAGTTGGACAGAGTGTCACTAAAAACCTTCAACTTGGGACACCCAGTCTAGCTACCTTTACTGTGCCACTAATATTCTTATTTTCAGTGGCCTCCGGAACTAAACAATTTTACTTACTCCAATAAAAACAAAGTAAGAAACTTTTCTGGTGTATTATCACTTCTTGAGCCAGAGTGATAACACAGTGGGTAGGGAGTTTGCCTCACAGATGGCAGACCTGGGTTTGACTTCTGGCATCCCATATATTACCCTGATCCCCACAAGAAGTGATCCCTGATTCAGAGGCAGGAGTAATCCCTGAGCACTGCAAGATGTGACCCAAAGAGAAAAACAAACAAACATAAAAAAGAAACTTGCCTGGAAAAAAATGATTATATGCACTTTATCATCAGACAGTTTTCAACCACGGTATAAAAAATTGGGGACCCTCCCCATGCCCTACCCCTCCTGTGGCTCATCTGTGTTCTGTGATCTCTGAACACAGAGCCAGGAGTAATCCCTGAGCACCATTGGGTATACCCCCCACCATCACCTAGAGAGGGAGAGAAAGAGAGAGAGAGAGAGAGAGAGAGAGAGAGAGAGAGAGAGAGAGAGAGAGAGAGAGAGAGAGAAATTTGGACCCAGAAACATGGAAGAAATAAATGACACTAATCAGAACTACAGTCAGCTCTACTCCTGTATTGTTTGCTTTCTGTCTGACTCCTGTGACAGATCATCTTCCTGAGACCAGGCACTGACCTGGCCAGCCAGGTGTCCCCAAAGCCTCTGCAATATGGCCATAGAAAATATTTGTATTTGGGGAAGAAGTCAAATGGGCTCAACCAGGTTGTGATAAGAGTATAAAAGGATCAAGAGTCTAAAGTTTTCTCTGTAACAACACCAAGATTAACTTTCATGTAGGCAGAGAATTTCAAGCCAGGATAATTTGGAGAAATAGTGTATATCCTTCTCCCAAAAGCCATTCTCTGCTCTTCCAGAAGAAGACTGCTCTCTCTTGAACATGTATCGCTCTCTTTCTCTCCTCTCACATTTCAAATTACATTTCTTTCCCTAAGAACTACTTTGTTTCACTAAGAGAAACAAAACCAAGAATTGGGTGTTTTAAAATTGGGAGCAAGGGATCTAGACAGGAACACTTAAGTAAACTTTGGTTTGAAATGAGCATTTTAGGCTGAGTTTTCTTGATTTGGAATAGAGCATTTGTCCAAGGGGCCCTAGACCCCTTCAGTGCTAAAATTCTTCTACTATTTAGTCATATTAGACTGGGAAACAGTAGGGCCTGAGTTAGAAATGATAGGTCTGCACAGTTGTGCTCCAAACAACAGGCTGTCATGATTATGGCTCCTGGTGATAAATGAATAAGTGGATTAGCTCTACATGGTCAGTACTTCCCTTTAGCTTTTTTTTTTTTTTTTTTTTTTATAAAAAGCCATTGAAGACAGAATGGCCCACCTAGCCAATATATTTGCCACTTTTGTAAGTTAGTCAAACTGAAATGATTAAAATTACTCTTCCATGATTTAGGGATTCTTATTGCAGGATGAAGTCTGAGTGGTGCTGGAGAGGGCCACTGGACAGACCCCCTTCCTCAACCACTGTCCTGGTTCTGCACACAGCAGGAAGCATTTTCACACAGCAGGAAACACACATAGCAGGAAGCATTTTGAATTTAAAGATATCCTTCTGCATCCCAGTTAACTCAAAGGAACAGCACCAAACACAGTGTTAGGAGGGGTGCCAGAGGGATAGTACAGCAGCTAAGGCGTCTGCTTCTCACATATGGGTTCCACCCCCCATATCCCATGTGGCTCCCTAGTCCTGCCAAGAGTGACCTCTGAGCACAGAGCCAGCACTAACTCTTGAGTACTGCTGAGTGTGGCCCAAAGAATAAAAAACTCGAAGATTTTCCTTGAAGAAGATCAAGCGTGTGCTTAATAATGTACATTACAATACTGAAATAAGGCCAGATTCATTTGAATAAGATGAATAAAATTGATAGTCATCTGATACTGTTCTCTAAGAACGTCTAGAGACGGGGCTGGAGCAATAGCACAGCGGGGAGGGCATTTGCCTTGCATGTGGCTGACCCAGGTTCAATTCCCAGCATCCCATATGGTCCCCTGAGCATCGCCAGGAGTAATTCCTGAGTGCATGAGCCAGGGTAACCCCTGTGCATTGCTGGGGGTGACCTAAAAAGAAAAAAAAAAAGAACTTCTAGAGCCATCAATGCTGGAGCCTAGGATATGAACCAAGAAACAGAAATGTTCTGACTAGAGGAAGGCAGTTCCCTTGGCTGTGTGCTATGTGAGCCGTGGGGCGCTGTGGGAAGCCCCAGGAGGAGGGTGGTGGACCTGCCGCCAGCAAGCCCCAGGCTGGCCTTGGCCCTAGTCCTGCTGTGGCAGATAACAGACCCTCAGGTGGTGTTGCCCTGTGATGGAGGGTATCGGGTGAGATAAGGTCTGTACCCGGCCCTGAGAGGGTGACTTGGTGGCTATGGCTGCAGAAGGCGGGGGAGGAGAGCGAATCCCACTCCCCCAGGTGGCTGCAGCTGGTAGGGAGGCGGTTCTCTGGGTGAATGTCCTACCTGATGTGGGCCACAGAGGAGAATCCTGCTTCCTCGAGTTGAGCCTTTAGCTCCTTTAGCTCCCCCTCAGCTTTCCTCTTCTCCTCTAAGTGCTGGTGCATCTCAGCCCTCAGGTGGAGCATTTCCTCCTGAAGACCCCTGTTATAGTCCCCTTCTGCAGAGGAAGGAGGAAGGAGGGAGACATTCTGGGTCTCCACAGCTGCCAGGCTTTTCTCCAAAGCCACCTTGATGAGCTGAAAGACAATGAAGGTTTTAAGGAGACAGATCAGTAAAGAGAATCCAGGAGGAACATCCATGCAAAGGCATCCCTTAGTGGTGTCAAAAGCCCAGGCTGAAGATGCTGCCAGCAGGACTCCATCAGCCCAAAGAGCCCTGAAGGGCTGGCAGGGGGAGAGCACCAGGCCAGAAGGGAGAATTGTTGCTGTGAGAGAGGAGAATCCAGGCACCCACCCATGAGAAAAGCACATAATAAAATCAGAGCAAATACTAACAACCGAAGTCTAACAAGAGTGGGGAGTGCGGGAGCTAGGGCTGCTTTCCCCCTGTGGGAACAGAATTCTCCACAGGTCTTCTCCTAAGCCAGAAAGTCTCATTAGGCTCCAGAGCACTCGAGTCCGTGTCCACAAAGATCATGGCTGAAGACACCCACTCACCAGGCTTAAGGCTTAAGGCTGTGTCTGTGACCAAGACTCCAAGTAAGGACGGCAAAACTGAGTTGAGTCGGAAACAAAATTAGAAGGTGGATGAGATACAGCAAGTTTAACTTGCTCCAGGTGACACAAAGCAAGTGTAACTTCACTGGCAGCTTGAGAATCACACCTACATCTGCTGAGATGTCCCAGTGAGGCATCTGTTTCACCGAAAATCTCACTTCTGGGCCTTGAGCTGGCACTGCCAACTGGACTCACTTTTGAAGTCTACAGAACAATGTTTTAATATTCTAAATTACTTTTTGGTGTCTCGATGGGTGCAGAAAATATATATATATATATATTCAATGGATTCAAATAAAAATAAAGAATATTCAGATAAAAAAATCCTCACTTTTTCTCAAGTGATAATTGTTTTTTTAACTTCCAGGCTTTTATCTCAGATTTAGCTCCTGCTTTTGCCCAAGCCTTTCTTAAAATGCAGAAACCAAACTCTACTATGACAATTTACTATGTGTACAGTGATTATTCCAGTGCATGAGTTTCTTGACCATGTATCTCATATTAATCTTAATACATCTCCATCTCATATTGGCTTCTTTTTCCTCTCAATGGCACAATTTTAAGGTTTTATTTAACTTTAGGTTAGTTTTGATCTAATTTTGACCTCTCTTCCACACTCTTTCTAGATCACAGTGTCTGTAAATAATGTTACTTGTATTTGTTCCGTATAAATTCCTTCTGACTGTACAGAATTATTTCCTAATTGCCAGAGTCATCAACATATTTGACATAGATATCTGTAAGTTATGCAGTGGTCACGAAGGAATGATTTGTTTCATTTATTGGCTTTATACATTCATTCAGGACATACAATTATTGAGCAAGACAGGGCCAATAATTGAATCTGTAATTGATAGATCTGTTAGGCACAAAGTCATTGGTCATTGCTCTTTATAGACAGTGTGGAAAAAAATCTAGGCTATGAGTGCACGAGGGGGGGTTGGGGGGAGCTGACTCCAAGTGTGGGTAAATATTGGCATTAGATTTGGTAGAGAGAGGCATCTACAGCAAAGAAGGAAGGAAAGTCCAGACCTAGGAAGTAGCTTGTTACCTAAGCATCAGTGTGACTTGGGGCTCTGAGTCTAGGGCCTGGGAGCATCTGAGGATGTCTGTCTCTGAGGCTCCACTGCCAGGCAAGTTCGCCCTGGCCACCATCTCCACAGGTGCCACCAAGCACTTGGGATGAACAAGGTGGAAAGACTGGTTTAAAAACCTCATAAATGCCATGACATTATCTTTCAACAAAAACTCCTTCCAGAGAACATAACTAAGCTAAATGTTGCCATCAGCTTTAAATATGGACAAAACATGCATACTTTTTTAAACCTTAAATTTTTTGCTTAGAATCATCTCTCATTAATCTCTTAAATCCCATAATATTTATTTTTAAATGCCTTCTAGATGTATGCTATCTTGTATTTAAATGTACCTAATTTCCTTTAAAAACTTAAGATCCTGTGGAATATTAGCACTAGCGGAGACATTAAGTTCCTTAAATGAGAAAATAGAGATCAAATTTGTCCCCAGGTTAACACTGGTTTTCATACTTCCCACGGCAAAGGCAGTTTAATTTGGGTAATTTGTTTTTAAAATTTAAATATATTTGTGAAAAATCAATTTCACAGAGTATATTTCAACCTAGATAAAATATGAGTTTAAAAGATACAATTTAAATGTAAATGTATGAGATATAAATCAGGATCTAGTTCTTATTTTGTTAGTTTTGCCTTATGATCTGTGGAGAGGAAATATTCTTATTTTTTCCATAAGTAAAACTACAGGGCTTCTGGTATGTATGGGAATACTATGAATCTTTTAGCTATGTTGGTAATGGTCTCCCATATAGGTGCTGTTCCCACACTAAGCTATCTGTTTTATTCCTTCCATGGTTGAACTCAACACCTTTGGGTGCTGAGTTCCCGTTTGCCCACAGAACCCTGAAGATCTAAACTTTGTTTGAAAGAAGTTGCTTTGCTTTGTTCTACTAATCTCTCTCATAATGTCAGTCTTAAGCATTAAAGGCATTAAAAAATGAGTTTCTTTTCTTCAGGTATCTAATATAGGTCTTAAATTTGCTTAAAATGAAATTTTGTAGCAACTTAGTTCAAGACTTCTTGATGTGGGTAAGTTCATAAAAATAAAAATAGAACAAAGCAACTTGGTTTGATCAAAAGGCACTTCTTGTAAGGAACACAAAGCAAAACTTTTTGTCAGGGGAAGTGTGTGTGTATCTGTGTCTGTGATTGTGTCTGTGTCTCTCTGTGTGTCTGTGTCTCTGTGTGTGTTTGTTAGAGATGGTGTTTGGAGTCATGAATAAAATCTACCTTCCAAAGACACAATAACAAGAGGGGCTCAGAACCTTATTTTAAAGGACAATTTCCCTGGAAACAAGCAAACACGTTTTTGAGAATCTGGACACAAAACAGATAGCAAATGAGTTTTATTTGATTGGTAGCAGGAAAGTCACACCCTCAGACTTCCAATACAGAAATGTAAATTTACAATGGTTCATGGTCCTCCTACCAAAAATGGAAGATTACTTCTTAAGAAAAGATGACAGAAAAACGAACAAATGGTGTTACCCAAAATAGTCTTCATCCAACCAGTATATACTTTGCCTATCATGAGTATATGCCCATTATATACATGATCCAATAGTCTGTTAAATAATAATCAATGTTCTCCTCTGCCAAAAGGGCAGTGATTACAAGGAGAATACAAATACCCAATGACAAATATTTAATCCATCTCAAAATGTTTTCTGGTCACTTTCTCTATGCTATGCATAGGAAAGAGATTGAATAAGAAATGATTTTACCAATTGCAACTGAGATTTTATATAACCAGATAGTGACTTAGCAATAATACTCTGGCTCTCTTATTATTTGTGTCTCCTGTTTAGAAGTTAATCCTGTCCCACAGTGACAATAACTGACAAGAACCACCTGCAGACTTTCCAATTTAGCTCTGCCTCAGAGTGAACATTTGCTCATCCTGCAGATTCTTCTCTTTTACTCAAGATTATTAGTGAAACGATGGAGTGGAAAATAACAGGCATCTAGGCTGGGGGGGGCAGTTGTGTCCATAATTAAAGTCACAAACATCAGAGCACTCAAACGTGGTCATTAAAGCAGATGCAGAAGTGTAGCTCATGCAGGAACTCAAGGGAAAAATAAGGGTCGACTATGGCTGGAACAGTATCAGTGGTATCTCAGGAGACAGTGAAGACACATTTGAATATGAGGGATCCCAGGTAACTGTATGAATCTTCAGAAGCCAATGAGTTTGCCAAATTCTGTGAGATTTGGGAACTTGACTCTGATGTTGTCTTGTTAGAGAGTTGTTCTTCTTATATAGGAGATGTAGAGGCAGGACCCAATTTTCTAATAGTTCCAAGGAAGCTAGCACTGGAAAATCCCAGCAAAATGATAGATACTAAATAGATGCTAAACATCTGCTTCCTCCTTAACAACTCAGAGTCACATGAATGGTCCATTTAGAAGTGCTGAATGTCACTGATAATGTGGAGACCCATAGGGGAAATTTCAGTGTGGACCATGAGATCCCCATCAGTGACAATCTCTGAGACATCCAACTCAAGCTTGACAACATGTTGGTGACATTTTCACTATGAATTTGTGACAAGATTTTCAGCCTCAGTGTTGAGGTTCCATAGGTCTTGGTCTTGAAGCATCACCTAATGGTCACTGATGTGTCACAACCAGGATGGCATGTAAAATTGCCCGACAAAGTTATCTTTTATACAATGATATTTCACAAAGAAATATGTCTGCTTTAAAAGCATCCTGATCCTCTTGGAGTTCCTCAGAGAGCTCTCTCCTGAAGCAAGTTCTCACCTCTGCCACCTTCCCAAGAAATCTTTCAATGATTCCCTGTCTTCTGTGGTATGTCTCAGCTACAAAAGCCCAAGAAGTGTCTACGGTCTTGTCGTAAGTAAACAAGTAAGCATTCCTTCGAAGTTATAGCTATAAAGGGTACACAGGAACAAATGTAGGCATCAGGGGATAGAGAGAAGGAGACAGGCGTGAAAAAAAGGTGGGCTGGAGAGAAAAATGGAGTGAGGACAAAAGGTAGGAAAGAGACTGAGAAGCTTAGGGAAGAAAAGGAAAAAAATGGCAATAAAATGGTGTCTCTCATTCTGGGCCACACGGGCTACAGGAGAACTCCAGACCCTAAGGGGTCTTGCACCCATGGTCCCCATAACCTGACTCGAACTTACTTGCTGGTGGCTATTGTGTACAGCCTCCTCCTCAATACTGTCAGTGAACTCAGTGCTTGCATCTTCAGTGTCGTCGCCTGCAGCTGCACCTAGAAGGAAGTCCAGAAGAGAAAGGTGATTCTTTTCACAGGCGGCTTCCAGCTAATGGCTAAAATTACACTTCTTTTGCCATTGGCCTCTGATTTCTTTCTTCCACCATATACATGGCACCTTAGCCAGCAGGGAGGGCAGAATTAATGTGTCATATGTATAGGAAATCCTTCTGGCCATATAACTAAGAAATGTCCTCACTGAAATTCAAGTGTATGCCTCAAAATCTCAGCAGGCATTGACTCACAGGTTTGAGCCGACAGAGCTGACTGACAGGTAGAACTCACCCACTTCCAGGAAGCTTCGTGATTCCCTGTCCTGCCATGGACTAGCTATATAACAATTTTATCTTTTGTAATGCAAGCCAGTATGCCCTACTCAGTATTTTCTCACCACTAAGAGGGTCTTTGACTTCCTGGAAGACCTGCTCCTCTCACACTTTCAGTTACTTTTTTTTTTGCAGGGTGGGGAGTCACACCCAGCTGTGCTCAGGTCTTACTCCTGACTCTGCGCTGAGGAATCACTCCTGGCAGAAACCAGGGGACTTTGTAGGGTTCCAGGAGTCAAACTCAGGTTGGCCACCTGCAAGGCAAATATCCTACCTGCTGTCCTCTTGCTCTGACCCCTCACATGTTTCCACTATTGGTATCAACTGTATAGGGCTTTCCTGCAGTAATGAAAGTCAAGTAAAGTCCCAAGACAAAGAATATATAAGACGAGGGCTGGGCACTTCCTGATTCTTTCCTCTTTTGCTTCCTCCTCATCTTTCAAAATCATGTTGAATGTCAATGTCCTTTGCCTAAAATTCTTGCAGGGACTGTACTGACAAAATGAATGCATTCTTTCACTTCCCTAACTAAGACAGCGACTCTAAGACACAGACATCTACACCAAGCTAAAGGGCCAGTACTTGCAGTCTGTACAGGGTCAATAACAGCTCTTATCTATAGAACTTTCTGCATTTCTCTGCCTGTACTGACCACTGCAGTAGACACTAGACACAAGTAGTTCTAAGCACATGAAATGTAGCTAGCATGATTGAGGAACTGAGATTATAAATTTAATTTAAAATGTCCATATGTGAGTTGTATCTTCAATATTGAGTATCACCAACTTAGGACATTTTTTCATTTGTTACAGTAATATCCGATTTTAAATTAATACTTGTGGCCCACAATATTGATTCCTTCTAAAAGTGTAAAAAATTATAATGGTGGGGCTAGAGCAATAGTACAGTGGGTAGGGCATTCGCCTTGCATGCAGCCAACCTGGGTTTAATTCCCAGTATCCCATATGGTCCCCCGAGTACCACCAGTAGTAATTCCTTAGTGTGAAGTCAGGAGTAACCCCTGTGCATCACCAGGTGTGACCAAAAATTTTTTTAAAAAAAATTTATAATGGTTTAGTTGGACACCAAAGAAAATCTCCTATGACTTTCTCCAGGCTTTATAGAATACTGTTCAAGTAAGAGAAATAAGATCTGTTTGTCCCAAGTTTTGACAACCAGTGGCTTTCAACTCATCCTCTGACTGCTGATTTATCTGGGTAAATGGAAACTATGAAATGTTACACAACTAATTCTGCACAGTCCTGCGAGCAAAGCTGTGCCAAAACTTCAGATATGGGATCTTTTTTTCCTAGAATTTCAGATATGGGCACTTTTTTCTTATGATGACAAATCAGATCTTTATATTTACTTCTTTTTCTAAGTACTACTTACTCTAATCTACTTCTAAGTCCAACATTCAAGGATGAAAAGCTCTGAGTAAATAATGAGCATTCACTGCCCACTGCAGGTAAGGTGAACAAGTTTAGTTCACATCTTTATTCTATTAGCATCTGAAAATACATACCAAAATACTTCCTAAGGTTGAAGCCCATTTCCTTAAAGTTCTAAAGAAAGTAAGTGTGTTGTCCCAACAGCTTATCTTATAACTTGCTCCATACAAGCTATAACTTCAGGGGCCAGAGAGACAGCACGGTAAGTAATGAATAAAAAGTTGTAACTTTTTATTAAAAGTAACATGCCCACCCAGAAAGGCACCTCTACCATTCAGAATTTTGGGGGGATCTTTGGAAGACAGTAAACAATAAAAATTTCCAAAATGTGCTCCTTCTGAGAATACTGGTTGCACGGGGATGAATGATGCCTTCTCTAAGCAATGGCTGCTTTGGAAACCCACTGAACTCAGATGCTAATTAGCTTCAGAACATCCCTGTCGTGCTAATCTTACTTTGGGAAAATCTTTCTTTGTCCAACAGTGGGACTGTGGACTTCTATTTCTGAAAAGAAGACAAAAATGTCTCACAGACTATGAAAACATAATTTCCACATTTTCCCTTCTGGGCATTGGGCTAGAGAATGATTCCCTGGTGGAAAAATACTCAGTTCTGTGAGGTCAGGATCTTTGTCCCTGTATCATTCCTTGGAGCTTGTACAGCTATGATAGGCCCACACTCTATTATAATTCCTTTACTGAGTTCCAGATAAAGAAAGTGGTAGTAGGAAAAGGTGATTTTCTGGTTTTGAGGCACCTTCTGCTCGCCACTTACCTGGGCCTACCTTTCTGATGCCACGTTGGCATTTGAGATAATACTCCTTCTATAAGCGCTCTCAGAGGCAAGGTGGCACGACTTTAATTTCTGGAGTGGAGTGGAGCGAAGGCAAGAGTGTCCATCTCTCACACTGCCACACTCAGGGCCTATTTCCCTTCTGCATATTGGTAGCCAGCTTACAGCCTATTCTGCTTCTTCAGGTACTTTAAGGAGTGCTCAGCCTTTTGCCAATTTGAATGTGTGAACTTAAAGCTTTTAGTCTTGTGTTTAGGGGTAGAATAGTTGAAAATATTTTACAGAAAATACTGAAATGTGTAAGTTACACCATCCAAGGTCCTACATGTCAGTTTACATTAGACAGTCCTCTTTCTGTAACATTCCTCCTTCTGGTGCTCTTTTTAAAAATAAATGACAGATAATTTCTCTTTCGTGGAGGGAATACAATTTTTGTAAGTTTTTACAAGGCAACAAAATACGAAGTAGGAAAACTGATTTTACTATCATTAGAACTAATTTGGATCACCTCAAATTTCTAAACTCAATTAAGGTAGTACATAGTAATGAATGTACTGCTTATTTTTATAAATATGAAGAAAATGATCTATTTCTTAAGAAGAAATATGAAATTTGACCCAAAACTCTTAAACTAAGTAGACTCTGATCTTGGAATAGAAGTAACTAGAAAAATTTTTTCTTTGGTTAAGTCCCATACATTGCAAAATTGCTTAAGTGCAACTGACTTTAATAGAGGCGTACAAAGACATAAAAGAACACTTTTTGGGTGTGGATTCTAACTAAAACTCTGAACAATATTCATCTTTTAAGAAGAGTCCAACTAGTCCCTGTTGGTTAGGCAAATAGAGACTGTATAGACTGGATGCCATCCTCTGGGAGACATGACTCCTGTCCTGGTCCTGTGAGTTCATGATCTTGCTGTCAAGAAATTCTCCCTAATTGATGATGGTTTTCCTCCAAGAACTAAGCAAGTCTGAGGAATGCCAAAGGAATGTCAATGCCCACCAAAACTATTGGCTCTTCAAATCTCCATCCTGCTTTTGCCCATTCTCCTTTAGCACAGAGAGCAAGAAAAGATTTTTTTAAAGTAAAGCTTTTTTTGAAAGTAAATTGTATCTGTCACAATCCCTTGAGAAGGAAAATTCAGATTTCTTCTTCCTTCCTTGATAATAGAAATTAAGTACAAAGTCACTCAGACCTTAGCTTGACTAAATGATATATAAAATGATATATAATCTGATTTTCCTCTGAGGGGAAAAAAAAGAAGAGTGATTTTCCTATATCATAATATTTTTGCAAGTGGGGAGTCCGCTCAAGTGGTGTTCAAGGTGGCCAGGGGCCAGTTCTGGTGATTCCTGGCCAATCAGGCTGGTCTGCAGTTCCATGCCACAGGTGAGTGTGCAGCACTGCCCCATCCTGTCAGAACAGGGACTTCCAGCCATGCTCAGGGGAGGGAGAGAGAGAGAGAGAGAGAGAGAGAGAGAGAGAGAGAGAGAGAGAGAGAGAGAGAAGGGAGAGAGGGAGGAAGGGGGCATTTAAGGCTTTGGATAATAAAAAATTTTTATTATTAATTTTTTTAATAATAAAACCATACTTAATATGAAGTCTGATACTTTTATTGGATCAGTAACAATTTTTTTCAGGTCTTAACTAAAAAAGTAACTGGATTCTAACAGTTAACATGTTAAGTGTTAACACTTGCCATCTTAGCACAAAAACTGAACACAACAAACACAATGCCATAAAAAAATTGAAGGTTCAGAAGAAAATCTACAGCTGACTGTGGTGGGGAATGTTCTGAAAGTAACTGAATGTAATGTTTTGGTTTTTTTTCCAAAGGCAATGTTACTGCATCATTTGATATATCACTCTTTTCTTCATTTATATTGTCACTGTAATTTTTCTTAACAGCTCTAGAATCAAAACTTTAAGCTAGTAGCTTCTTTTATTATCAAATTGATAATACTTCCTGGAAAGGGAAATTCATGATTTATATTCATGACTTGTAAGATGTACTTGGATGTACAAATACCTAGTTACAAACTGGGAGACAGAGTCCTGATTTTGATCACTGTGAAAGGAAGCACGGTCCATTCACGTCATGTATACCTACCTGCACTTGCTAGACAATTATAAGTCGTTAAGGGAAACAAAGAAATCTATTTGGTTCAACTATATTATTTTAAATCAAGAATTTTTTGACATTACTAAACTTTCTTTCTCATCCTGTTTTAGCAAAACAGTTTGAGAGATTTTTTATTTCTGAAATTTGACCCTAAATGCCAAAGGAAAAGGAATGTAAAAAGAATTAGTATGCAATGTTTCAAGCATAACTCTCATTTGGTGTCTGGCAAAATTAGTATCATTGGATCTATAGTTTTGTGTTTCTTTTTTAAATCCTATTCTTTCTTGAAAGTGAATTACAGAACTGTATTTTTCATTAGGAAAATCATCCTGGCTCTTAAGACTATAGAAAGAAGCTGAGAACTTACCTTCTGGCAGTACTCGAATGCTTTGTTTTGCTTTTGAGCCACACCTGGCAGTGCTCAGGGCTTACTCCTGGCTCTATGCCCAGGGATCATGAAAAGCCCCCGACTTGATGTATGATCTCTCCATCCCCAATACTCAAATACTCAAAGGCAAAATGCTTGTCTTCCCGTCATAATTAGTTTAACAAAGTAGTGCTTTATATATCTGGTGAGAGGGCAGTTTTAACCCAGTTCCAAGACTTAGAAACCAATACCCTACAGAATCTTATTCCACTGCATTGTCCTGCTGACTCATTCCTTCTGTGTTTTTATTATTGGGTTTCTTTCTTGATTTTCTTTTTCCTGTTCTCTCTACGGGATATATATCTCAGTACTATTAAGGGAGGAAAAAAAAGCTTATAGTTTTAATTTCAAATGAAGGAAAAATATTTTGGACCTCACAGGATGTTAGCCTGAATGAGAGAAGCTAATTTCAATAAATCTATAGGAAAATTTGTGTAGATTTTTCTTCCGACATTATGATACACTTCCCTGTAGGACATTGGCTGCAGACCTGTAAAATTACTCCCTGATACTCTAGTTTGAAGAGACATCTGGAGTTTTTTCTAGGGAGCTCAAATGTGAATTTTTCCACATAAAAAAAAAAAATTGTAACTATGAAACCAGAAAACAATGATTTTATAACAATAATGGGAACTAGATACATGCTTATAATACAAAAAAGAAAGCAAAGGCATTAGATCATTGTTCCCTTTAAAGTTTATATTCCAAACAGAAATGACTTTGTAAGTAACCCTTTATTTCTCACAGGACAAATTTTTGGTATAATCTGATTTAATCCTGATTTTTCCTAACAGTGGACAACTGGAAGAATAAATCAGAGAGAAGTGAAATAAATTTATTTGAACTGTTTTTAAAGCTGTATGCCAAAATTCTCAAGACCAAATTAGCACTGTCACACTGTCATTCCATTGTTCACTGATTTGCTCGAGCAGGCACCAGTAACATCTCCATTGTGAGGCTTGTTGTTACTATTTTTGGCATATCGAAATGCCATGGTAGCTTGTCAAGCTCTGCTGTGCAGGCAGGATACTTTTGGTAGCTTGCTGGGCTCTCCGAGAGAGACAGACAAATTGACCCTGGGTCGGCTGTGTGCAAGACAAATGCCCTAACCGCTTTACTATCTCTCCAGTCCAAGACCAAATTAAGAACATAAATAAGCATGAAAGCGATAGATCTTTTGTGTGTATCTTTGACAACACTCATACGTATAAACTATGCAGTAAAAGATACTAAAGAATGTCTTCTTGTGGCTAAAACACAATATTGTATGTCAAAAAAAATTTTGGTCATTAGTAAATATCTTAGTAATAAAACTTAAAAATACTTTAAAATATGAATTAGAGGTCCAGAGAAATAGTACAGCAGGCAGGGCACGTGGTTTGCATGTTTCCTACATGGGTTTAATCCCTGGTTTCACACACGGTGCCCCAAGCCCAGTCAGCAGTGACCCGAGTGCAAAGCCTTCTGCATACTTAGGTATACACCCCCCAAAAAATATGAATAAGGAAGCAGGGGTACCAAAAATTTTGTTGTCCAAAACTGAATGAAGAGTATAAAAATGAGTTGGGCAGGGAGGAATAAAAGTATATTCCATCAAAATGAAAGGCTGGCAGTATTAAAATAGTTCTATCAGATGTACTTTTCAAATTATAAATTCACTTAAGAACTAAAAAGAGAAAATGGAGGGAGTTGATTTATACTAGTCAGTAACAATTTTAAAATTAAGCTTTAATAATACGGCTTAAATCTACTATGCACTGTAGCACTGTAGCACTGTTGTCCTGTTGTTCACCGATTTGCTTGAGCAGGCACCAGTAACATCTCCATTGTGAGACTTTTACTGTTTTTGGCATATCAAATATGCCACGGGTAGCTTGCCAGACTCTGCCCGTGCCAGAGGAGGAATCAAACTCAGGTTGACCGAGTGCAAGGCAAACGCCCTACCCACTGTGCTATTGCTACAATAGAAAAGAATATGGGGGAAATCTGTGATAATGACTTTCACCTCAGTAATTAAATAAATCCACAGGTAGTTTCTTTTTAACTCTAATTCTTGTCATTTTGTTTTGGAGGAAGACCTAGAGCTGAAGGGGCAAATCCCAGCTGACGGGCTGCTCCCACTGCTATTTGGGAAACCAGGTATGCCAAGTATCACACCCAGGGCTCCTTTGAGCCATCTCCCTCAGCCCTGTAATTCCAAGTACCATAGATTTCATCTACTTCAACCATTTACAGCCATTAACATTTAAGCAAATATTAACATTTGCTAACATTCTAAAAGCAAATGAGATTTAAAAGTTTCAATACAGATTTTTGAAAGTTTAAATTCCCTATTTCCAATTAAACATGATCTAGATGATAATTTATTTTATATACTTTCTTTCAAGACTTTTTATTCAAGCACAAGTTTTTGTCTTAAATTCAAGCATAAGATGCTTTAGCTAAAATTATTGTAATATTAAAAATGCCTGGTAAAGTGATAATAATCCAGTCAGAGAAGACATTTGTGCTGCTAAGAAAGAATAAAGTATTCTATCATACGATAACACAGTGGTTAGGGTGTTTACCTTGCACGTGGCTGACCTGGGTTCAGTTCCTCCATCCTTCTCGAAGAGCCCGGCAAGCTACCAAGAGTATCCCACCCGCACGGCAGAGCCTGACAAGGTACCTGTGGCATATTCGATATGCCAAAAAAAGTAACAAGCTGCACAATAGAGACTTTACTGGTGCTCGTTTGAGAAAATCGATGAACAATGGGATGACATTGCTACAGTACTATCATGCAAAAATGGCTGCTGGTGGGACCAATTACAGCATTATGTATTTGTGTGTTATAGAACAAAACTCAACAGAATCATGTTCTCAAATAAGATGCAAGCAACCTCATCTGGGCAGCATTGCGTTGCAAGCCACATTCTAGATCTCAAGAGCAGAAAATTAGTTTCAGTCAGATCTGTGGTTAAAATTCTTATCTTCTGTCACTTAGTCATTTAATTTTCTAAAATGTTTCCCAAGGATCAATATAAAAGGCAAGTAATTAAGCACAAATGCTAGTCTGTCTTTTTTAGTATATAAATTATGACCAGAATTGACTTTTTCCCTTCTATCTAGTCTGATAATTTTTCAGTAGAAAATTGGATTTCTCATTATTCATCCAGCTATTTATAATCATTCAAGATGCCAAGGGAAATTCTTGTTCTTGTTGGAAGTTGATAGAAATAAGAAAGAGATTTATCACAAACTATAGTAATGACTAATGAGCCACTAGAACCAAAGATTAACTCATGGTTGAATGTTGACAGAAAAAATTTTCACTAATAAAATTAAGGGTATGTTTATTAAAAGTCTTGGTATGATGACAAGACAAAGGAGTCTTCCAGTGGGTTGACATTCCTACAGCACAACCACCCTCCATTCCTACTTCTAGAAAGTTACAAAAAGTTTTGTGCAGAAAACTGTCCTAAGATTGGAAAACTAAGCAAAGTACATTTCCTATCTACTTCCTTAAATAGTTCCTCTCTCTACCAAATGCTATTAATATTGGAAAGCATTTCCATTATTACAAGGGTATTTTTGTGAAACACTTGATCAAAACTCTCCAGCATGTTTCTCCAAGTTGAACATTTGCTTCTCTGGCTCTGGCTCGTGGGGGGATGCTCCAGACCTGCGACAGGCATGGTCAAGGTTACAGAGATTTGGATGGAATTTGAAATGTAAGGGAATCCACATCAACACATATGTAAAAGAAATAAAAGTGTTGCATACAAAAAAAAAAAAGAGGGTAAAACAGAAAGATCATTATGCTTCACCTAGTTAGGAAGTCACATTAAAGGTACAAAAATGTCTCGATCCTGTTAACCTACTGGCATGTTTAAAAACTGAAATATCAGCTTCTACTCTAGGATATCTGATTCCAGCAGAACTAAGAAACCTTATGGTTTTAAGCCTACAAAGCTCCACATAAACCTTGGTTAGTTTTTATACTTGGCAGAGTCTGACAAGCTTCCCATGATGTATTCGATATGCCAAAAACAGTAACAACAAGTCTCACAATGGACACGTTACTGGTGCCCACTCGAGCAAATCGATGAATAACAGGACGACAGTGCTACAATGCTAGTTTTTATACTACTGACATTTAAGAAATACAATCACCAATATCCCTTTCTTTATCCATCTGATGCTGCTCCCATAAGTGAAAATAACCATCAAAATCTATCTAGTGCCACTAATGAGTGAAAACACATAAACAATACTGTGACTCAGAGAGTTAATTGGTGAAATACTGAATTAAAGGGAAAATATTGCATTTGAGATTATCTTCTTACATAGAGAATTCTTACTAATTCTCTAATTTACTAATTCTGTGGAGGACCTCAGAACTTTCTTAAAGTCCTGTTCTGACTAGTGAGATATACCTTGGTTTAAAGGAATCTAAACGATCACTAAAGAGAAACTGTTAATTGAATTTAATCTGCACTACTCCAGCAGCACGATCTCACTCAACAACCCATTAACAATGGAAGAGGTAAAGATTTGCTATAAACACCTTAGTCTATCTCTGCCTTTTAACTTGGCCTACCAATTCTTGCAGTCTATACTTCTAAAGATTATACCACTTTTGCAAGATCATTCTTTTTTACTTGTTTTTTGGGGCAAACCCAAAACTGCTCAGGTGTTACTCCTGGCTCTGCAGTCAGGAACCACTTGTGCAGGACTCAGAGGACCCCATGGGGTGCCAAGGACCAACCCCAGGTCAGCCACATGCAAAGGAAGTGCCCTACCTGCCTTCCTATTGCTCCTGCCCCACAAGGTCATTCTTATGGACTCAATCTCTCTCATCTTGAAACTCTCTGATGATTAAAATATTGCTCTGACTAAGAAGCAGCTGACTGAACGGCAAAAATAATACACACACATGCAATTTTGACAGGGAACATATGAAATGGACTGTGAAAGTGGAAGAGGAATAAACTTTATTGGCCATAGAGGAGATGACGGAATAGAGGAGCCAGGGAAAGGCACGGATATGGATGGGGACACTAAAATGGAATGATTCAAATTCATGTAAGTACACCTTGTAACCTCCACCATTCAACCAAGAACTACGAATATGGACAGTGAAATTCACGTAGACTAAAGTGTTTGGTTTTTTTTTTTTTTTTGCAGCTGATGTTACTTGCACGGGTTAGTAGGTCACCGTTTAATTCTGCCAAAGTCAGTCAGGGCTCTCCCTCAGGTTAGTGCAAACAAGGGTTCTGTTTTTTGGTTTTGCTTTTCCATCCTGGGCTGCAGTCTGCCCCGCCAGTGCTCAGGCGGCATACGCGTGGGGAACTCGCACACTCTCCAGTCCCCACCTCCAATGGCAGCCAGTGTCTCCAGCCTGCTCAAGCGCTCCAGGCTTCTTCCAAGGACTTCTTCGAGCCGAGTGCGTAACACCTGCGCCCCTTCCAGCTCCAGCTGCAGAGTGCGGTCTCTCTCCGAGCTGGTTACAACATGCCACACAGAAGGAAAATTGATTAGCCATCAACTGAAATGAGCCCAGTGCTGCCGCCAAAGAGACAATGAGTCCGCAGCACTCAGAGTCAGGAGAACTTCTGAAGAAACTGTTGTAGAGGACACAGAAGTCAGTGTTGTCACGCTTGTATTTACTGTTGGTAGATTAGCAATGCCTGGCCATTCGAGTTTGTTCTCTGCTGCTAGATTCTTTACCAGTCTCCTAAGATTATAGTTTCTAAGATTTATGCCACACCCCTATTGCTCACAAAAGAGAAATTTCATTATTTGGCTAAAAGTGTTACTGAAGAACCAAAACCCAAGAAAACCGAAACATAACTGAAGCATAACTGAGTCAAGTAGAATTGCTATTAAAGACATTTGTTCTCTCATTTCTTAGCACTAACAGTACCCCGCCTCCCCACCCTGCAAAAGAAAACCCAGTTCACTCAGACTGGATCTCTCTTTTTTTAGTTTTAAAACTTTTTTATTGAAGCACTGTGAGACAGACCTTTAAAATGCTGTTCATGATTGGATTTCAGTCATACAATATTCCAACACCCATCCCTCCACCATGTACATTTCCCAGCACCAGTGTCCCCGGGTTCCCTCCATCACCCCACCCACTCTCCACCCCCTGCCTACCTCTATGCAGGTTCTTTCTTTCTCTTTCTTTCTCTCTTTCTCCCTTTCTCTCTTCCTCTCTCTCTCCCCCCTCCCTCCCTCCCTTCCTTCTTTATTATTGTCATATCGTTCTCTTCACTATTTTACCTACCTTCAGCCCCACTCACCCTTGTGGTTAGATCCAACCACTGACCCAGACTGGATCTCTTAAAGGATCCAGAGATCCTTCAAAAAGTTAATACAGTCAAATGATCTTATTGTACCTTTCACTCACCCTCATTTTCTTAAGGCACAAAGAAAAAAGTCTTAAGCCCAACAATAAACTAAAAGATCTTGAGTAGTAAAAGAATAAAATAAGGAAAGAAGGGTGAGAAGTAAAGGCAAATGAGAAAAACAAAGGAATATAAAACAAGCCACAAAGATAGAATACACATGATGAAAAATCAATAGGGGAAGAAAATATATCCATCACGACGACTCTCAGTGACCCTGGAATGATAATAGCCATTTAAACATACTTTCTTTAATGGTTCTCAGCAACGATCAGAGCCCTTCACAGACCTAGCCTACGGATATAACAGGAAATGAAACAGGGAAAAAGAGAAATATACACTAAGCAATTTGCATATTCAAGGCATTATCTTAGATGTGTAATGCATCCCTTTGATTTCTGCAACAGCTCTATGAAATAAGTATTGATTCTGACTTAAGCTCAAAGTAATTCACAGAACAAATGGCAAACTTTTTCTGTAGTCCCAGCCATCTTCTCTGCTCCTTCTCCCCACTACAATTAAGGGCATCTTCACTTCATGAGACAAAGAGGAAAAATCAGTACAGTCTCTCTCTTACCTCTCAGGGTGAGCATGGAACTTCACGAGACTGCTGTAGAGCTGCCTTTCTGCTTGCAGGGCCTCGTTGAGCCGGCTCCGCTCATCGACCAGTCCTTCTAGCATCAGCAATAACTGAGGGAAGAACAGAAGTAATACACAAACTGAGCTATGAAGCCATGAAAATCCTGATAAAGAGACCAAAAGAATGCAAAGATGTAAAAAGAATGCAAAGATGTGCTATGAGTTAATAAAAAAAAAAACTCACTATTTTTTACTGGGATTTTTATAAATATTTAGTTTCATAAACTCTTCTTTAAAATTCTGCAACACATGATACAAATTTGGGAGCAGAACAGAGAAACAGAAACATAGAAAAGAGGTTAAAAGAAAAGAAGAGAAGGAGAGGCATGATATAGAACTTACTAGTACTCTTCACTCAGTCAATAAGAACCTTCATGTACTGTAATAAACTTACTATCCAATGGGGACAAAAGACATCCATCAATCACAAACATCTGTCAAATGACCTCTAATGCATGCTATAAAGAAGATAAACTACAACAGTTTGTAATCACCAGAAATCTGTTAAACATGTTGATGCCAGTGCTCATTTCTGACTCCAGTGGAGCGACCACTGATATGCGCGGGAGCCAATGTGCTAAGTAAAGTGATGAAGTTAAAAGCCAAGTTAGAATAAATAGTGAGGGAGATGATAAGAAAGACAAGATGTAGGCAAGCAGGTCTTATTGAAAATCTTAGCTCTGAGAAAGGTCAGGCACGTCCAATCTACAAATGAAGTACAAAGATTAAAAGAGAACATCTGGAGGCCAGAGAGACAGGACAGCGGCTTGGGTGTTCGCCTCGCAAGCAGCTGACCCAGGTTCATTCCCGGTACCTTCGGGAGTGGTCCCTGAGCACACAGCCAGGAGTGACCATAAGCAAACAAAAAAGGAATATCTATGGCTACTGCTGATCAAGGGTAGGAACCATAGAGAATAAACAGAAGTCTTCATAAGCAGCTGAAGTTGGCCATTTTTGCACTGGCTCATTCACAGTGAAATACCAGGTCTGCTTTCAAGAACTCACTTGTTGTCTTCGGTTTCCTGAAGTTTCTTGACCCTGTGATTCTACTGAAGCAACTTTTTCCCGAAGAAGTAAGACTTCTTGGGTCAGGCGTTCCATAGCTGGTATATCTTCTGGATCAACAAGTTGCATCTGCAGGTCCTAGTAACCAAACGCAAGTACAGGAATAAAAATATTATTCAGCAAAGGAGCAAATGCCCTTGAAATAATAATATAGGCTTTCAGTGAGATATTGGTAAGCTCTATGTATACCACGGGGGGAGGGGGACACAGCAGAGGAGTGCATTGGGTACAGCTGGCAGTGCTCAGGGTTTACTCCTGGCTCTGTGCTCAGGGATCACTGCAGGAAGGGCTCAGATGTGGTGCCAGAAATCAACCGAGGTCAGCCACATGCAAGACAAATACCTTACCATTGTACTATCTCTCTGGCCCACGCTCTGTGAATTTGAGGATACATTCTTTATGAAATACTAGCAAGTCAACAGACATGATATGGGCCAGAGCCATAGCTCAGTAACGCAGGGCGGGCATTTGCCTTGCATGCGATGTTAGCCTGGCGTGACCCCATCAAGTCCGCTAGGAGTGATTCCTGAGTGCAGAGAAAGCAGTGAGCCCTGAACACAGGTGGGCAGGACCCCAAAACAAGAAAATTTAAGAAAAAAACAAAAAACATGGTACTATTAAGAGGCCCAACCTAACAGTGCATCAAGAAAATAAGCATTGACTAAAGGTCACAATATATCAGAATATTGTTTGAAGATGCCCTTGGGTACTTTTTGGTGATGCAATCATTCCTAGAAGTCTCAAAAGGCTGGAAAGACCTTGATGAGGTCCTCCTTAATCTGCATGTTCCTGGTCAGGGACTCCAGATCAGCGGCCTGCACCTGCAGCTCTTCCTCCTGCACAGCCACCACAGACTGCAGAGCAGAAAGTTCCATCTGTAGAGGGACGAAACCCCAAGGTCAGTGTCCACAGAAAGACCACAGTGCCACATTTACACTGTGGGCACACAGGTGTGGCTCCACAAGTAGCCGGTAACGCAAGCAAAACCTGGAACATGAATTGTGTACTGTGTGATCAGATCAATCAGCACAGTGTGGAACCAGAGGCCGGTCTATGCCAAACTGTAACAGTAATTTTAATGAGGCCTTTCACTTGAGTTTGCATTCTAAAACACATCAAATGTGTTTAATTGAACTTAATGAGATACCTAAAAAATCTTTATCACTCAAGCTACTCAACCGGGAGGCCTAAGGATGAAGGGATTATTTAAGGCTGAGAGGAACAACAAACACAGGAATCAGAAAAATAATCAACTCCAAAAATCAAATTCTTAGGAAGCACTTTTGAACAATGATAAGCTATGTTGAAAAACTAAAACAAATTTAGAAATCAGGTTTGACTGGAAAACTCACCCGACTTTCTCTTTCTTTTTTCGCCATGAGGTCCAGTTCCTCTTTGGCATTACTCAGTTCTTTTTCTAGCTCAGCAACCATGTCCGAGTCTCCTACAAATGAACAATGTTCATTTTTGTCACTGTTAATCCAATCACTATTGTTAATCCAATCAATATGACCTCTTCAGTCTCCTTTCTGAGGAATTTGCTCTAAAGACATATTCCAACAATAATAAAAAAAAAAATACACAGATGTTCTCCAGCAATGTTATTCATCACACCAAACTACTGCAACTAACCTACCTGCCCCCCAAAAGAAGATTGAATAAATCACCATATATCCACATAATTAAGTACTATTTGCTTAATTACACAGCTGAATGAAGTAGATCTTTAGAAATTATTAAGGAGTGATTTCCAAGACATATTGGTAAGTAAAACAAAGTTGGCATAAAATACACCTAATATAGTTTTGTCTTCGAAAAACAGGGAAATCAAGATACAAGAAACAAATACATCCAAACATGTAATTGATCTCTTTGTTGTGCAAATAAACACAAAAAAGATAACAGAAATAAAATTGGTTGTCTTCAGATTGTAAGTGGAAACAAGAGAAAAAAAGAGAATTTATGTTGCATTTACACAATGGAATACTATTCAGCTGTAAGGAAAAATGAAGTCATAAAATTTGCGTATAAATACATGGACATAGAGAGTATCGTGCTGAGTGAAATGAGTCAGAAGGAAAGAGAGAGACATAGAATTACAGCACTCATTTGTGGGATATAAAAAACATAGTATGAGACTAATCTACAAGGACAGTAGATGTGAGGGCCAGGAGAGCTGGTCTACAGTTGGCAGCTTGCCACAAGTTGCAGGGAAGGAGCAGTTAGGATGAGCAGAAACCACTATGACAGGGATAGGTAGAAATGCTCACTCTGAACAGAGTGCTGAAAGGAGGTAACACGATATACATATGACCTTTCAGTACCTGTATGACAAACCAAAATGCCCCAAAGGAAAGAGAGAATGACCTAAAGAGCAGGAACAAGAGAAAGAGAGAGCGCAGGGGCTGGGGGGGAAGTGCCTGCTATATGCTATATGGGCAGATTGGTTAGAGTGGCAGCAGGGAAGAAACTGGGGGCACTGGAGTGGAAAATGTACACTGGTGACGGGATGGGTGTTGGAACACTATTACTGAAACCCAATCATGAATAATTTTGTAACTGTCTGCCTCAAGTTGGTTCAATTTTTTTAATGTGAAAACAAAGAAAAGAGAGCAAACTGGAAAAGACTTCTGAGCATACTGACATATTTGAGTTTGAATCATGTTAAAGTTATTTTGAATATGCCAGCTAGTTCAACAATAATGGGAGAGAAAAAGTCTAAAATTCAACTCATATAATAAATGAACCTACACAATAAATATATGATATAACCACCCTGTATCACTGTATCACTGCTATCCTGTTGCTCATCAATTTGCTCAAGCGGGCACCAGTAACGTCTCCATTGTGAGACTTGTTGTTACTGTTTTTGGCATATTGAATACGCTACGGGTGGCTTGCCAGGTTCTGCCATGCGGGCAAGATACTCTCGGTAGATTGGCAAGCTCTCTGAGAGGGGCAGAGGAATTGAACCTAGGTCAGTGGTGTGCAAGGCAAATGCCCTACCCACTGTGCTATCGCTCCAGCCCATAACCGCCCTATAGTTTTGAAAAAAAAAAAGTTAATTGAAATAATTTTTGAACTCAGTATTCTAACTGCACACCCTCAGTGAAAGATTAAAAAAAAAATTACAAGAAAATCTGAATAAATTTATCATGACTACTGTTATTCATGCAGAAATTCTAGAACTATTTTTGTGTACTATATAAATGTGTTTCGCAAATATACTTAAATACATTCACGCTCCCACACAGCAGAGCCTGGCAAGCTACCCGTAGCGTATTCAATATGCCAAAAACAGTAACAAGTCTCACAATGGAGACGTTACTGTGCCCGCTCAAGCAAATCGATGAACAATGGGATGACAGTGCTACAGTGTTACATTCATACTACAGATAATCAGGTATCTGGGAAAAGGCAGTTATGCTATGAACAGGGGGATGGGGGAAGACCTGCATTAAATTAAAATTAGAAAAATTATCAAATTAAGATATTGATACACAGATTAAGATGTATAGATAAATATATCTATATTTCTCTATCTTCATCTCTTGTTCAGATTACTTAATACCTAAAAGCAAATGACATCCCTCTAGTAACAAACACTTTTAAAAACCAGTTTTGGTGTCCAAATGCCCTCACCTACAAGGAACTAAGATTCCCGTGGAGTAACGCTCATTCCAGGGCCAAGACAAGGAAAGTAAAAAGCAATTATGAGCATTTTCCTGTAAACTGCGCCCAGAAATCGACAGGGAAATATCAAAAGGGCGGAGAAACAGCTTGAGAGGTGGCCGACTGGCCCAAGATGGGTAATTTGGGTGATGACAAGGTGGATTAATTGAAAACAAAAGAATCTGTTCATTCATAGCGATATAAACAAATAGATTGAAGAAGATAGAATAAGGGCAGGGCTTTTATTTATTTGTTTATTTTGGGGGGGCACAGGGAGTTAGGTCACACCTGGCAGTGCTCAGGGCTTACTCCAGGCTCTGTGCTCAGGGATCACTCTGTGGTGCTCAGGGAACCATATCGGGTGCCAGGGACTGAAATCAGGCCAGTCACGTGCAAAGTAAACACCCTACCCACTGTACTATTTTTTCCAGCCCCAGGGTACTGCTTTATTTTTTAAAAAAAGAACACAGTGATAAACAGAGAAACTTAAACTAGCGATGTGGTATCTGAGTCAGACAAGGTTCAAGGGATGCCCAGGCCACTGGGTGAATGTCTGAAAAAAGAGCTTTCAGCTTTCAAGGTATTAGCAGCAGATCACTTGACAATTACAAAAGAAAAGTGAGCATGCAAAAATAAAGTATTACAAAAAGAAAACTGACAGTACAGCGTTCTGGTGAAGACAACCTTAAATCAAGTGACTAAACTTAATAATCACCCAGGACAACAGAGTTGGTATCAGGTGTTCCTGACCGGATGGACTGAGAAAGATAAAACTCATGTAGTCTAGTTGCTAAAATTACTTCACTCGAATCTAACCAGGAGCAAACAAATCAGTGACAAACTGAGAAAAATTAGCTGGCCCAAGTCTTAAAAACACCAATGTCCAGAGAGGCTAGAAAACTATTCTGTATTAAAGCCATATGTCAACTTAAGAGCAACTATGCATGATCTTTGAAGGGGAAATAAAACAGCTACTGAGAATACTTTGGGAACAATAGGAAGTCTGAATATGGATTACATATCATATACTACTAAGCTATGTTTAGAGTAAAAACAGTAATGTGGAATGCCCTTGTTCATATAGAATTTATAATGAATATTTATGATTGTTAAGGAAAGCAGTGAAAAGACTATGTTTGCCTATAGACTTGCATGCTGAACAACTGAATCCTTGGAATGTGTACTATACCCTTGCCCGTAAAATGTGCCCGCTTTGCCTTCCTAGGCCTCAGAAGTAGCCCCAAGAATACAATATTAACAAAATATAATGTGTAATACATTTGTTATGGACTGAGCTATTTACGTGGCTGGACCTGCTGAGATCTGTAAGACTTTGAGATTTGGCATGGGATGGTGCAGAAACCTATTTTGCGGTCCAAGAAAAGCCTTACAAGTAATCCTTTCTCATTGAAACTGACACCCAGCAACCTGACATGGTCTGCCTGTACCCATGACCTCTCCCCACCCTTCCTGAATTAGGGCCCCATGTGAGTATGGCATTCCCAAAGGTAACAAGCCAACAACCATCTCTAAAAGTAATTTTAATGGTTTAAGAGAAACTTTTGTGTACATGGAAAGAAATATTGTAAATCTGGCAAAATGTTAATAATTGAATTGTATTACATGTAAATATGGATATTTATCATGAAATATTGCTACTTTTCTACAGGTTTGAAATCCAAAAAATAAAAACTGAGGGAAGGTACTTTAAAAAAATTGCCATACATATGTGAGGTCCTGGTTTTTGATCCATGGCACTGCAGAGTAGCTCACTGGGCATTAAGTTTCTTGACGCTACCCTAGATTCCAACCATTTGCTCTGTAACAGTTCCCAATCAAGGCACCCGCCTTGAGTCTCGCGCCCACCACTTGTGTAAGTGAGTTGTTTTTTAAGATGTGTAGGGCTACAAGCATCCAATAGTGAAGCTGAGCTTGGCATACAACACAAAGTATACCACCTACCCCTTCCAATATGTGCTACAGGTGATGTTAAATTACAGTGAGCAATAGCAGTTTGTTTAAAAGACACTGAAGAGAAGTCCTGGATTTCTGCTATGCAGATTTGGAAACACTACCTGCATTTCTGAATGGCTACAAGCTACCTAATCCAACTTTTTTCCCATTAAGGTTGGAATAAGGAAAATCCTGGCTTAGTCTATTAGCAAGAAACGTTAAAAAAAGAAAAAATAGATGATTATTTTATGAAATGAAAATCTGAGACTTACCTAGTGAGGATCTGGGCATGCTGGTATCCACTTTGGCAGTCAGCGAAGTACTATCGTCTCTGGAGGGTATATGCATGGAACCCTACAATTTGGGAGAGTCAGAGGTTTTAGAAAGATGGAGAAACATGACAAAGATGTGGAACGGTCTCACATAATTCTGCAATTGATCACATGTACGTCTCAAATGTGAAAAGAAAATGCAGTTGGTTTTAATATCTATCTAAACAAGTTTACAGGTCTTACTTGATCAGTCTGCTCTCCAAGCAGGGGGCAGCTGGAGGTAACTTCAACTAACTGGTTAGACATGAGTGCCTGGGAAGTCAGGATGTTTTTCCCTCCTAAATATTGGCGCAAGGCTTGTAATTCTGAATTTCTTTCAATCAGGGCTTGTACCATCTTCTCGGATGCTACCTAGTAAAGGGAAATCACATAACACATTCATAAAATCTGCGTTCCGATGTTCTTTATTAAAAGTTAGCTATTTATGAAAAACCAGTGGAGCAATAAGAAATGCCTTCTTTATGTTCAGCTCACAGGCAACCGCATAGTACATGAGCAAGAAGAACGTAAGCAGAATATGGGGAAGACTGAACATTCACACATCTGTGACAGATAAAATCATCCGAAACTGGTTCTATTAGAACTCCACCTGGGTAAATGGGTAAGATGCTAGTTTGAATTGGGATAACAGATGCCTTTGTTTACTGCGCCTTAGGTCTGGAAGGTCTCTACAAAACATCCACGCAATCTGCTTCCTCCAGGTCTTTGCCAATAGTTTCCATATCAGATTGGCACTCTTTGAACATCCTATGTAAAACAATTCCTTCTCTACCTTCAACTCCCATTGCTGTGCTAATTTTTTTAACAATACACTTAACTGACACTTATATTTATTGTCTCTCGTAAGAGATGGATGCAGGTCTCTGGGCAAGCACTATAATGTTTTGTTCAGTGCTGTATCTGAAGCACCCAGAACAGGGTCTGCCATTAGTAAACACTCCTTGCTTATTTAATGAATGAATTAAACACATTTTGAATAGACCAGCTAATTGGGGGATGATGAACCTCAAAACATCAAACTCAGGACCAGAGCAACAGCACATCAGGGAGGGCATTTGCCTTGCATGCAGCTGACCCAGGTTGGATTTTGGCACCCCATATGGTCCCCCCAGCCTTATCAAGAATGATCCCTGAGCACAGAGCCTGGAGTACGCCCTGAGCACCATCAGATATGGTCCAAAACTAAAGAAGCAAAAACAAAACCAAAAAATACCCCACCAAACCCAGTTGCATTCCAAATCCCATTTTCTAAGATAGATGATGGCACAACCAGGGAAAGATCTACCCTGAGTGTGACCATTCTACATATCAGGACCTGGAAACGACCATTTTAGAAGTAGCAATATATTAAGTTGCTTTCATAAAAAAATTATTTTAAATTTTTTTTGTATCTTTGAAATTATTATGGTAAAAATAACATATGAGATACTTTATTTCACATTTAACAGTGGTGTTCCATCTCCAATGTACAGAGAGGTGCTTTCCATGAACGTTCACAGCTGTAAAGAGGCTGAAAATGATCGATCTGATCCATCTGCCTTGCTACACTTTTCCTAGTAGTGCTGTTTTTAACTTTTTGCTGTTATTTTGTTTTGAAGTCACACCTGGCAGTGTGGAGGTCTTAATCCTGGCTCTGTGCTCAGGGATGTCTCCTGGTGATGTGAGAACCATATGGGGTGCTGGGAACCAAACCCAAGTTGACCACATGTAAGGCAAGTGCCCTACCAGCTGTATTATCTTTCCAGGCCCTAACAGTGCTGATTTAATATGCTTCTCCAAAGACATGAGCCAGCTGCATCACCATCATCTGGAAGAAGCTTGTCACAAACTTGAATTCTATATATAACCTCATTTCTGTTTCTGGGGGTGAGCTTTGAATTTTGTTTTTAAATAGCTATGTAGGTGATTCTTTTGCTTGTAATGTAGAAAAAGTGAATCCACAAGAAAATAATCACCATTCTTCTGGAGCTGAAAAATCTTCTATAATGTTAGTCATCTCCTACATTCTGTTATTTAACTTCCAACTATGTGCTGCTGAAGGCCTGTATGGCTTTGCTCTGTTTTGTTATTATTAAGGGGGTGATGGGGGATGGCTCACATCCAGCAGTACTCAGGAGCTGTGTCTGGCCCAGTGCTTGGGGACCACTCCTGGTTGTACCTGGGGGGCCGAACATGTGCAGCCAAGGCGATTCAAAACAGGGCTGGTCACAAGTATTTTACCTCCTATACTATCTCTCTAGCTCTCCATATTCCCTTCTGTCAAAATTATCAGACTCTTACAGAAAAAAATACATATTCAGTAAAATTTATGGCTACATGAATTGTGCGGCTCCCCCTTACTTGGCTCTCCTGCTCCCTGGCACTCAGAGACTGCAGGAGGCTCTGCATCTCCAGCCCGTGCTCTGCGGCCTGCTGGTTGCGGTCACTCAGGAGGTCCTGAAGCATCCTCTCTTTCTGCTGCAGACGCTGACACAGCTCCTCGGCAATCTCGGTTTGACCTGGTCCAAGTTTGCAGAGCAGCGTTGCACTAAGGTCCTGACACAGAAGGGAAAGGATGAGTTTTAAAGGAAAACCCGGCCCATTGCCTATGAAGGGCTCATTAAGAATCTAACTGGGACAGGGGTATGGTACAGTGGACAGGGCGCTTGCCTAGCACATGGCCAACCTGGGTTTGATCCCTGGCATCCCATCTGGTCCTCTGAGTACCTACAGGAATAATTCCCGAGTGCAGAGCCAAGAGGAACCCCTGAGAATTGCCAGGTGTGACCCCCCCCAAAAAAAATTCTATCACAGAAGAGCTATGAAATTCTAGAAAGCAAATAAATTCATTTTCACAGATCTAGCACGGGTGTTAACAAAATGTAAGGTTGAAAATACATGCTCAATGAAAGAACGCTAAACTTATAAAAACAAAAAATATATAATATTATTTTCCCTATTTTCTCATGGAAACAACAATTACTACTAAATGATTAGATTCATGTTGATAAATGATATATATATAAGATTAAGAGGAATGGACATTTTGTTCATTTGTTTCATGAACAATTTGTTCATGAACAAAAAATGAACAATCTGTTCATTTGTTTCATGTTTTCGCCCCAGCATAGAGGAAACTATGAAAAATAAACTGAAGGAAAAAAATAGAAGCACTATTTAGCATGGTGATGTCATCCCTATTTTGTTTTAAAAATCATTATTATTGTTCAAAGGCAATGAAAACAAAACAGAGAGAATGAGAACTGGTCTTCAGTAGTAAGCCTGTCACTGGGGAAGGAGGGGATAGGTTAGGGGAGGGACACAGCAACAATGGCGGAGGGGAGTGGTCGCTCTGAGGAAGATGGAACATTGACAGAAGGTAAAGTGCCTGCCGAAGAGGTAGGGTACACAGTGAGTGAGAAGAAAACTGGGGACTCAGGTGGACGAAAGCAGACGCTTTCCTGTGAAGGGACTGGTGTTGGGACACTGGACACCTGAAATTCAGTGAAGAATAACTTGGTAACTCTGCAATTCATAGTGATTCAATAAAATTAATTTTTAAAAAATCCTATTATTGAGATGACACAGTTTACAAGCTCTTTCTACACTGAGAAAGAACACGGTCATTAAAATTGGCGCCACACCTCGTGGGTTGCATGCACACCAGCCAGCCATGTTATGTGAACAAGTAACTCAACTTCAGAAGTCCCTTTCTCTGTCTATGAAAGATGCATAAAAGTAAGAACTTTCACAAATTGTGGGGATTTCATGAGTCATTAACTTGTTAAACTCTTAAATGCTGCCTTAGCATAACTTAATAAATATTAGCAACCACATTTTACATGTACCTTTCAGATCTCATTAATTCTCACATAACTTCTGAGAGAAATGTAATTGACTCCTTGAGTTTATGGGATTAAGAAAGAAAAGTCCCTGTGTAAGCCACTGACTTGCCCAGGCACAGAATGGATTTACAGGGAGGCCTGCCAGAGCTCAAAAGTCCTAATCCAAGATGCTCCATAATCACTACAGTAGCTGCTCTGAAGGTAATTAACAGCTTGCCTCCACTTCTTTGTTCCTGTCGTGCAGAGAGGTCTGTAACTGCTGAATGATACTTTCTTGTTCCTTCTGCCAGTGGCTAAATTTGGTTTCCATTTCTTCTTTGAGCCACTGGAGGTTCTGACTGGTGGTAGACAACTGCTCCACTTCTAGGCCTTTCGCCCTCAGGAGATTCTCCATACTCTAGTGACAAAGGAAAAAACTGAAGTCAGAGGACTGCATACATTGCTTAGGTTAGATAAGAAACTGATCCACCAATAAATGATCTCATAAATTGTCCATTAACTTTTTTGCAAAGGGAAAACTCACTGCTTTTTAACACCATATTAGCTATTTTGCGTTTTTACAAACTCTGATCTGTTTGAGAGATAAATTTGATACACATAAGTGGCCTCTTTTGGAAGAAGCAGACTATGTTATAAGGACTTCTTTAAGAAGCATCAGAGATGCCACAATCCACAGAGAAGCGGCAGGCATTCTGGTGAGCAATGCGGCCCGGACAATGCTCCGGACCCGAATCGGGGCCAGCAACACTGGGGAACCGGAGGAAGGAGGTGCCGCCAGCACACCTTCTCCAGATGGAACCCTGGCGCCACTGAGCAGCAACTAACACGGCTCCAGGATTCGGGACTGAGACACATCCTTTTCTAAAACCTGAAAACATACAATCTTTTAATGAAAACTAATTATCAAATGCCTCCTTATTAGGGTTATCTTGTTTGGGGATATAACTCCCACAACAATAGTGAGTTTTGTGTTGAAATATGGAACATAATCAAGGTGAAGAGAAAATAAAGTGAGGTTCATCAGTTATACAGTTGGGGTGGGGGGCGGGGGGTATACCAGGGATTTTGGTGGTGGAATATGGGCACTGGTGAAGGGATGGTGTTTGAATACGGTATAACTGAGACATAAACCTGAGAACTCTGTAACTTTCCACATGGTGATAAAATTTTTTTTAAAAAAAGAAGCATCAGAGAGTTAGATATTTAAGCTCTAAATACATAAAAGTAACCCACGATAAAAATAAATTACAGAAACAAGTTCTCTGGCCATGTGAACACATACACATACTATAGAGGGTTTATTATCCACACATACACTATTAATGAGAAAAACAAAACACAGAAGAGCTAGATAATGACATGGATTAGAAATAAATTAGAGCCATGGATAGCTACTCGTATACACTGCCTCCAACTGCAAAGTTCACAGTATGCAAGAAGGAAAATGCAGACTTCTCCCTTCTTGGCCTCTGATGATGGAACTGAAGTCTGCTAGTTTTGTTTGCTTTATTATTATTATTATTATTAATTTTGTTTTGGGGGCCACACCCAATGGTGTTCCAGACTTACTCCTGACTGCTCAGGGCTCACTCCAGGCTGGACTTGAGGGACCATATGGGGACCAGAGACAGAATCCAGCTTACCCACATGGTCTTGCACATGATAATACAGCACTACATGACAATACAGGCCCCTCCCTACCTGCTGTACTATCACTTTGGCCCCTTGTCTGCTTTTAGATTTCTCTCTCATCAAGCAAACAGTTTGGTTCCCGAGAATGGTGGGGGTGCTTTGGGGGTTGATGCTTTCAACACAGAGTCCAAGTGGAACCGGGTCACTGGCGAGAGTCTGCTCTTACCTGCATGGTCGCCTCATTGGAGGAGAGGACAAGGCGCAATCTCTCCAGGTCATAGTCTCGCTCTCTCACAGCCAGCTGCAGCTGACGCAGTTCTTTTTCTTTTTCTTCTAGGGCGGTAAACTTTTCATCTATAGCTCGCTGCAAGGAAAGCAAGAATCCTAAAACTCCATCTGATTCACTGTGCAGGTATATTTCCCTTATCCAATAAGATTCTAAATCTAAAGGAATGAAAAAACAACTGTGAAAGGTAGTAAACTCCATAGACATTTCCACAGCGTGTGCCCCTATGAATGGGAGAATCCACAGCATGGTGATCACAACGATGGCACATACCTCTAGAGCAGTATCTCTATCTTGTATTCGTTGCCGAAGTTTCTCAAGCAACATTTCATTTGCTTCAAAGGTTGGATCTGGGTTATCCCGATATTGCAGTAGCTCCCGAAGTTCCTAATGAGACCAAAAGTCCTTTATTCACTTATCCAATATTAACTGCGTTCCTACATTTTGCCGAGTGTTTCATTAGTTATTTAGGATTAAAAACAAAATAAGTGTGATCACACTCAAGAGGCACACATTGCAACTCAGACTGTGAACTCGTCTTCATTATGGCCAGTGGCACAGGGGCACAACCAATGCAACGGAGCATGCACTTCTCACTCTGAAGACGCCACCAAAGATCTCACAGAACACATGACGTTTGCTCCCTGTGTGAGTCGCAAACATTTTTCTCCAGTGAAAGGGTGGTGGGACAGAGAAAAAAATATATATGCACAAAATGCATAAACTATGAAAAAAAGTGACAGGCCTAACAAAATGGAAGGTTTCGAGGTAACTCTTCTCACAGTTCCACTTTCCCCTAAAATGTTCATTTACCATCTAAATAACTCAGTGGACATTTTTTTCTTTCATTTTTTAAAATTTATTTATATTAAGACACCGTGATTTAGTTTTTCATAATAGAGGTGCTTTAGGCACGCAATGTTAAAATACCAATCCCACTCCTAGTGATCGCTTCCCTACACGGCTGTCCCTCTCCAGCCCCTGCCCCCTCCCCCGCCTCCTGTGCCCACCCCTCCTGTTCCTTCCCACCACCCAGTCTGCCCCCTTGGTTGACATATAACAAATTTATTTCATACTGCTTGATCCAACAAAACTGAATGAAATCACAAATGGAATGATCAGGAAATAATTCAATAAAAGTCAATTTGTACTTATTGCTATGTGGTTTTAATTTATAGAAATTCAAATCACTTAATACAATATACTGCCTATTTCATTTACATGAGTAAGTTTTTACGTAAGAAATCTTGCATCTAGGGGCTGGAGTGATAGCACAGTGGGGAGGGCATTTGCCTTGCACATAGCCGGCTAGGGTTTGATTCCCAGCATCCCATATGGTCCCCTGAGCACCACCAGGAGTAATTCCTGAGTGCAGAGCCAGGAGTAACCCCTGTGCATCGCTGGGTGTGACTCAAAAAGCAAAAAAAAAAAAAATCTTGCATCTAAAACACACTGCATTAAAATTTATTTATTCTTGGATCTTATTGTGGTAATTATCATGTCTTCCCTGTCATAAATTCAGTGGATGTTTCTATTCAGATGTTTCCACCTATCAGACTGAGAGCAATATCATATAATTTTACTGACTTCCAAAATCAGAATGTTTAATAACTCTTTTCTAAATATTTACTAGTTAAGTCTTTCAGATGGACTGAAACAATAGTACAGTGGGTAGTTGTTTGCCTTGCATGTGGCCAACCTGGGTTCGATTCCTCCGCCCCTCTCGGAGAGCCTAGCAAGCTACCAAGAGTATCTCACCTGCATGGCAGAGCCTGGCAAGCTACCCGTGGCTTATTCAATATGCCAAAAACAGTAACAAGTCTCACAATGGAGACATTACTGGTGCCCACTCGAGCAAATCGATGAACATTGGGAAGACAGTGCTATAAGTCTTTCAGATCTGCAGTGACAATTCCTTATATTTCCTGGTTAGCATCTTGGTTCATGAATTAACTTTATGTTGATTCCCGTCTCTAAGTATTCTAGCTGTACTAGGTGTGAGACACAGTGGGCTGACTGGTATTTAGAGTAAATATTCTCCGTGAACCTGACTTTAACTTAGGTCAGTCTGGACACTCACCTGGAGCAGCTGTTCTTTGTGATTCAGACTATGGTTTAGACGCTGGATATTCTGCTCCTGGGCTCGAATCTCATTGTCTTTTTCAGCCTCCAGGGCACGAAGCTTTTGGTTCTTATTCTGTAATTCTCCTTGTAACTGTTGTAAGGCTTTTCGCAATTCCTGCATTACATAGGTTTCCTTTTATAAACCATCTGTCATTTTCACAAGGTCATTAGTTATAAAAGCTTTTGAAACTTCCAAGACAGAGCCCAAAATAGATAAGCAGCATTTTTGAAACTGTTAATGAAATAGTATATATGAACCAAATATGCAGGAAATTGTGGGAACAGTGGATGGGGACACTAATCAAATTTTATATTATAGAATATTTTTTAGATCTGTAACTACTAAGTGGGAATCTGACTCACCGTAAACCTGGATCCTTTAATAAGATCAAGAACAGACTGCTCCTATCATTCTCTTTACTAAAGAAATCATGAAGACTATAACTCACGTTTCTTAAATTATATTTATTTTTCTAACAATAAAATTAGAAAAGCAGGACTGGAGCGATAGCACAGCAGGTAGGGCATTTGCCTTGTATGTGGCTGACCAGGGTTCGATTCCCAGCCCGGGTTCAATTCCCAGCATCCCATATGGTCCCCCAAGCACCGCCAGGAGTAATTCCTGAGTGCAGAGCCAGGAGTAACCCCTGGGCATCGCTGGGTGTGACCCAAAAAGCAAAAAAAAAAAAAAAGAATTATTTCCATACCCATCCTTCCATGACCATCCTTTCCCACTGCTCCCAACTTTGCCAATACTATCTACATTTTTAATATTTCTAAAGAATTTCCATAGCTAATATTTAATCTCCAAGTTACTACCTGGAAAGATTCTTCAGAAACTATAATTTTAAATCTCAATGTTTACAAGATTAAAAAAAGAGTTCCCCAAAATACATTTTTTTAATCTGAAGAAAAGTTGATAGCATATGCTTTGAGCTAACAAGATAAAGAAACCATTTAAAAATGTTATGCTTTTTCTTTTCCTTTTATTGATACATGGCAAAAACAAGATGGGAGATTTTGCAGGGTTGCAGAGAGAGAGCTTAATGAACCCGAGAACACAGTTTGCATGCAGAAGGCCCAGGTATGATCCCTGGCACTGCATGACCACCTGAGCACCACTGACAGAGACTCTAGCATAAAGCTGGGAGTGGACCCTGAATATAAGTGTTGTGGCTCCAAACTTTTAAAAAAATAATTAAAAATACAGGGTCAGACCCAGAGGATGGCTCAGAGGCTTACAGTATTTGCTTGGCAAGATAAAGACTGTGAAGGCAAACCCCAGTATTGCCTGTGTCCCCTGGGCTGATCTGACAGCTCTGCTCTTTGGAATCCCTGGGGAGAAAGTGCCTGGAAGATGGTTCAGTGACTTAAGCAGCACCCAGAGCAAAGGGTGAGCCTTGGGCCAGTGAGATGATGGCCACGCATCCCTGCACGGAACATGGGTCCCCCAAACCCTGCCAGAAGAGACCCCTTGTTTGTCTAGTGTGAGGTTCTAAGCTTAATCCCCACTGCTGAGGTTGGTCTCGTGCCAAGGCGCACATTCTTGATAGCCCCACTGTCTGGGAACCCTGGTAAGGAGGAAAATAAAGACGTACTAGGGCCATGGACATAGGTCAACAGCTGAGCACATAATTTTGCATGCAGGAGGCCCAGCTTCAATACCTGCACGGTCTATCTAGTAATTCTGCAAGCGATATCCAAGCATAGGGTCAGAAACGACCCTGGAACACCATCAGGAATGGCCACCCTCCCCTAAAAGGCAAGGCTGATTATAGAGGCAGTTCTTTCCCACTTTTTGATCTAGCCAATTTCTACCTATCCTTCAGAAATAACCCCAGATATTTTAAGGCTTTCCAGACTCCCTTCCAAGCCTTTCCTAAATTTTCTATAGGATCCCAAGTACCCCTGCTACCTACCACTTAGTCTGAAAGAATCTTGCTTCTGTGGCTATTTCTCATGCTAGACTATAGAAGACTGAAGAGGAAAGAACCTGTGCCATTCAACTTTGCATTTCAGGACACCGCCTATTACATCTGACACAGAATCTGAGAACACAAATGTGAAGCTGAATCACTAACAGTAAGCAAGTGACTCAAGCGTTCAACGAACTTTCCTGATAAGAAGTCATGATATGGGCAAAGTCATTTAGGAGAGCCACAAACTAATTAATGATTTACCTTATTGTGTTTCCAAGAAGCCTCTTTCTGCTGCTCTCGCTCCTGGGCCGCAGCTTCGATAAACTGCACACATCGTTTGGCATCAGCCAGCTGCCGCTCTCTCTGTCGCACCACCCTCTGGAGCTTCTGGGTCTCAAGCTGGCTGCAGAACAGAGCACTCTGAAGACCGAGCAGGGCGACCTGCTGCTGCGCTGGGGGAGCAGGCTCCAGGCTCTGAAAGAGGAAAGATCCTGATTACCAGGAGAGCAAGTGCCACTGTGACTGAGAGTGGTGCGGCCTCCACACAACTCCCACTTCCCATCCTGTGTGATTTTCACGTACATGAAGTTGTCCAAGCTGGCTCTGGTGCAGCATTTCTCGGAGTTTTGCCATGGTGTCATTCTGACCTTCAATCACCTGGTACAACTCCTCGGTCTGAGAAAGAGACCAAATGTGTTAGAATACTGGATATAAAGTCCACAGTAATCCTGTGCAGATTTTAAATGATGACTCTAGGATATCATATTAGATTCAGTGACAATTTCTGTAGAATAAGGTGTGTTCATCTAATAATATCAGTTTCTACAAAATAAAGCACACTTGTTTACCTTCAACAGGACAAACTGTCTCCTGGTGGTCTCTGAATGACAGACCCCTTACCTCACTTTCCCTGCTCTTGAGAGTTTCCTTGAGGCTTTGGATTGTACCATCTTGCTTCTGAGATGACTCCTGAGCAGATTTCAGTTTGCAGCTCATTTCGTTCAGTTTCTCCTGAAGGACCTAAATTCAGCCAGTAAAACCAGTTTGTTAGGTCAGTCATTTATTTCCCATCAAGGCCTCCTTCAGTTTTAAGTTTAAAGGATTTCTTAGAAAATGGAAAGAATATCTTGTCATTTGACCCCACATTTCAAACCATTAAAGTACTAAGATAATCGACAAGAGGAATATGAACTATTTTGATAATCGGTTGCCTTAAGTCTCATGCATTGTGCTTTCTCTATGACGGCAGCCAAACTGAGCACTTGACAAGGGTCACAGTAGGCACCGGGGGCTTCTGCAACCTAGCATGGGACCAGACTCTGCCAGGGCACACCTGGACAGAAGCTCAGCATTGAAAACTTGGCAGATTTTCTTCTAAGCCGATGTTAAATCAAGGCCTATAAACAGGGTGTGTAGGGATGAGAAGTTAACCTCAAATCAAAAGCACAAGTGTTAGCTTCATATGCAATTATAGAAATGCTATGCAGAATCGATTAAAAGCTATTTTTAACTGATGTTCCTAAAAATCGTGAGCCTCTCAAGCACTCTGAGAGGACCCTGGGCCACTCCCTAAAAGATGCACAGCCAACCAGGGTGAGTGACAACCCAGTGCTGTGCTGCCGCGGGGTGCAGCAATGTGGGGGCCCCCAGGCTACACCTGTTTGATGCTCAGGGGCCATGCGGTACCAGGAACTGAATTTGTTGTTTCCCACATGACAGGCATATGCTCCAGTCCTTTGAGTTATTACCTGGGCCCACAAGTTAAAAGCTTAAAGAAAGGAAAAGAACTACACTTTTGAGGGGACAGTCCACCGCACTGGTGCCCCAGGGGCCACTCCCAGCAGTAACTGGGCTCAGTAGTGGGGGAGCAGTTTGCTTGAGGAGTTTGCTCAGGCCATCAATGCTGTGGTGGTACAGACCCAGTGGCACTGGGGGCCAACAGAGCCAGAACTGGCAGTGCTCAGGGACCAGGCAGATCAGATCTTGCACATACCAGTCACATGCTCTAGCCCCTTGAGCTCTCTCCAGCCCAAAGAACTATACTTCCAATCAAATATTTCCTAGAGTACACAGCATCCATCTTCCAAATCCTATTCAGACAGGTTAACAGACTTTGTTAGACCCAGGCACTTCTTCAAGAAAGCCTTGGGGGTCAATACTAACCATACCTTGTTGGTGACTTCTGTTTGCTGGATCTTTTCCTGGAGTTCTGCCAAGTGGGAATCAGACACAGATTTTTGTGTTGTGTTAGTCTCATTTTCAGTCAGTCTTTGTTGCTTGAATAAATCTTCAGCCATGGGCTAGAAGAAGCAGCAAGACAAGTTAGTTGAGCTGATTATAGCCAACAATAAATTTTAATATTATTTTCAAAAGTCACTGGCATCTTTTGCAAGCAACTTAGGAAACCAAAGTTGTTGCAAGGATTATCAGTATGAATTCTTAAAGATAGCCAGTTCCTTATGAAGACTATTGAGCCACTTCCATCTTCCTTACCTTACCCTACTCCCCTCCAACAAATATACAGGGTAAACTCTGTGAACGTGCACAAACATTATATACTCAACGGAAACAAATCATTGGTTTTTAAAGAAAGGTGAGGATTAAAAAGGAAAATGGCTATGATTATCAAATACTAACTCCATCCTATTTTTTATTGTGAAATTTAAACTTATACCATCCCTAAGAAAGAAAAAATATTCCAATTATCTTTCTTATAAAATGTCTATTCACATCACTGGAAAAATTGGCCAGTTTGAAACACAGACTAAATGCTAGACATAACATTTTATCAATATTAAGTGCTGTATAAAAAGTATCCTTGTCTTTAGGAAATACATACTCAAATGTTTGGTATCACTGTATCACTGTCATCCCGTGTTCATAGATTTTACTGGGCACCAGTAATGTCTCTATTACACTCAGCCCTGAGATTTTAGCAGCCTCTCCTTACTTGTCTTTCCCAACGATTGGAGGCTCTTTCAGAGTCAGGGGAACGAGACCTATCGTTACTGTTTTGGCATATCGAATACGGCAGGGGTAGCTTGCCAGGCTCTGCTGTGCGGGATACTCTTGGTAGCTTGCCGGGCTCTCCAAAAGGTATGTATGTATCTTTTACTGTATTTGGGATATGAATACGCCATGCGGAGCTTGTAAGGCTCTCCCATGCGGGCAACAGACTCTTGGTAGCTTGTCAGGTTCTCCAAGAGGGAGAACAAGGCTATTAGATGTCTGGTATAAACATGCTTATTATCTACCACTAATTCTCATACAGTTTTGGAATCATGCTTAGAAAGTGGAAGTGATAAAACAAATGTAGTAAAATATCAGCAACTAGTGAATCCAGCAGTTCTTTATACTTATGGCATCCTGATAAGTTTGAAATTAGTCACTTGAATTAATTAAAATAAAAAGTAAAACAAAAATTAATGAATAATAAAAAATTCACTTTAATCTGGGAAGAGAATGCCACAGTGATCTGGAAAGATTGCTTTATGGGCATGTCAATTTGTCAAAAAGATTCAGGAGAAAAAAAACCCACAATAGGGGCTGGAGTGATAGCACAGCGGGTAGGGCGTTTGCCTTGCACGCGGCCGACCCGGGTTCAAATCCCAGCATCCCATATGGTCCCCTGAGCACCGCCAGGGGTGATTCCTGAGTGCATGAGCCAGGAGTGACCCCTGTGCATTGCTGGGTGTGACCCAAAAAGCAAAAAAAAAAAAAAAAAAAAAAAAAAAAAAAAAAAAAAAAACCCACAATATTCACATATGAACAATCCATAAGACTAAGATGATTTAATAAATTTAACATTTATTATGTGACAAGGGTACTAAAATAAAACTTTAGGAATGCACTACCCCTATCCTGAACTCATTCAATTAAAACTCATGTAAATTCATTATAAGAGGGGAAAAAAGCAAATGCTATTCATTTTTCCCTTTCCTCACACTTTCAAACTCTGATGATCAACCAATAGGCAGTGCCAGTATATCTTACAATATATTCACGCCCACCAGCAACTGATGGAAAATAAAAAAGATCTCAAAAGAAAAGTCTCAGGGCTGGAGTGATAGCAAAGTGGGTAGGGCGTTTGCCTTGCACAGGGCAGACCCAGGTTTGATTCCCAGCATCCCATATAGTCCCCTGAGCACCGCCAGGAGTAATTCCTGAGTGCATGAACCAGGAATAACCCCTGTGCATCGCCGGGTGTGACCCCAAAAAGGAAAGTCTCTATTTCTTTGGTACTTATTTATCAATTTTTCTAACACCTATTAAGATGTTTTAGTATTCACAATATTAAAAAGTCCTGTGGGGTTTGAAGTGGAGAATCATATGTATAATAAGAAAATAAATGAAATACCAAATAGTGACAAGTTGTAAGCATCAAAATAAGAAAGCATGATGAAAGTGACTAAATTTCTCTTAAAGAAGCTGAGGGACAAAAGGTCTCTATGAGACAGAATTTAAATAGATAGTTGAAAGACAAGGAATCAATCCAGCAAACTAGAAAAACAATTTGAGAGAGAGAAAAGCTAATTGAAAAGCCTGGAAAAGAGGAAAGCCTACCTAGAACTACATTTGCTGTAGCCTCAAACAAAACAAAATAAAAAGCAAGCAAAAAAGGTAAATTATAAGAAGCAGATTAAAGAGAAAGGAGCTTTAAGTTGGAAGTGGGAATGTAGACAGTTATATTTATCCACTTTAAGCCAAAGAATCTTAGAGGTAATAATTTGTCAGACCTTATGATAGAAAAGTGATCTGTCTGAAGTTACACAAAAGATCCAAAAATATCCAATAAAATCAAAAGCACTTAAGTTGGTAATTTTACTTTTATTTTATCTCCATAAACCTGCCACTAAGTCTAAAATATTGTAGGAAGCAAAATTTTGTTCAATGAGTAACAAAAACAATAAAAACAAAAATGTCTGTCTCCTAATTCTCAGAACACTCTTACTCCTCACTGTCTTCAAAATAAGCCAAATAGTCAAATATTTATAATGTATTTCAACGTCAACTATAAAGTCACAGAATGCAAAGAAAAACTACATAATTTACATTGCTGTCAATTATGTAGTATCTGTACCCATCTTGGTTTGATTAATCATAGGAAACCACTAATTCTGTATATGTAAGGTTTATCTAAAAGCTGAAAAGTGTTTGTTCCTTATTATTTTACATCGCAGAAAAATGTTCTTTCAGATAGCTGCCTGCCAAAAGAACACTTAGCAAAGTTTGACTAAATCTACAGCTCAAAATGAATTCTTGTGACGCACAGGTACAAAAACCAAACATTTCTCTGAAGGTTTCACACAGGCTGAAATTATTACTAGATTTAGTTGACACAGCATTATGCTCAAGATTATGAGCTACTAAAATGCTGTTGTAATAATAAAATTTTTAATTGCATTACTTTTGATAGAAAAACTTGCTAGAAAAGAGAATTAGGCTTCTAAGACTAATGTTTTATATGTAAAGCCTTTAAACTAAAAAACAATGAGCTAGATCTTCTTGGATTAAGGACATTCTTTCTAATCCTCCCAACAGCAGGTCACACATCTCAACAGCTGCCATTTTCTATCTAGTCTTTTTTTTTTTTTTTTTTGCTTTTTGGGTCACACCCAGCTATGCTCAGGGGTTACTCCTGGCTTTGCACTCAGGAATTACTCCTGGCGGTGCTCAGGGGACCATATGGGATGCCGGGGATCGAACCCGGGTCGGCCGCGTGCAAGGCAAACGCCCTACCCGCTGTGCTATCGCTCCGGCCCAATCTAGTTTTTATTTTGTGTCTTTTGGGGGTCACACTCAGTGAAATGTAGGACTGAGTGCTGGCTCAGCACTCAGGGATCACTCCTGGAGGGACTCCTGGGAAGGTATGTGGTGCCAAGGGACAAACCTGGTCTGCCAGGCAAGGCAAGCACTCTCCCCTCACTGTACTATCCCTCAGGACCCTCTACCCTATTCTTCATAATAAAAGAAACACAAGACCCATAACCTAGCTTAGAACTAAAGGCCTAATCTTTGACTAGCATCTAAGTCTTTTATCTTCCAAGGGACCTGAACTAGATGATCTGGCTCAATTATGAGAGGAACAAATTTCCCAGTGTCTCACAGGATTACTGCAGCCTTGTAGCCAACGTCTCCTGCTCTTGGAATTTAGAGAGAAAAGAAAATGGCACAGGAACTAGGATTGACACTTGCTAAGGGCCCATGCCCCTCTTATCATAGTTCTTCTAGTGCAGAGCACAGCAATAAAGAAGGTAACTAACAGCTAGAATAAGGCTTCAAGCCTTTCCATGAAGGCACAAACTTGCTTTCAAGGCATAAATTCTAGAGAAAGCAAATAAATCAATTCAAATAACACTACAAATATTAGCATAGTTGTAATTATGTTTTTGTCATTGTTAAATTGTTTTGTTAAACTGCTGCTGTTTTTGTTATTAAGAAGGAAAGATGAACGCAAGAAAAATAATTCTAGTAGAATTTAAAAATTTAACAGTTTAGAGGAGGAGGAGTAAGTAGAGGATGAAACAAAGGAATCTCATTGACCTGCCAGAACCATCTATGGTAAGAGCTTTTCTTCATATTTGTGGTAGAATTTAACTGGAAGAATTTTATTTTCTTTCATATTTTTCTCTTTCTTCAAACTACGAAATAAAATCAACAAAATTTACATTTATTTCTATTCTTTCCACATTCATTCGGGGAAACAGACAAACACCAGTCTGCCTTTGTCCTACTTAGTTTTGCTATAAAGGAAAACAAGCCTGAAGGAGACAAACAATATCAGTGATCCAAAATATGTCTTTTAATTCATAAATACTTTAAGTCAAACTTATCTTCCCTTTTATCATCATATCCTTAATTACTGGAAAATTGAAATCTTAATTAAACATTATTCTTAAAGCAAAATGTTATTTCCTCTTCTCTCAATATTTTATTATTCTAAAAGCAATAAAGAATGTAAGCCAGATGTCAGCAGAAAGGTGATACACTACTGTTCTAGGATCTATTTTTCTAGTATCCGAACTCAGTGAAGTAAAGGGACTTTACCTAAAGGTAAAATTACCATAGTTCAAATGTACTCATCAGGGTGATAATTTTCTTCACAGAATTGCTAGATAACCTTACTGAAATCTGTAATTTTTTCAAAAGGCTCTTCATTTAAAATAAATATTTAATTCACATACAACAATCAATGTTGGTTAAGAATGGTTAGAAATCTTCGGCTCTACCTAGCCTAAGTTATATAGACGATAAGCTTTTTTATTATCTATAAATGGAAAGAATGATCTTTAGGGGCAGAGAGAGATCAAAGAGATGGGAGGGCATATTTTTGCATGTTAGAGGTCTGGGTTCAGTCCCTACCACTACAGGTCTCCTGGATACTGCTGGGAATTACCTCTGAGTACCAAGCCAGGAGCAGCTCCTGATGTGGTCAAAAAAATAAAATAATTTTTTTAAATAATAAAATCCTTTCCAGCTCCAAAACATATTGTCTTAAGATTTAAAATAATACTTTTAATTAAATATGAAGAACTCTAGTCTAAAATTTTCTAAGTCAGCACCCTTTGCAATATTGACCAGATTTGAGGGTGAGGTAAGACTTATTTCTTATATGCCCTCCCGAGCCTTCTTTTAGTGATTGTAAAAATATAATGTTTAATTTGTGACACCTGTGTGACCATAGAAGTACTGTGACACCCAAATTTAGCTATGAAGCCCCATTAAAAGGAAAAGAAACAAAAGACATATATAAATGTTAAGCATACTAATACTTAATATTTCATACAAGTGAACTGATTTTAAAACTTTTTGATCTATTTACCCTTTACATAACACTTTCATGTATGCTGTTTCTGAAAACAGTAAATTCAAAAGAATTTCTCTGACTTTCCACTATTGTGATGCAAATGTTTTCAATAATTGTAGGTATCATATAGTTATGTATGTTTTCTATCAAGCATTTTAAGTGAAAATTTTGTTATCAGTCTCTTAAGTTTCTGGAATAATTTAGACCAACCAGCAAGGTTCAGAAGTATCTTGTATACCTCCTTTGTATAGTATCACCAAGAGTCTGTATTAAGTAGAACATACCAGGTGTTTCACTAAGTTAACTAGAAGCCAGCATTTCCTGTTGCTATAGAAACAAAATAGCATCTGCCAACTCCCTGTATAGCTGAATATAAAAGGCTGGCATGAAATCAGTCGGGTAGATATGAATAATGCAAACGGAGATGCCTGCAATATTCCCAAGAGTATTACAGATGAGTAACAGTATAATTCTCACACCACCCAATAATGGAGATGCTCTCTTCTATATCAAACACCTAATAATATCAGATATCTAATAGCACTTCTCTGCAAGCAAAGCTGGCTCTGAATTCTCTTGTTTTAATATGATAGACAACATCTTAATTCCCAAGCCTTTTATAAACAAATCACTAGTTCTCCAATGTCTATGTGATTATAAATATTGCCCCGATGTTCTAAGACTGTCAGATTAGCAGGTTTTCCCTGATCTTTCAGCCTATGCTGTCATTAGTGGCACACATGCGTAGGGGATGAACAGCTTAACAGCTCTAGGGTAGCATCAAAGAACCAGGGAACCAACTCCCTTACAGAATGGAAGAAAATCTCTCTAAGTGTAAAAATAAAAACAAAACAGAAAATAACAGGGGAATGAAAGGCAAGGAAATGGAGGTAAGAGGAAAGAGTTTGCATGCCTGAAATAAGACTAAATTTCAAAACGTGAGACAGAATTTTACCTGTCTTTTTACCAGGTGAAAGTGGTTTAGAATCTTTTAGTTTTATTGAATGTCTTCAATTTTGGTGACCTGTTGGGAAGGCCACTAGAAAGTGTTATAAATAGGACTGTGAAAAGCAGATTATTTTAGAAAGATTCCCATTTTCTAAATGGAATGCCAGCATTAGTTGTGGTGATAATGGACTCAGTGATCATTGCTTTTCAAGTCTAGAATATTACTCAAATTTCCTAAACAGGAATCGTGTGGCCAGACAGATCAGAAAGGCACTTTGCAGCCATTTTGTATACCTGGAAGCGAAGTGGCAAGTAATCTTCACAGAGATCGTCCCATAGCTCCTGCAGGTCTGAAATTTCCAAGGGAAAACTCGCGGGTGCCTTGTCCAGGGACCTCAGAGACCTGTGCAGGAGCCCGGGACTAACCGCGTCTGTCACGGCCTGGCCGGGCCTGGCTCTCGCCGCGCTGGACTTCACGGGGATGGGCAGTCTGCTGCCTCTGGGGCTCTGGACTGGCTTATAGTCGAGCCCCTTAATCACACTCAGCGCCAGCTCCAGCTTGTGGTTACACGTGTGCTGCGGGGCCTGTTCGTCCGCATAGCAGTCGCACCTGGCACACTCCCTCGCACTCCTCTCGGGGTCCTCATCCTTTGGCTGCGGGGGGCTAGCCTGGACACTCGCGTCCAGAGACTCCACCGAGGACCCCGGCGTGCCCTCCTCCATGCTCTCTCCATCCGGGGGGGCTTTGGTGCCAGGGAGGTCTGCGGGCCCGACTTCGGACAAGGCCGGCTCCTCCGTGCAGATGCTGGTGGACCACCTGCTCGAGGGCGCGCAGGAAATGCTCCTGGCCACCTTTCGAGGCACCTTGCAAATGGCTTCGTAGTCCGAGTCGGCCACCCGCAGAGCCGCACAACCGCGGCATCTCCTGGGTCGGCTGCCAGGGCCCTCCGAAGCGTGGCAGCTGTGCAACTCCGGGACCTGGTCCTCATTTTCGACCCAACACTCGAACCCGGAGTATGCAAAGTCTTCCTGGAGCAGGGCAGAGTATCGGACATCGGGCAAGCCGGAAATGTCAACCGTCCCGTTGCCCGCCTTGGGCTCCGGGACAGCGACCTCGTTGTTCTTCCGATACATGCTCGCGATGCAGAACTTGAGGCGGTCCTTCTCGAGCAGCAGCTTCTGCAGGCGCTCGATCGAAAGGGCTTCGATGCGGGCGATAACGGTGTCGAACCGATAGATCCGGTCCAGCATGAACGCACACTTGCTGCAAGCAAACTCGCCCTTGCCATCGCGGGATATATCCTTGCCCAGGACGTGCGAGAGCAGGACCTGGAGGTTGAGTTTGGACGCCGTATGGAAGATCCAGCGCCGCTGGTTTCCACACAGCTCCCGGGCACAGATCCTGCAGATCTCCTTCATCTTCCCTCCCAGCGCGCACGGGGCGTTCCCGGGGCCGCGGCCGGCCTGGGCAGCGTGTCTGAGGGCTCTGGCCCTCAGGTCCTACATGCACTCCTTCCCCAAATTCGCTGGCTCTGGCGGGCACGGCCCGGAGGGGTCTCCCAGGTGCAGGGGCGCGGCGCGCGGGCTCTGGGTACCGGAGCGGCCCGCCCCGCCCCTCGGAGCAGGGAGGGCGCGGGCATAGAAACGCCTAAGGGAGATGCTGAGTGACAGCCACGCAGGCCGGGCTCGGGACTCGCCGAGCCCCGCTGCAGCTGTCTCTCCGGCCGGCCGCCGCGTCCCCGACGTCCTCCCTGGAAGCGTCGCGGCTCCGCCGGACCCGGGCAGCCGCCCGCTGCTGACGCAAAGCTCGGGGCGAGCAGCTCAGATTTCAAGATGGCGGCGGACTCGGCGCCAGTCGTCTCCGCGAGGCCTGCTGGGACTTGTAGTCCAAAACTCCGCGCCTCTCTCTGCGCATGCGTCCCGCGTTCCCACAGGCGAGGCGTAAACCGGGTCTGGGGGCTCTGCAGGTGAGACGTGGCCCTGCTCACGGCTGGTTGTGGAGTTGGGCGCGGGGCGGGCTCGGGGCTCAGGCCGGACCCGTGGGCCAGGGTTTCCCCGAGCACGCGAGGGCCCACGCCCCGCCGAGCGCGTGTCCCGCGGTTCTGCGTGGCAGGAGAAAGCCCGGCCCCTCCGGCTCCCGGGGAGTGCCACGTACTCGGCCGCCTCCCTCGGTCCCGCGCCAGCCACCGCGCCCCGCCCCGCGCCAGGTCCGACTCGGAGGCCCCGGGGGCGGGAGCGGGAGGGGAGCGAGAGATGATGAGTAGGGGTCGGTAGCACAGGGTTTAGGACCGTGTTCAGACCCCCTGACTGTCGCGAGGACCCAGAAACAAGACAGGTGGTTCTGATGTGGGGGCGGGTAGGGGCTCCGGCTCCTGCGATTCCCCACCCCCCCTTAAAGGCAGAAACCAAAAGGGAGGTAAAGTGGCCCTCTGAGAGTGTCCAGCGTGTGTCCCCGAGGTGGCGGCTGGTGCAACCGAGATGTGAACGACAATAGGGAAGAAAACGGCCTTTTGAAAAGAGGTAGACACTGGCGGGTAGATTTCCACCGACAAACTCTCGGGTTCGGGTAGATTTCAGGTCCTAGTTTTCCTTCCCAGCTGGGAAGAACAAACATAAAGGACAAAAGACTTCTTTGAGCGAGAGGCCAGGGTGTTGGGGCTGCGGGCCTGCAGAAATCCACCCTGCACCCCCTTCTCTCACTGGGACCCAGCTAAGAAGGAAAGGAAGGTTCCTGGTGTTCCAGAAACCCTGGAGGGAAGAAAGCGAAGGAATTTCGCAAGGCTGAAGATAAAGAGTCTGAGAAAGACGTTTGCCCAAAATTGCTAGGAAAGGCGAGGCAGAAGCTGATCTATGAAAAGGCTAAGCCTGTGGCGAGAAAGGTCTTTAGAGCTTCATACAGAGCATTGCATATGTGATTTCACCTAAATATTCCATGTCCTGACCATAAAACTGAGAGTGTAAAATAAAGTTTCTAGGAAGAATCACAGCAACTGCCCTTTTGTCTGGCTCTAAGCTAAGAACGACTCCTGTGGTGATGGGGCAACCATAGGCAGTGCTGGGCACTGAACCTGGGTCTGCCACCTGGTTAAGCACGCACCTCAACCCCAAACGATGTATCTGACCCCTTCTACTTTACCATGTATCATTTCAATTTTCAGAATATATGTGTTCGTGTATTTAATTTTTAAGAACTCAGAAAATAATCTCTAGGAAATATTGTATATGTAAAACTGTCCTTCCTAATTTAACACAATAGTATCAAAATTAATAAAAATTTGAACCCAGGTACAGATTACTCAAAGTTCTAGAGTGCAAGCTTTGCATGAGGGCACCCCAGAAACATTCTCAGCATGGTCTCTTGAGCACTACTTAGAGGAGCACTTAACCCAGGACTGGCCTCTTGGCATCAGAGAATATAACACCAAAATGAGAAAAACATCATCAACCAAAAGAGAAAAATAGATGAACCTGAAATGATAAAGTTTGTAATACATATCTATATTTATTATGCGAATAAACACCAATGGCTTTAACCAGTGACAGGAAATATGCAGGAGACCAAGACAGTGAAGCACTTTGCTTTGATATACTTTAAATATTGTAATTCCAGATCAGAATTCAAGGATGATATTACCATTGTTATATTTTGGATGAAGGATCTCCCAGAAAGTAACCTGGTAGCACTGTAGCACTGTCTTCCAGTTGCTCGAGTGCGTACCAGTAATGTCTCTATTGTGAGACTTGTTACTGTTTTTGGCATATTGAATATGCCACAGGTAGCTTGCCAGGCTCTGCCATGCGGGCAGGATTCTCTAGGTAGCTTGCCGGGTTCTCGGAGAGGGACGGAGGAATCGAACTTGGTTCAGTCACTTGCAAGGCAAACACCCTACCCGCTGTGCTATCGCTCCAGTCCAATCCCACCAATGACCAACATCCAGAGCATTAAAACAAAGCTCCCGGAAGAGAGCAACACAGAGAGTCTCTTGCCCGAGCACCTGGCTGTCTTCCCTGGGGCCCCTTGGAGGGGGTGGGCTCCAGTTTCCCTCCCTGCCCCCAGCAGAGCCCTGGCAGCTGAAGACCTTCAGAGCCTAGCCACAGCCATGCTCAAGGTCCCTCTCCACACATTCAGATGAGCCTCACGTATGAAGGTACCTGCAGAGGAACCCAGGTGTGTGGACCCAGGACTGAGATCTCCAAGCCTGCTCAGATCGGGACTGAGCCTCTTGCACCCAGAGTTTCCATTTTCTAATAGTTAGGCGGTCACACCCAGGGACTGCCCCGGAGCTGTGTAATCCCATCAACACCAACATCCAGAGACTTAAAACCAAGCTCCCAGAAGCAACATCTTATAGCCTACTTCTCCCTCTGGGAGAACGTAGCAAACTACTGAGAGTTTCCTGCCCACATGTGAGAGCCTCTCAAACTCTCCATGGTGTATTCATATGCCAAAACCAGTAACAATGGTGGGTCTCATTCCCCTGACCCTGAAAGAGACTCCAATGCAGCATCATTGGGAAGGACGAGTAAAGAGAGGCTGCTAAAATCTCAGGGCTAGGATAAATGCAGATGTTACTGAGACCGCTTAAGAAATTCGACAATCAACAGAATGATGATGATGATGATGATGATGATGATGATATTTATTATGCACAAATTATATGTAAAGGAAAGTTTGCAGTTATCAAATAGTGATTATGTCTGAAGAGTTAAATTACTTATTTTGTCTATTTCATAACTTTCTGTAATAATGCTTTTGTGATAAGACAAAAATGTTACTTAGATATTTCAATTATAAACACTGATACAGTCATAATGTGCCATACTATTGATAAACAGAACTCTGTTACAAAAATGAATGAATTTCAAAGTATGGTGAGACAGTATGTCTTGTGTGGATCTTGATTATTTTAAATCAAGGGAAAAAATGAATCTTATCTTTTTGGGGGGTCAAAAAAATTTACCAACGACATAGTACAGTGGGCATGGCATTTGCCTTTCATGCCACTGACCTGGGTTCAATTCTTGGCACCCCATATGGTAACCTAAGCCCACCAGGAGTGATCCCTGAGCCCAGAGCCAGGAGTAAGCTCTGTACACTGTCAAGTATGGCCCCAAACAAACAAAACAGTTTTGAAAAATAAAAAAAGAGTCCTGTAGGATATCATTGGTTTGTCCTTTCTCCCTTGCCACAGAGTTTAGGCTTATTTGGTAATAATCTCTAAACTATTCTAGACTACCTTGGTATGTCCTGTTCCCCTTGCCACTAGGCTTAGGTATATCAATCACAGCATCAAGGTGCTTCCCATTCCTTTGTTTATTGCTCCCTTCCCCAACTAGTTAATCAACTCTTCCCCTAATCAGACTGTTAATTTGTAAGGTCAGACCTTGCTAGGACGTGAACTTGTATTGTATAATATTGCCTTTTCTCCTTTCCTTATGTCTTTTGAGTAGTTTACTTTAGAGCAATGTCCTTTTTGTATGGACAAAGAAAGACAATTGTTGTATGCTTTGATAACATGGGATTTAATTGGCTTCAAATATTATTCACTCCCGGGCATCTGCTTTCTCGACTTAAGCCTCAGCTGCCCTTACTTCCTAGCACCCGCAAAAGCAGGGTCCCGACAAGGGACAGGATGGATCCAGGGCAAGCGGTGAGTTATGTGCTACCCTGGCATCGAGATGGGCCTGGCCAAAGTGCCTAATGCTTAACTATATGTTAAGAGCTTGGTCATGGACATGTCATGTCATGATCCAAAAGCAACGACGAGACTAGGACCCTGCTAGGGATAGGAAAGACTAATCTGGCCTGAGCACTGTAGTCTGAGATCCAGGTGACCCCAGGAGAGCAATTCTGTAAGCTTAATGCGTCTCTTGCTATGTCCAGACAAAATGACTAATATTTTGAATGCTTATATGTTAGTTGGACAAGGAGAGGAGAAACACACCCATGGGATTCCGCTCTTGGATGGGTGTCCTGCTGAAAGAGAATCTGTCCTAGAAGAAGCATCCCCTGAGGGAAAGAACTTTATCCCTATTGATTGTGACCACGCCTATGTGTAAGCCCCATGCTTGGGGATTTAACTAGGCTGTGAGAGTGGGTTGGGGGCGAGTGCCGGGGCCAGTTCCAGTGCCAGGTCTGGAGAAGCTAGATCGAGATCCAGATCCAGAGGAGAAGGAGAATGAAGTAGGATGGGGAGGAAGAAGCAGGAGAATCAGAGGAGAATGGAGATGGGAATGGAATAAACAGCAACTGAGACCAACCAGCTTGGCTCCATTCCTTCCTTAACCTGCCTCATCATCGCCATCAACTTCCCCGGGGTGTGGGAAGCAGCTGGAGACTACTGAACTCGAACGCAGGCGGCGGGAGAGATAGAGCGCCACTGCCCAGTGCCCAGTGTGGTGCCCCCCCTCCTCTCTTTTCTTTTTTGTGTTTTTACACAGAGTCCTATAGAAGTTCAAAAAGTGATTATAGGGGGAACGGGATAGGGTGGGAAAGAGGCACAATATATGTGGAATGGTTAAATGTGTCTTATTCTAGGTAACAATATGGGAATTTATATTATCAAAAATCATTGAATTTGACACTTAGATTTATAGCTTTTTAATCTGTCAGTATAATTCAATAAAAATTAAAAAGGAATAAATAAAGCTATCATGATTAAATTATTAATTTTATATATGAGCATATATAAACTGGATGGATTGAAAAGTATGCTGTATGTTGTAGACCTAATCTCTTATATCTGGCCCTTGATATTTAAATCCACAAGATAATTATATTGTATTTAAATAGTGTTTGTCCAATTTTGGTATGGTTTGGAATCACCAGCGGGGCTTGTTAAACAACAGATTGCTGAGACTCACAGCCTACAGTTTCTGATTTAATTAATCTGAGGTAGGTCCCAAATGTTTTTATTCCTCACAAATTTCTAGATCATGCTAATTCTGCAGTCTGGGAACCACATTTTGAAAACCACCAAATTGAACTATCCTAAATTATTTTCAGAAAAATCTCAATGATAGATCAGAAATACTGCAATACTGCAGGTAAATAAAACACACTGATCAATAGGGAATCTTATGAATGATGCTTATGAAACTGTTGTATTTAGAAAACTGGATCCTCATTTGAAACAAGTCTTAAATATCATAGTAGAGATCTTTTATCTATCTAAATCTTTAGATCTCTAGTTTCAGGGCCTAGAAAGTATCTCTTAGAACCATAACTACTTTATACCCACTGTGTGGTACAGGTTCTAAGACCTAATTCTGGACTGGGAGGGAATTTCTAAGATACTTAAGAGGAGTGGAAAATCCCAGTGTCCCAAACAAGTATTAGGTTCCACTGCCCTAGGAGCAACATTGTAAATAACTGTTCTAATTACTCAAAAACTATTCAAAGCCGGAAAAAGAATATGATGATTATAGAGAAACTTAAAGCAGATGTGAACATTCAAGAATATCAAAGTAAAACCAGTTATGCTTTGTGGTAAAACTATAATCAAATGCTTACTTTCCCTGTGCTATCTGAATCTATAAAAAGTCAGAAACACCCATGACTGTGAAAAAATATTTGCTTACTGCTCATCCAATAAGGGGTTAATATCCAAGATATGTAAAAGTATGATAGCCAAAATATGGAAATGATTGAAATGCTCTGTGACAGATGAATGTATCTAGAAGTTGTGGTATATTGGGGCTGGAACGATAGCACAGCAGGTAAGGCATTTGCCTTGCACGCGGCCGATCCGAGTTCAATTCCAGCATCCCATATGGTCCCCCCGACCACTGCCAGGAGTAATTCCTGAGTGCAGAGCAGGAGTAACCCCTGTGACCCAAAAAGCAAAAAAATAGAAGTTGTGGTGTGTGTGTGTGTGTGTGTGTGTGTGTGTGTGTGTGTATATATGCATATATATATACACACACACATACGTATATATACACATAATGAAAAACTGCAATTCTAAGAAAGAGAAAAAAATCATGCAATTTGCCTTGATGTGACTGGAACTAGAGGATATCATGCTAAGTCAGAAGGAAAGGGATAGATACAGAATGACCTTTCTCATATATGTAACTTAAAGAGGCACAGCAAGGTAGCAATCAAAAATCAAAGGCAACACAAAGAGATAACTGATCCAAGAAACTGAGTTTTGTGGGGGAAGAAGGGGCTGAGAGGGAGGGGGAGGAAAGTGGGCACATTGGTGAGTGTGGTGTTGAAATTATGTACATGGGAAACCATCATCAACAATATTGTAAGTCCCTTAACAAAGATAAATAAATTTTTCATTGAAAAATATATAAAGCACTTGTAAAACTTAACAAAATAAGCATCAAAAAATATTGAAACAAAATGAGCAGTTTCTCAAGAAAGGTCATTAAGTATGTGAAGAATGCTCTGAATAATTCTATTATCAGGTACATGCAAATTAAAACATTGAAGTATTGCCCACGCCAATGAGACTGACAACATCAAAAAGAATATAAACAACCAGAACTGGCATGGAGTTAGGGGAAAGTGTACCCTCATCCATTCCCTGCTGGTTAGAATGTCATCTGGTTCTCTTTGGAGAACTTTTCAAAAAACAAACAAAAAAACAAAAACCTTACAATTGAGCTTCCATGTAGCCCATAAATTCCACTTCTGGGACCCAAGATCCCAAAACCTTTATTCCAAAAAGATATTTTTGCACCTATGGTCATTGAAGCACTACTTACAATATCCCAAGGGCTAGATAAAGAAACTAAGGTATATGCTATACACAATAGCATGCTATCTGATTTAAGAAAACATGAAAACATGTAATTTACTGCTTCATGGATGCATCAGGAGAGTATCCGCCTATATGAAGCTTGTCAGAGGATAGAGACAGATACAAAATGATCTTTCCCATAAGTGAGATAAAAAGAAACATAGTAAAGGAAAGAAACAAGTGAGGGAGTAACAAATGGCCAAAGGCAACAGTATTTGAGAACTGGTCTGCAGGACTGAGATTAACCTCAGCAAAGGGAAGGGGTTGGGAGGATCATGGAGGCACGGAGACTATGGTAGATGGAAACAGACACTGCTGGAGGGCATATGTGTTGTTGGATTGTTGCATGCACGAAACTCTGTCATTAACTATAGTCTAAATCATGCAGTTATTAAGTAGTCAGAAACAATTATGATTTCCATTAGTTAATGAGGGCTGGAGGGATAGCACAGCGGTAGGGTGTTCACCTTTCACACAGCCGACCCATGTTCGATTCCTCCGCTCCTCTCGGAGAGCTCAGCAAGCTACCGAGAGTATCTCACCCCCATGGCAGAGCCTGGCAAGCTACCCGTGGTGTATTTGATATGCCAAAAACAGTAACAATAAGTCTCACAATGTGAGACGTTACTGGTGCCCCAATCGATGGAACAAATCAATGAGCAACGGGATTAGTTAATGAATGACACAATGCTTTGAAGCACTTTCAAAACCAGGCTTCCAATTCAAATGTGGGTGGTAGTATTCTGCTTTTCAACAGAATCCATCTTTGGGGCACAACCAGTTGTGCTCAGGGCAGGGCTTACCGCTGTTCATTCCTGGAGGACTCAGGGACCGTAAGTGATGCTGGAGATCAAACCCAAGTTAATCATAGACAAGAAAGTGCCCTAGCCACTATCTTGTCTCTCTAGCCCTCCAAAAAACTTATCTTAAAATAATAAATATGAGTCACCTAAGTTATCAAATACATGGGCTCTTTAAGTAAATTTTCAATGATGTTAAGTCAATCATATTGTGAGCAAGAATTCATGCAACTTCAGGGTTTTTTTCCTCCATCTTTGTGAACTTTTCCCCCTTCGTGAAGGGAAGAGAATGTGAATGCTCCTGTTAGAATAACTGACTGTAAAACTAAATAGTACTGATAAATTTAATACATAGCTTCATAGGTTATAGAGATTAATATGCTTGAAAGAGATGAGAGCAGCACTTGAGATGGGTCTTAGAAAAGTGGAAACAAAGAGACTCAAAAAATAGAAAAGATATTATTATTAAAAGTATTAGAAGATGGGTTAAATATAGGAGTAGCCTGTAGGTAAAGGTGATGCTGAAAAAATGTAGACTATCTAAGTGGTCAATTTCATCCCTTCATATATCAAGTTGTCTGTAATGGCTCATTCAAAGAAAAGGCTGAAAGGGTCAATTGTAAGCCAGAATAACTAGAACGTGGTTGATACTTGAAAAAGGCAAGATCATTTGAATTTTATGTTACAGACTTGAGCAGAGCATGTTGGAACTAAATTAAACCTAACTAAACTAAACCATTTAGGAAGTTTAGCCCAGACTACCAGATGGATTAGAAATTCATGGAGCGATTTCTAGGTGGTTACAGTAAGACCTGCTTTAAAAGACACTACAATGCTTCAAATGCAAGGTAATAATGATCTGGTGCAGAAATGGAAAGAAGTTGGTTAATGTGAGAATCATTTCAAAGTGAACAGTAGAATTTGATGACATGCAAAGAAGACAGAGGGGGGTAAATTATAAATGATAATAAGACTTTTGACCTGGAAAACTAATAGAAAACAAACAAACAAACAAACTGGGAATTGAAGAGTCCATTTGCAAAACCAAAGGGAAAAAAAGAATAAAAAGAAACCACCTGAAAAATTCTTTTATTTCGGTCATGATAAATTGGGTTACTGGGAAAATTAATTGGAGCTATTCTACAACCAAAGTTGGTATAGAAATTCAGGAATGAGAGGGGTGGCTAACATAATCAAAAGTTATGAAAAAATGTGCCAGACTCAGAAATGAATCTCAGAAGAGAGCAGCATGCTGCAAGATGTCTTCCCACCTGTGACAGGCTAATTTTATTCAGGCACCTCAGAGAGGGGGCAGGTGTGTCCCTCTACCTGCCCCCCAAAAAAACCAGCAGCTGCAAATTCCCAGAACCCAGTTGCTCCCACATACACAACTGACCTTAACAGGCTTGCCCTGAGCCCCCACACATAAGCTCGAACCCACTGGAAAACCCAGGTATGGGGACTTGTGACTGAAATCTCCAGGCTCATTCAGAGTTGAGAATGGGCCCCTTCTCCCATCTCCCTGTGCCTCACTGCCTCTGGGCACCATTTAAGCACATTAGCAGACATGATCCAGAAACTCACATATGAATTTCAGAAGAGAGCAACACGCTGTAGAGATGCCCCCGGATCTCAAAATTACCATCAAGTTGAAAACTGTTTTTTTTTTTTGTTTTTTACTCCTGGAGGTGCTCGGGGGAACACCTCGATGCTGAGAATCGAACCCCAGGTTGGCCGCATGCAAGGCAAATGCCCTACCTGCTGTACTATGGCTCAAGCCCCCAGTTGAAAAACTTACCTCCAGTTCTAGCACCCTATGTAGTGTACGGCATGAGACATCACATACATAATGCCACTGATAGAGTAGCACACCACATTTGATAGGTGTAAGGTAGAAGAAAGCCAATCTTGATAAAAAAATATATATCTATACATGCACATATATATGCACACACATATTAGTACTCAAGGCTCAAAACTCTAACAATTTGTCAGTGTTCTTTAATACAGGAGCTTAATTATTCCAAGATGAGATACAACAATTTTCACACACTTTCCTCCAAGGAAACCTTTTTAGGACCATTTTCAGTCAATTATTCATTACAAGCAATACAAAATAAACTATTTAGCATCTGCCTTTGGGGCAGGCTTGGATGGTGGTGGAAAAATTCAAAATAATGGTGACGGGAAGGTGTAATGGTGGTGGGATTAATGTTGAAACATTGAATGTAATTTATTACTTTGAACAACTTTAATAAAATAATTTTTTAATGAGCCAGAAAAATGAGTGTGAGCATATCATTTTCTGTAACTGAAAAACTTGTAAACTAAAGAGCTTTCAAATTTAACTTCTCAGAATCCTTGCCTGTCTAACTAAATGTTAGATTCTTTTTAATACTTTTTCTGAATATCTCTGGCATGTTTAGAATTGTTCTTTACATTCTCTATGCTTTCTTTGTTTTTAGAACCTGTACCCCTAACCAAGTCATACGATCTTACATACTTAACATTCTAATAATCCTGTCTACTTTTTCCAAAATTTTCATAGTAAAGATTCTTAATTGTCTACCTCCTATAGAATGAAGTTCAAACCCTTAATCAGGTATTTCATTATCTCTGAAAAATTCTTCATGCTTATCCTTATAGCTCTTCTCCTATTTCTCACCTAAGCAAAGGGTGACAGGATAAATTTGTATATGAATGTTTTGTTCCCTGCATACCACTTTTTTGGAAACTGATGGAGTCTGATATCATTCTCATGACTCAAAAATTTTTGCAGAACATTGAACAGAGGCTGTCTGAAGTCAAATGCACTTGTGGTTTTTGTTGTTATGTTTTTTAATAAAATTCAAAACCAATTGAGATTAAGCCATTAAGCAAATGCCCCAGTGGGGAAAGAAGAAAGAGAAATGTGTTTTAGGTCAACACAAGAGGAGTGGGTGAAATTTTGCCCAGATTGTACAGAGGCCAGGGTTGGGGTGATGTGAAAAAGTAAAAAGAATCCATATTCATTTCATATCCTGGGGTATCAGCAGGACCAGGGAGGGGACAACCAGTGGGTAATTTGAAGAAACTGGACTCTTGGTCAAGGAATTCTAACTTCATGAAAGATGCTCACATAGGAAGCAATTGCTTTGCTTTTTGGCACAGGGTGCTTCAGTGGGGGACCAAGGATCAGAGTAGTCAAATTAATGCTTTGGCACCTGATAAAATTCAGGCAGGAAATTTCAGTCTCACATATCTGAAAGAATGAGGAGGAAGTACCAAATGAATGAAACTCAATTTCCCACAAACATGGCTAGTACAAGAACACAGGGTAACATCAAACAGCCTTAAAAGAACGTTTAAAAAAGTGCTATTTTCTGCATAATTGTTGACAAACTCAAGAATCATATCCCTACAAACCTTTTTGTAAGTTTTCAATTAAGATCAATTCTATTTTTTCTCTTTTTAAATGTCATATCCATTTTTATATATACTTATCCCAGAATTCTCCTCTTAACTTTCACATTTCCAAATACCTAAAAATGTATTCAACTTTTATTTTTATTTTTTGCATTTTTGGGGTCATACCCAGTGATGCACAGGGGTTACTCCTGGCTCTGCACTCAGGAATAACCCTTGGCGATGCTCAGGGGACCATATGGGATGCTGGGATTCGAACCCGGGTTGGCCACGTGCAAGGCAAATGCCCTACCCGCTGTGCTATCGCTCCAGCCCTATAAAAAAGTATTCAACTTTTAAATAGTAAAATGTCTACTTGTATTTATGTGAGATGTGTCAGAGATACCTCAAGATTATCACTTTTTAAAAAGCAGCCATAGTGCTACTTGGAGGTCACCAGGTATAGTCCCACTGTGCTAGAGGTTTTGGGAGGGCGCTATCGTGCCAGGGATCTAATTCAACTTCTATCACATGTGCTCTATCACCTATCTCCCCAGTCCAAGACTGGACTTTTTATTCTATCTTCCCTCCATAATGTTTCTCCTCTTAATTCTCTTATTAGGAATTAGCTAATGATGGGTCATGGGCCAAATCCAACCTTCATCTGGTTTTTTGGGTTTTTTTTTTTTTGGTTTTGCTTTTAAAATAAAATTAACATAGAACATAGCTTTTAGTTATATGATTCAGTATTTGTATACTTTGCAAAGTAATCATCATGTAGGTCTAGTTAATATCCTCTAACTTGGAATGTTATCTGGTTCAACCACTATGGAAAGCAATATGGAAATTTCTTGGAAAAGTGAAAACTCCCATACAACTCAGAACTACTGTTCATGGCACCTACCCTCAAATCACAAACACAAAAACAGTTCATTCAAAAGGATATATGCACACCTATGTTCACTGCAGTATGGAAACATTCCAACTATGTACCTACAGATTAATAGATCAAGAAGTTGTAGCATATTTACACAACAGAATACTATGCACTGGTACTAAAGGATAAAACGGGCTGATGTAACATGCATGGAACTAGGGAGCATAATGCTGAATGAAGTTTGTCAGACAGAAAGGGACAAACAGGATGGTCTCTCTCATGTGTGGGATATAAACATAGTAAGTGAGCAACAAAAAAACATAGGTTATAGAATTGGAAAGTTGGTCCACAGTACTGAGTTTACGGAGGTCAGGGTGGTGTTGAGGGGGTGTTAATGGAGAGACCACTGGACACTGGAGGAGGGAAGCAGAGGAACCACTGAGAGGGATCACAAGGACATTAACGAGGGGGTAGATGGGAGGGATCATTGGACATTGGTGGTGGGTATAATATTGAAATGCTGGGTCCATGAAACTATTGTTAATAGTATTAAAAATCACAATATTTCTATTTAAATAGTCCACAACTCTACATACAAAAATTGTATTTGTGATGAGCCATTTAAGATCTATTCTTTTAGCAACCTACAAATATACAATATAGTATTAAGGATGGTGGACTGGAGCTATAGCACAGCGGGTAGGGCATTTGCCTTGCATGCAGCCGACCCAGGTTTGATTCCTCCCTCCCTCTCAGAAAGTCCTCAAGCTACCGAGAGTATCCTGCCTGTATGGCACAGCATGGCAAGCTTCCCATGGTGAATTCAATAAGCCAAAATCAGTAACAACAAGTCTCACTTGGAGACATTACTGGTGCCCGCTCAAGCAAATCGATGAACAACGGGATGACAGTGCAGTGCCCATAACATTAATTGTATCCCCATGACTTACTTATTTATTTATTTATTTATTTATTTATTTATTTATTTATTCATTGGATTTTGGATCACACCCAGAAATACTCAGGTCTCATTCCTGGCTCTGTGCTTAGGAATCATTCCTGGCAGGGATCAGAGACCATATGGGGTGCCATCAATTAAATCTGGGATAGCTGTGCATAAGACAAGTGCCCTACGTGCTATACTACTTGTTGAGCCCCAGCCTATGAGTTGTTTCTTTGCTAGGAGTTTGCACTTTTTAATCACTTTCTCCTATTTTACACATACACATTCACTACAGTGTACCTCTCTGGAGATGAATAATTTGTTCTCTGTTCAGTTTGTTTGTTTATTTTCTCACATATAAGAGATCTTACAGTATTTGTCTTTCTCCAGTTGACAGATTTCACTTAGCATGCCACCAAGGTATATCCATATAGTTCCAAAGGCAAGATTTCCTTTTTTTTATAGTTGAATATTTTTATATTGTATGCATGTATACATACTACATTTTCTTCATGAATTCTTTGATGGGCATTGATGGTCCCCATGTGTTTTGTACATAATGTTTTATTGGAACATAATAATACTTATTCATTTATATATTGTGGCATGGCTGTTTATGTGTTACAAAAGCAAGAACCATAGATACTCTCTGATCTTTGAAAAATAAAATTTGCCAGTTCCTGCTTTTTTTGGTTTCTTTAATGTATGTATCAGAATTTGCAGTTTTTAATTATTTGGCTATTTATTTTTCTCCCTTAATAGAATGTGAACTCCCTGTGGGGAAGAGATCTGCCGTTCACTTTGGTGGGATGACACCCAGCAATGCTCATGGGTAACTTCTGCTCTGTACTCAGGAATCACTCCCGGTGAGATCAGGGGATTATATGAGATCTCAGGGGTCAACCTCAGGCTGGCTGCATGTAAGGCAAGCACCCTACCCACTATCCTATCTTTCCGACCCTGAGATCTGCATTTCTTATTCTTACTCATTTCTATTATCTAACAGTACCAGTCTGAGGGCCATGGTTAGCACCTAATAAACAGTCCCAGTCTGTAATATCTAAATGAATGAGTGAATGAATAAATGAACTATTTATTTATAGCTTAAGGTTTTATTTTATTCTTTTGCATTAGCACAAAACTTATGTTCTTGGTTACGCTATAATAGCCTCATATATAAGAAATAGAGTTCCATAATAATTCATCTAATCAGCTTTTTCCCCCCTCTACTACTTCCTTTTGAGGATGGGGTTCCCACACCTAATGGTGCACAGGGATTGCTCCTGGCTCTGCATTGAGGGCTCATCCTGACAGAGTGTGGGGGACCATACGGGTGTCAGGGATCAAACCCAGGTTGACTGCTGCAAGGCAAAGCATGATGTACTATCTCTCAGCCCCTATCCCACCTTTCAATTACAAAGACTATCTTCGTAAAAGAGCTTAAATATAGCACAATAAGGAGGATATTTAGGGACTTGTTCTTTGATAAAAAATTGGGGCCACACTCAACAATATTTAGTGCCTACATAATTGCTCAGGGACTCTGCAATTCTGTGGATGCCTCTAGCATGCAAAAGGATGTGCTCATCCCATTGTTAAGATTCTAGGTATTTATTTCTCTAACCTATTCATAAAGTTCTTTTGGGGGAGTGTCACACCCAGCAATGCTCAGGAGTTACTCCTGGCTCTGCATTCAGGAATTCTCCTCGGGGAACCATATGGGATACCGGGGATCGAACCCAGGTTGGCCACATGCAAGGCAAACACCCTACTCACTATACTATCGCTCCAGTCCCCTATTCATAAAATTATCAACCTGACATCTAAGGGCCTCCTGACCCTAGCTTAACTCTATTTTTAAATCTAAATTCACTGTTCTCCCTTTTATCTCTGTATATATTCTATGTGAATGACTGCTTTCTTTCCCAAAACGTCCCCCGCTCTGCATCTCACCTACCAGTTAGAATATTCTATCCTATCACTACCACCTCCATCTGTCAAAATCAATCCAAACTTCAAGGATTTTCTTTAAAACAACTTTCCTAATTCCCTCCTAACTTCAAGTTTTCTTTTTTTTTTCTTTTTGGGTCACACCCAGCAATACTCAGGAGTTACTCCTGGCTCTGCACTCATGAATTACTCCTAGAGATGTTCGGGGAACCATATGGGATGCTGGGGATCGAACCTGGGTCGGCCGCATGCAAGACAAATGCCCTACCCACTGTGCCATTGCTCCTGCCCTAACTTCAAGTTGTCTTTGAATTTTTTGCAGTTGTAGTAATTTTTTTTAAAAATTTTTTGAAATTTTTATTTTTTTTCCTTTTATTTATTTATTTATTTTTTTTTAAATTTATTTATTTTTAATTAGAGAATCACCGTGAGGGTACAGTTACAGATTTATACACTTTTGTGCTTATACTTCCCTCATACAAAGTTTGGGAACCCATCCCTTCACCAGTGCCCATTCTCCACCACCCGTAAACCCAGTGTCCCTCCCACCCTCCCCAATCCCATCTCCCCCCCACCCCACCCTGCCACTGTGGCAAGGCATTCCCTTCTGTTTTCTCTCTCTAATTAGCTGTTGTGGTTTGCAATAAAGGTGTTGAGTGGCCGCTGTGCTCAGTCTCTAGCCCTCATTCAGCCCGCAACTCCCTTCCCCCACATGGCCTTCGACTACAATGTAGTTGGTGATCGCTTCTCTGAGTTGACCTTTCCCCGGAACGTGAGGCCAGCCTCGAAGCCATGGAGTCAACCTCCTGGTACTTATTTCTACAGTTCTTGGGTGTTAGTCTCCCACTCTGTTATTCTATATACCATAGATGAGTGCAATCTTTCTATGTCTGTCTCTCTCTTTCTGACTCATTTCACTCAGCATGAAACTTTTCATGCCCATCCACTTGACTACAAAATTCTTGACCTCCTTTTTTCTAACAGCTGCATAGTATTCCATTGTATAGATGTACCAAAGTTTCCTCAACCAGTCATCCGTTCTGGGGCATTCGGGTTTTTTCCAGATTCTGGCTATTGTAAACAGTGCTGCGATGAACATACATGTGCAGATGTTGTTTCGATTGTACTTTTTTGCCTCTCTGGGATATATTCCCAGCAGTGGTATTGCTGGGTCAAATGGGAATTCAATATCTAATTTTTTGAGAGTCGTCCAAATTGTTTTCCAGAAGGGCTGAACCAGTCGGCATTCCCACCAGCAGTGAAGAAGGGTCCCTTTCTCCCCACATCCTCTCCAACAGCGGTTGCTTTTGTTCTTTTGGATGTGTGCTAGTCTCTGTGGTGTGAGGTCGTATCTCAAAGTTGTTTTGATCTGCATCTCTCTGATGATTAGTGATGCAGAGCACTTTTTCATGTGCCTTTTGGCCATTCGTATTTCTTCCTTGGTAAAGTTTCTGTTCATTTCTTCGCCCCATTTTTTGATGGGGTTGGATGTTTTCTTCTTGTAGAGTTCAACCAGTGCTTTATATACCATTGATATCAACCCCTTATCTGATGGGTATTGTGTAAATATCCTTTCCCATTCTGTGGATAGTCTTTGTATTCTGGTCACTGTATCTCTTGCGGTGCAGAAGCTTTTTAGTTTAATGTAGTCCCATTTGTTGATCTCTGTTTTTACTAGATTGCTTAGTTCCGTGTCACCTTTGAAGATACCTTTATCTTCAATATCGTGGAGGGTTTCGCCGACCTTGTCTTCAATGTACCTTATGGTTTGTGGTCTAATGTTGAGGTCTTTAATCCATTTTGATCTGACTTTTGTGCATGGTGTCAGGTCAAGGTCTAAACCCATTTTTTTGCATGTGGTTGTCCAGTTGTGCCAGCACCATTTGTTAAAGAGGCTTTCCTTGCTCCACTTCACATCTCTTGCTCCCTTATCAAAGATTAGATGGTCATAGTTGTAGTAATTTTTGTGTCACTCCTTCATATTGTCTTCTCCGCATTAGCTAGTAAACTACTTAACTACTAGTTATACTACTAGTTATATTGCTACTAGTTATCAGGACCCGAGAGACAGGTATGAGAGGTAAGATAGATAAGATATGATAGGGGACTGAAAAAAGAAAAAGAAAAAAAAAAGATAAGATATGATAGATAGGTAAGGTGTGTGCTCTGCATGCAGCTGACCCAGATTTGCTCGCTGGCACCGCATATGGTCCTCAGAGCACTGCCAGAAGTGATCCCTGAGCATAGAGCCAGCAGTTACTTCTGAGCACAGCCAGTTATGGACCAAAAGCAAAGCAAAAAGAAGTGATGAATTTTCTTCTGGGATACTTAGAACTGCATGTTCCTAGATCTAAGTAATAATAATTGAATGAATCAAACAATGTTTTTCCTTCTGATATTTTATCAAAATCTTATTAATTTTTCACAGACCAGAAGAATTTTTAAATTTCCACCCACCTCTGCAGCTCTCTCTGTATTTTGTTTTCATTAGTTACTCTTACTTTCCAATTCAGTTATAATGTTTAGAAGTTAGAGACTAAACTGCATACATTTTTGTGTCCCCCTTTTATCACTAACATACCTTGTGCATTGAAAGTGTTTAATAACTATTTTTATAAATTGGTAAAGAGCCTTTTATTTTTCCACCTTTTTTCAGTTCTAAATGGTCGAAACTATTATTGCTTTACACAACAAGATCTATTTATTTCTGAGAAATATTACCAACAATATTTTCTGTGCAGGAGACAGTGATGTCAAATTAGCATTTACAAATGAATCTCTGGTTTCATCTGCTAAAGAAGAGGACACTGAAAATCTTCTTTTAAATATAATTCCCGTATAGAAAATGAATTGGAGCTACCTAAACTATTAATCCCTGCAAGATTTTCAGTCTCTGCCTTGAATATTCAGAGCACATTCTTGCCTTGACCTCTTCCTGAGATCTCTCCATGGTAACATTGGAATGTTTGCTATTTTAGGAAATATGCCTCACTGCATACAGTGCTACTTCCATTGGATTCCAAACCAGGAGCAAAGGGAATGATTTCTACTGCTTTGTTTGCTTGGGAGTGTTTCTGATTATTTAACAAAGGCCATTTCTGTTTCAGTTTTTAGACCAACCCTGGTAAAATTACATTAATAAATATTTCTTATATTATACTGTGAAAATAGGGGGCTGGAGCAATGGTACAGCAGGAAGGGTGTTTGCCTTGCATGCGACTGACCTGGGTTCAATCCCTGGCATCCCATATGGTTCCCTGAGCACCACCAGGAGTAATTCCTGAGTACAGAGCCAGGAGTAACCCCTGGGTATCACCAGGTATGACCCAAAAAGCCAAATAGATATATAAATAGTGTACTGTGAAAATGGAGAGAAAATAAAGAAAAGAAACAAAATAATATATCTAGACCTTCCTTTCTAAGAAGATAATTTTCCTCTGCTTTATTACCCCCAGAACTATTTTACTTAAAAGGTACATTGAGGGCTAGAGAGAGATCTTCAGTTCTCAAAGATCTCACTTCAACTGCACCCTACATGCAAAGCATGAATCAGAAAGCCCTGACTTATGATGTCAGGTTAGGACCAGAGATAGAGTTCAGTGGGTTGGAGTGCATGCTTTGTTCATGGTCCCCTGAGCTCCACCAAGAGCACCAAGTAAAGAGTAGCCCCTGAGAACATCAGGTGTGGCGCCAAAGTCAGAATACTCCTACTACTATCACTGCTGTTGCCACTACTCTCAAATAAAAGATTCTTGGCTATAAAGTGTTCACTTTTCTGTGGAAAGGAATAATATCAGCAAATGAAATCATTACTAGAATTTCCTTGCAACTCTATGGGTGTCTTCTCTGAGGAAGAGAACAAATGCTTTGTGACCTTCACTTCCTTAGATTCTCTGACTTCATTTATTTTATTATTTATTTGTATATTATTTATATAAATAAATTTTGACCAATTTATTTCCTAGTGAAAATAAATTGCTACAGTGTGACGATGACATCAAAATTTCCCTTAGCACTCTGGTGACACCTGTAGTCAATCAAATTGGACACAGAGAGTTGGAAGCAAACATGGAAAGATGTCCATCAATGGCAAGTCATATTCGTGGCACTTTTTTGTTCTATGAAGTTAGTTATATCATAGGAAGTTAAGTAAAGCAGAGGTGCATCCAGCTGAAATGGAAGCTGTCCAATATTTTGGTAGAACTGAAAAGGGATAATATAAAGAAATAATAAAAACTAAAATTTCAAAACTACCTGTTTTGAAGGTAGAAGCATAAAGAATGAGGTATAAGTTCCTCCACTCAGAGTTTAGACCCTGATCACATGAGAAATACTCTATGGGAAACTGGGTAAGACGTGTATCTTAGATAAATAAATCTAAATTTGTGATCTCTCCTTCTAATGCCCAGTTGTGGTATTCTCACTCTCAAGAAATTGGGGAATATGGTGCTCACTTTAGCAGCACATACACTAAAAAAAAAAAAAAAAAAAAAAGGGAAAAATAAAAAGAAAGAAAGAAGAAAGAAAAAAAAAGAAATTGTAGGATATGGCAGAAGTGAATCAATCTTCACAACTCAAGCATTTCCTGACATCTAGAAGAGGTTTCAGCACTATCCCTCGTTTAGTTTGTTTTTGTTTAATTTTCTATTGCCTGCAATATAAAGTCTTTAGCTTAAAGACACAACTTTCAGTTATGTGTCTTATTAGTCTCCAAAACTCACCCTAACTTTGTCACACCAATTATTTTCAATTTTTTAACTCTGTACCACTGTATCTATTGTTGCTCCTAACTAGAATATTCTGTTATCTGCCTGGTGCAGTCAACCTAAGGTCAGAGGTGAAGAACATCTAGGTAACTTGCCTCAGAAACTGGTTTTATCATGTTAGGTAATCATAAATCTGATGCTTCAGAGATAAAAAGGCAAAGAGATGAAGAAATAAAAGGGTACTTTACAACATCATCACATATATTTTAATACTGATAATGCAAAAGGTACTGTATTTGGTATATATATATATACATATATATATACATATATATATATATATATTGCTTTTTGGGTCACACCCAGCGATGCTCAGGGATTAAGTCCTAGCTCTGCACTCAGGAATTATTCCTGGCGATACTCAGAGGACCATATGGGATGCTAGGGATCAATCCCAGGCCGCATGCAAGGTAAACGCTCTACCCACTGTACTACCGCTCCAGACCTGTATTTGGTATTTTCTATCTTCATTTGTCATCCTGTATTTTAGTTGTCTGTTTTACATGTCTGCTATTATGTGGTAGTAAAGCCATTCAAGGCTATGATTACTCGCACCAGTGATTCTTTCTAAGAAATTAGCTACTAAAGTGCATTTTGCAAGTTCATGGAGCTATTTCTTGTTTGTTTGTTCTTTTTTTGTAATGATGAGTAATACTATATAGGGATTCTATATAACTTGCATTGGGCAGAAAAAAGCTTTGTTCCAAATGCGCAATGAGTCAAACATTCCACAGGATGAAAGAGGTGATATAATTAATCATATAATTTTTGAGACGTTAACTTTGAATATATATGAGCACAGCATTAATATACACTGTTTCCATGAACTAAACTACAATGTAAGTTGGGACAATTTAATTAAAAATATTTACCATGAGTTTTTTATTTTGACACTGCAATTGATCACTTTTAATTGCCAATTCAACATGGGCCACTTGCTGTTTTTTAACTGCAAATACCAAATGGCTGAATCATGCATTTGAAGTTATATTTGAAGCTGTGACATTCACAGTGGTTTTCCATGTAAGTACAAGTACCTGAATGTTTTCTGTATGTTTTTAAGAGTCCTGATAAATAATTTTATATTAAAATTAACATTTTAATTATACTTTTATGTCAGCGTATACCTGATATGGTTGTTTTGATGCTAAAATAAGTTGACCTAATATAGGAGTCATTTAGAGTAGTACCTAGCATAAAGAAAGTCTATATTACTGATTAGTTCCTGTCATATAGAAAAGACTACAGTATATTACTAATATTATTACTAAGAAATGTTGTGAATGTTCACTTCGTAGCACTGCATCACTGTCATCCCGTTGCTCATCAATTTTCTCGAGCAGGCCCTAGTAACGTCTCCATCATGAGACTTCTTGTTAGTGTTTTTGGCATATGGAATATGCCATGGGTAGCTTGCCAGGCTCTGCCATGCAGGCGGAATACTCTTGGTAGCTTGCTAGGCTCTCCGAGAGGGACGGAGGAATTGAACCCGGGTCATCTGTGTGCAAGGCAAATGCTCTACCCTCTATGCTATCACTCCAGTTCATGTTCATTTCATAAATATATTTAAATTTTACTGAAGATATATATTTAGTAAATTCTGTGAATTTACTCCTAGGTTTTATAACAATCTAAATCATTTGAGTGTTGTAATTATTTCCAATATGTAATAGAAAGTGCTTTATTGTTTCTTTATATCTAGAAGATTACAGGGAGATATAATTCACACTGTTACTGATTTGCACTGAACCATTCACACTGTACTGTGTTTCTCCTGGGGAGTAGTAACAAATTGACAACCATGAGTTCAGTCTTGGCTAATAAAACAGTGTTTATAAATTATGTTTATAAAACATAATTAACATGCAAAAATTAACAGGCCAAGAAAATAATTGTGACCATTAATCTAATAAGCAACTAGTATCTCTATTAATTTTGTCTGTCTTTGTAAGACAAAGATAAGTATGAAGTGAGTGAATTTGTTTTTAATGTCTAATATTGACTGTAGCTGTCATTTTGTGAATGATTGTATGCTCTTTCATGCTACTAAGATAACAGAAGTAGTCACCATGTTCTGAACAACATGCTAGATATTTCATACATATTGTTTTCTAATCCTGAAAAGTAGATGGGTGTTTGTTCATTTTTGAGTGACTCCTTTAAATAGTCTGTATATAGATGCCCTCATAAAGGCAAACGGCAATTCTACTGGTTATTGCTTCTAATCAATAGAATATGGCAAGTCACTGTCATCCCATTGCTCATCGATTTTTTCGAGCGGGCACCAGTAATGTCTCTCATTGTGAGACTTATTGTTAGTGTTTTTAGCATATTCAATACGCTACGGGTAGCTTGCCAGGCTCTGCCTTGTGGGTGCAATACTCTTGGTAGCTTGCTGGGCTCTCCGAGAGGGGCGAAAGAATCAAACACGGGTCAGCCACATGAAAGGTGAACGCCCTACCTCTGTGCTATTGCTCCAGCCCCAGAATATGGCAAAGGTGGTAGAATGTCATTATGTAATTGTGTTATGTTATATTTAAAAATACATTTACACTATGTTGTAAATGCTATGAAGGTACCTAATCAGTTGACGTTAAAGAGCTGACAATAGCACTTCAGTGTGTGCCTATTAATCCATATTCAAGTTTGAACTACCAGTGCTACATGCAAGTACCAATATGTTAATTACAAAGGAGAGTATACTGGTACAATTGTCTTAATACAATAAGCCCCTTAAATGATGTTCTAATGATTGTACTCATTTGTGAGATATAAAAAAAAAAACATAGAACGTGAATAATGCCCAGAGACAGTAGAAGTAAAGAAGAAGGGCCACGGGGGCTGGAGTGATAGCACAGCGGGTAGGGCGTTTGCCTTGCACGCGGCCGACCCGGGTTCGATTCCCAGCATCCCATATGGTCCCCTGAGCACCGCCAGGGGTAATTCCTGAGTGCAGAGCCAGGAGTGACCCTTGTGCATCGCCAGGTGTGACCCAAAAAGCAAAAAAAAAAAAAAAAAAAAGAAGAAGGGCCAGGAGGACTGTCCATGGTTGAAAGCTTGCCATGAAGATGCAAGGGAAGGGCAGTTACAAGACAAGGGTAGTTCCACTATGCCAATGAAAGGTATAAATGATAACTCTGAGCAAGAACTGAGTGCTGAAATAAGGTAAAGTGATTAAGTAACAATACTGCAAACTGCAGTGCCTAACAAAAATAAGAGAGAGAGAGAGAGAGAGAGAGAGAGAGAGAGAGAGAGAGAGAGAGAGAGAGAGAGAGAGAGAGAGAGAGAAGTGTCTACCATAGAGGCAGGCTGCAGGGGCGGGCATGGGAGTTGGGGGGTAGGTGGGGGAGAAACTGAGGACATTGGTGGCAGGAATTGCACACTGGTGAAGGCATGGGTGTTGGAACATTGTATGACTGAAACTCAATGATGAACAACTTTGTAACTGTGTATTTCATGGTGGTTCCATTAAAAATAAAAATAAATTTTTTTAAAAAAATGTTATTCTAAGGTGAGAGAGAAAACAGACCTCTCCTTCTCTTGATCTTTCTAATCACTACTATCTAGAAGAAGCAAGCTGCCACAACTTCTACAACCATGTAAAAATAAATTCGTTAAGTGGCCTTAAGGAGCTTAGAAGCAGACCCTTTCTTAGGTGAGATTCCTAGTGAGAAAGCAGCTTAGCTAACACCTAGACAAAATCCTAAAGAGGGAATCCAGTTCATTTATGCCTGAACTCCTGACCCAGAAAAGCTGAGCAATGATTAACATATGTCCTTTTAAACCACTAATTTGTAGTCAGTTGTGACATTGCAATAAAAAACTCATAATGACGTTTTTTTTTTTATTTCTAAAGCAAACATTTCAGAAAGTACTAGGCAAAACTTACCTGCACTTCCATGCTAGTTGGCTCCTCCAAAAGATGTAGCAATCGTTCTTTCTCCTGAGAGAGCTGTTCAACAATCTTCTCCTGGACAGACAGGCTCTGGCTCAGTTCTTCAATTTTTCTGGAGCAAAAAAATGACCATTAATACCTTTATTGGCCCCCTACCAAGATAGGATGTCCAACATATTAGATTTTTACCTTGCATAATAAATATATTTGTGCATATTTATATGCAAATATTTGTAAATAATGCAGTGTAATTGTATAAAATCTAGTAGTTGTTGTAATACTGGAATATATATATATGTATATATATATAAAATACCAAAGGCTGCTGTGAAATTGTAGGAAGATAAAGAAGACTTGGGACCAAGAGAGAGTACAAGGGGTCAGGTGCTTGCCTGGCATCTGGTTGATCTTAGTTAGCTCCCCAGCACCACATATAGTCCCCTGAGCACTGCCAGAAGTGATTCCTGAGCCCAGAGCCAGGAGTAAGGCCTGAGGACCACTAAATGTAACACAAAATAACATTTGTAAAAAAAGAACAGTTGGAGGGGTTTAGAGGAGATTTTGAACTCTGGATTATTTTTCAAGCTAAGATTAAAGAGTTTGAACAAATAAATAAAGGCATGAAGATACAGATATATTTGGGAAAGGAACCAGAACAAAGGTAGATGGGAAGAGGTAATGGCTGGAAAGAGAAGGAGCTGGAAATTCAGACAAGGATTATGTTGTAAGAGACAGCTTGCTGGCCTGAAGTAGTCCAGCTACAACATCAAATACACATCAAATAAACAGTTTTTTACCTATATTATCAAGGCATACCTTGCTGTTTCTCTTTGTATGTTTTCTCTTTGTATGTTTTTTTTGTATTTTTTTCTCTTTGTATGTTTATGCTAGAGATAAATACACATCAAATAAACAGTTATTCACTTGTATTATCAAGGCATACCTTGCTGTTTCTCTTTGTATGTTTTCTTTTTCTTTGTATTTTTTCTCTTTGTATGTTTATGCTAGAGATAACTGTCCTTAAAAAATGTGTTTGGTATTAAAAAAATTTTCTGATTATGATTTTTCTTCCGGTGTAAATAAGTATGTGACAATGACACCATCTAAGGAGGAAACAATGTGACAGAAAGGTGAGGGGTGCCAGAATGTCAAGTTTTACTATAATAACAAATGGCAAATTAATATTGGCTATGTGAATCATTTAAGATTTTGGCTAAGAAATAACTTTAAAAACATACAAATGGGACCCTGAAATGTGTGATCACTGAATGTTTATAAAAGAGCAAGAAATATGAAGTAGAACAAGGAAAGCCTCTTTAACAAGTGGAGCTGGGAAAACTGGACAACTGTATGTAAAAAAAAAATGAACTCTGACCTCTACCTAACACCATGCACAAAATGGATTAAAGACCTCAACATCACACCTGATTTCATAAGGTACATAGAGGAAAACATTGGCAAACCCCCCTCCCCCCATGACATTGAAGCTCAAGGCATCTTCAAAGATGAAACACTGCTGACCAAGTAAGTGGAATCAAAGATTAACAAATGGGAATACATCAAACTAAGAAGCTTCTGCATCTCAAAAGGAACAGTGCCCGAGATACAAAGACAACCCATGAAACTAGAAAAGCTATTCACCCAATATCATCTGATAAGAGGTTAATATAAAAGATATACAAGGCACTAGTAGAACTTTACAAGAAAAAAAAACATTCAACCCATCAAAAAATGAGAAGAAATGAACATAACTGTTTCAAAGAAGAAATCCGAATGGCCAAAAGGCACATGAAAAAATGCTCTTCACCACTAATCATCAGAGAGATGCAGATCAAAACAACAATGAGATACCATCTCACACCACAGAGACTGGCCCACATCCAAATTAACAGGAACAACCACCCTCATTCATTGCTGGTGGGAATGCTGACTGGTACAGTCTTTTTGGAAAACAATATGGATATTTCTTAAAAAAAAAAAAAGAAAACCTAGAAATTAAGTTCCCATTTAACCCAGCAACATCACTTCTGGGAATATACCGCAGGGTTCAAAAAACACACAGCAGAAATACCACCTGCACTCCTCTGCTCATTGCAGCACTGTTCACAATAGCCAGAAGTTGGAAACAACCTGAGAGCCTGAGAACAGATGACTGGGCAAAGAAACTGTGGTACATGGAATGGAATACTAGACAGCTGTTAGGAAAAATAAGGTCATGAAATTTACCTATAAATGGATGGAGCTGGAGAGATCATGCTGAGTGAAATAAGCCAGAAGGAGAGGGTCAGATATAGAATGACTGCATTTATTTATACTATATATATATATATTTTAAAGTATGAAACTAATATCCAAGGCCAGGGAAAATGGGTCAGGAGAACTGATCAATGCTGGAAATCACCACAAAATTGTGGGGGGTAGAGGGTAGTTAAGACAGAGGGTCCATTATGACAACATTAGTTGGAAATGAACACTCTGGACAAGAAATGAGTTTTGAAAACAGGTAAAGGGAAATACACAATTGTAAAAAATACAAACACGCATGTGAGAGGGGGGATATGATGTGTGTTGTGTTGTTCTCAGGCTCTCAAGGTGGCTCTCTCTCTCTCTCTCTCTCTCTCTCTCTCTCTCTCTCTTTCTCGCCGCTCACGTTCAGTGCTCTTGAGCCACTGTGTATGGACTGGATCGGGACAGGTCCTCCTTGTGCTCTGCTTCTGTGTGTGCCGCTGTGCTCTCTTCTGTCTGTCTATCTCTGTCTCTATCTCTGTAGTCTCTCCTCTGACCTCTTCTGACCTTTCTCTGTCTCTGCCGTCTCTTCCGATCTCTCTTCCGATCTCTCTCTCCAGAGTCCTTTTGTTTCTGTGTCTTCTCCCTTGCTTCTGTGTTACCTCTCTCCACTTCTATGGTCTTCTTCTGTGTCTTCTGTCTTGCCTCTGTCTCTTCTCCCTCGCTTCTGTGTCTTCTCCCTACTTCTGTTACAGCCTTAGTTTATATAGAAGTCACATAGTGTAGTGACACAAAGGTGGGTTGAACATTAACAAATCAACAAAGAGGGATAAGACCACTCCTCAAGGAGATTAACAAAATCTCATCTAAGGAGTCTACTCCAGATTACTAGGAGATCCGCTCAAGGGTGGGATCCAAACAAGGTGTGTCACTTTCTTCCTTTCTCAGCTAGTAATCCACTATTTAGTTGTAGTAAATCTACTTTACTACATTATACAGCAATGTCATTATATAGCAATGTCATTCTGTATAAGCCCAGTAAGAGACATATCAAACTTAAAATGTGGTTCTTCCTGAGTACATTCACTATATATTCCAGACCACAGTCCTCAGGCCAGGTTAGTCTTCCTAACCCCAGCAGGGTCCTAGTCTCGTCGTTACTTTTGGATCATGACAGCTTTTGTCTATGACCATGCCCCCAACTTATAGTTGAGTATTGTGGCGCTTTGGCCTGGCCCATTTTGATGCCAGGGTAGTTCAAAGCTTGCCCTGGGTTCATTCTGTCCCTCACTGGGACCCTGCGTTTGGGGTGCTAGGAACTAAGGGCAACTGAGTTGAAGAAAGCAGATACCCAGGAGTAAATATTATCGGAGTCAATCAGCTCCCAAGTTACACCGCATAATATTAGCTGTCTTCCTGTGTCCATACAGAAAGGACATTGCTTTAAGGTAAACTAAGTTCCCTGTGGCAAGGCTGAAAGGACAAATCCTACACACAATAACCTTTCAGCATCTTTATTGCAAATCATAATGCCTAAAATGATATAGAAAAAGAAACAGAGAGAAGAGAGGTTCCTGCCATAGAGGCAGGCAGGGATGGGGAGGATTTGGAGGGGTGGGAGAGAAACTGGGGACACCGGTGCTGGGAAATTATAGTTGGAGGGATTGGTGTTGGAACACTGTATTACTGAAACCCCAATCATGAACAGCTTTGTAAATAAATAAATAAATAGATAAATAATGTTTTAAATATCAAAAATATCTCAATTAAATAAAAATGTCACAAATTGGAAAAAAATACAAGTGACTCTAAGTATAAATTATAACAGTAGCTGTGATAAGTACAGATGCAATGCCAAAGTGCCCATGGTATCTACTCTAGAATATCTGTACTTTTCTTTTTTAAAATTTTAATTTATTGGTTAAAATTTTGGTTTTATTGGTTAAAATCTAGAAACACAATTCTAGAGACTATCCATATGATTCTGGAGACAACTTAGGGTGTGGATTTTAGCAACATCTGAAACCATTTTACAAAACTCTATAAATACCAAGTTTTTTTAATTTATTATTTTTATTTAGTCATTATGAATTAGTTTTTCATGATTGGCTTTCAAGCACACAATCTTCTAACACTAATCCCTTAACCAATGTCTACTTCCCTCCACCAACTTCCCTCCCACCAAGTGTCTGCCTCTCTGACAGGCACTCTTTAAAAAATGGGAGGCACAGTGGTTTACAGAACTGTTACTTAACCACCTTCCAGTGCCGCCACCCCTCCCCACCTCATTGCCAGTACCACTCTAGCACTGTCCTTGAGTTCTCTTCCCAGTTCCCCCCGCCTGCCCCCACACAGTGGCAAGTTTCCAACTGAAGACGAATTCTCATATTCTTTGCTCCTATTATCTTTGGGCACTTGTTATTCCCATATTATATTTCTTTTAAAAATATTTATTCCACTCTTTGTTTATTCTCTCATCTGTTCTCTATTTATTTACTTGTTTATTTTGAGTCACCATGAGATACACAGTTACAAAGTTGTGCATGATTGGGTTTCAGTCATACAATGTTCCATCACCCACTCCTTCACCATTGTATATTCCCCACCACCAATGTCCCCAGTTTCCCTGCTGCCCCTCTCCCCCCCAGCCTATATCTATGACAGATACTCTTATTCTTCTCCTCCTTGTCCTCCTCATCTCTCCCTCCACTCCTCCTCCCTCTCTTCTTTAGGGCATTATGGTTTGCAATATAGGTACTGAAAGGTTATCATGTTTGTCTACTTACCTGCTTTCAGCACTCAGTTATTACCCAGAGTGACCATTTCCAACTATCATTGTCATAGTGGTTCCTTCTCTATCCTAGGCTCCCTCTCCCTGCCACCACTGTGGCAAGCTTCAAGCAGTGGACCAATCCTCCTGGCCCTTGCTTCTACTGTCCTTGGTATTAGGCTCATACTATTTTTTCATTCAAAAAATGAATCCAACCATTTAATGTTTGTACCTCTCTCTGACTCATTTCTCTCAGCATGTGCATTCATTTGTGAGCAAATTTCATGACTTCATTTTTTCCTAGTAGTTGTTTACTATTTGGTATTGTGTAGATGTACCACCATTTCTTTATCCAGTCATCTGTTCTCAGGCACTCAGGTTGTTTCCAGATTCTGGCTATTGTGAATAGGGCTGCAATGAACAGAGAAGTGCAAATGGCTTTTCTGCAGTACGTTTTTGGGCCCCCAGGGTATATTCCCAGAAGTGGTACTGCTGGGTCATATGGAAGCTCAGTTTCTAGTTTTTTGAACAATGCCCATATATGAGAGAGATTATTCTGTGTTGATCTCTTGTTCTCTGACTAATTTCACTCAACACAGTACTTTCCAGATCCTTCTATGTAGTAACAACTCATAAATGCCCGTTTCTTTATTTGCAAGGCATATTAATCCTTGTGTCATGGGAATATTAAAATAATTAAGAATAAAAAGTACTCAATTCAGATATATAACAGGAGCTCAACAAAACTTAGTCATCATTATAACTTGCCTGGCATAAGCGCCATGTAAAGGGATAAGTATGAGAGACACATTATCAAAAGCTCTAATGAAAATGGATCTTACATCTTAAAGATGTTTGGGATCTTTTTAAATGATTCTGCAATAATACGATGAGAATTGTGGCTTAGGCAGGTCATATTAGTCATTATGTTTAAACTATGTATTTTTACCTATCCAGTAAAAATTACTTAAGGCTTTCTCTTTTTCTTTCTTACTGCAAAACTGGACTGGAGCAATAATACAGTAGGTAGGGCATTTGCCTTGCATGCGGTCAACCCAAGTTCAATTCCTCCATCCCTCTCGGAGAGCCTGGCAAGCTACTGAGAGTATCCTGCCCACATGGCAGAGCCTGGCAAGCTACCCATGGCATATTCAATAAGCCCAAAGCAGTAACAAGTCTCACAAAGGAGACATTACTAGTGCCTGCTCAAGCAAATTGATGAACAATGGGATGACAGTGCTACTGTAATATCAGTTATCTAGCAGGTTGACTTATGTGTCACTTTTATGTTGTTGAATACTTCATTTTAAACTTCCCTGAATGGTTAATGGTTGAATTGGGTTAGAAAATAGAAGAATAGACCAGAAGTAAAGAGAATAGTGAGGACATAATTTCAGTAACCCAAAAATTAGATGGTAGTATTCTCAATAACTGCCTGATTACCATCAGGAGAATATTCCAGTTCCTTATTATGGCACACAAAGTTGGCACATCTTACCTTTACTTGCAAGATAGTTAACCCCTCACGAGTCTTCTTCAGACCCTCTTCTCAAGCTATGAAGAAATAAAGTCCTGCAATATTCCTTCCTGCTTCTCTTTCTGCACAGAACATGTCATTTCCCACCTTCCTATCCTACTTCTTCCAACTCTTACTCATTCTTTAAGGCTCAATTCAATATCATTCCCTCCAGAAAACTTTCAACAGCACCTTGCCCCTTCAGTCTAGAATCTATGACACTCCTGTATTTCCTCAGGAACATCCCATTACATTGATCAGAGTACTTATTAAAATCATGTAACACATTTCTCGATGACAGGACTGGGTCTTTCATCTGGGTTTCTCCCAAAGTCTGACACAGACCAGGTGCTGAATACATGCAAATCCAAATATTTTGCTTGCTACAATTTGACTGGTTTTCTACTTGTACCTATTTGGGTTTTGTTCTTCTAACTCAGGTGAGTTTTCTTAGTGAATATCATTGAAGATTCCAGTTCTAAATGTAATAATCTTCAATTGAAAGGAGTTACCGAGTCAGAAATGGATAAGGCCCATTATTAGTTTTCTGTTTTTAATTTACTTATTTTTATTTATAAGTCATACCTGGAAGTGCTTGGGGGATTAAGTTCTCGGGGGCTTCTCCTGACAATGCCTGTTAGAGGCCCTGTTGGTTCTGAAAATCCAACTTGGGGCTCTTCCATGAAAGAGAAGGGCATTACCACAGGGTCACAAGTTTTGGAAAGGGACTAGTGTAGCTGATATGTGTTCTCATTGCCTCAGGGACAGGCAAATGACAAGGGATAAAAACAGTATCACTGACACCTACTTGTCCTTCTGAGCCAGAGCTTCGGCGTATGGTTGGGGCCTGACCAGCTCTCCTGGCACGTCTACCCTGTCCTTGGAGATGCCCTTCAGTCTTTCTGAGAGCTCCAGGTTACACTCTTTTTCTGCTTCCACCAGCGCTGCCATCCGAGCGGCTTCATTCTTGGCTAACCTGGATTCCTGAAAAATAAATGAAAGCTGTGATGCTTGAGAATCTCACTCCAAGCCTCGGAGACCTAAACCACAAGGAACACTGGAGTTTGGGAAGGAGAGCAGGGCAGGAAGAGCACCCCTGGCTGTGGGCTGCTGAACTCCTACTCACCTCCTGCAGAAGCTGGATCTTATTCTCCAGGAGCTCGTGCACATGCTCTGTCTCCTGCTGCCTCTCCTCAAACTGGCGCCGCAGCTCTGCTTCATTATGGGTGTTGAGAGTCTCTGCATCAGCCCTAGAACCACACACACTAGCCCGTCAGAAGCGGTCATGTAATGTAACAAGAGACCCCCTGTTAAGGTGGGTTTTGTTCTTCCGTCACACAGATGAGAAGAAAACGGATGCCTACTTAGCTCTGCAGGTATTAATGAAGTGCTCTTCCCTATATTTTCAGGTCATTTGTTTAGGTACTTTAATTTTGTTGTTGTTACTTGTCAAATTGAATATATTTCAGAGCTGAGCATGCAGATCAGCCATAAAGCAAATGTGTAGCATTTCTCCACGAGACTCTCCTTGGGTTCAATTCCCAAAACCAAGGAAAAGAGAGCAGATTTGGCTCCCTATAGGTTTGACAATTGTGGCTCAAGAAGAGGCTCTTGCATTTGGAAGCCAAGCTGAAATCAGACGATGCAGAAGCCAGCCTGTGTGTCCACAGTCACCTGCACCCCGACTTCTCCCTTCACACTGTTCTCACAAGAAGGAGCAGCCTTCCCGTCTTACTATTTGAATTGAAATGTTCCTTTTATTTCAGAACTGTGATGAAATACCTATTTAGAACATAAAACTGAATTAACTCAGCAAAGATGGCCATCTTATTTTCTCCTGCTTTTATTTTTTGACCCTATATAAGTTAGAGCTTCAAACAAGAAGTGACCGAAACCTAATATCACTTAATGTATAAATTAGCTATCATAGCTATACATTTATCTGCATAAAATGCTATAATATAATGTTAATTTAGTAATTTATGGAACAGCTCTAACTTTACTGAGCTTCTTCTTATTTAAGAAGTAATTAAATTGGATTTTCCATTTTAGAGAAGCCCATATTCTCAAGAGAGGGAGAAAGAAAGAAAGAGAGAAAGAAAGAAAGAGAGAGAAAGAAAGAAAGAAAGAAAGAAAGAAAGAAAGAAAGAAAGAAAGAAAGAAAGAAAGAAAGAAAGAAAGATGGATGAAGGAAGGAGGGAAAGAAGGAAGGAGGGAAGGAAGGAAGGAAGGAAGGAAGGAAGGAAGGGAGGGAGGGAGGGAGGGAGGGAGGGAGGGAGGGAGGGAGGGAGGGAAAGGGGAAGGAAAAAAGGAAGGAGGAAGGGAGGGAGGGAGGAAATAAGGAGAGAGGGAAGGAAGGAAGGAAGGAAGGAAGGAAGGAAGGAAGGAAGGAAGGAAGGAAGGAAGGAAGGAAGGAAGGAAAGAAGGAAGGAAGGAAGGAAGGAAGGAAGGAAGGAAGGAAGGAAGGAAGGAAGGAAGGAAGGAAGGGAGGGAGGGAGGGAAAGGGGAAGGAAAAAAGGAAGGAGGAAGGGAGGGAGGGAGGAAATAAGGAGAGAGGGAAGGAAGGAAGGAAGGAAGGAAGGAAGGAAGGAAGGAAGGAAGGAAGGAAGGAAGGAAGGAAGGAAGGAAGGAAGGAAGGAAGGAAGGAAGGGAGGGAGGGAGGGAGGGAGGGAGGGAGGGAGGGAGGGAGGGAGGAAGAGAGAGGGAGGGAGGAAGGGAGGAAGAGAGAGGAAGGGAGGGAGGGAGGAAGAGAGAGGAAGGGAGGGAGGAAGGGAGAAAAAGAGAAAAGAGTGAAAGAAAAAAGGTTGTTTAAACAGCCGTGGAAGTGCTCTCTTCCTTTATTTACAGTCAGTAATTCAGAAACTGTCCAGAATCTGGGCTACCTATACAGCGTTTTACCCAGTTTTTCCACAATTCCATGCAGAGAGCATACATTTAGTAACAGAAATGTAGATTCTGGCCCAGTTTTCTTTCCTCTAATATCTCTAAAAATTTATACCAAGGCACTATCATGAAGCAGGCATGGGAGTTATTATTTGTCTCCATTTTATTTATAGCTAACAACAACTTCTCTAAAATGGGGGGTGAGACATTATGGAAAAGTAGCAGTGCTGAATGCTCTTAATTGTGATTTGGTTTTATTCCTGTGTAAAGTCATTTAATGAGAAACAGGGGCCATATTGTCTTAGGCAAAGAACAATACTGGATGTTTAAAGGCTCATGATAAATCAACTGTACTCAAGCCCAGTGTACTGTAAATATTAGTCCAGGAGGCTGGATCCATGGAAACTAAATACGGTTTCTCTAAAGAGTACAGAATTCCTTAGTTGATAGGGGACACAACTCAGCACTGTCCCAGAAGTTATATTTATCTTGTTATCTTGTTATTATTATAGATTCAGGAGGAAAGAGGGTCTTCTTCGTGCTAGAGAAATAATACAGCCAATAGTTACTTGCTGTGAATGTGGCTGACCTGTGTTCATCTCTGACATTACACTTGAGCACTGCAGGGAGTGATCCTTCTGTCCAGAGCCAGGAACAAGCCCTGAGAATGGCTGGGGGTGCCTCTCTTCGCAAAACAGGGTCTTGAGAAACAAGTCAAGGCAATACCCCAAGAATTTTAAGTAGGCAAACTCAGGAATCACATTCACTCTTATTTTGACTCTATTTTTCTTGAGAAATGCAACAATAGCACACTGAAATATGAAAATGAAGTTATGTATTTTCTGAGTAACTTAATCAGCTGAGAATGCCTGATGTAATAAGTTATAGCAGTTGTGGAGTCAGAAGCACCTTGAACTTGAAGTCAAATGAGTGAGCTCTGCCTCTGACCTCAGAAGACTTTAATACTCTACCTTAGTTGCCTCATTTCTAAAAATAGGATAAAGTTAGGATCAGAGAGATAATACAGCGAGTAAAATGCTTTCCTTGCACGTGGCCAACCCTACACAGTCCCCTACAGCCTTGCAGGAAAGATGCCTGAGAGGAGTAAGCCCAAAGACCAAAATATAAATAAATAGAAATAGAGTAAAGCAAGAGAATTAAAAGTTGAATTGACATTGGAAAATGTTAGGCATTGCACAAATCTCAAATGTTTTTCTCTACCATTATGATAAGTTTTTCTAAAATCTATTAACTCGTTAATGACCTAGTAAATATTTAGAATAATGGCATATTGTAGATCATTAAAGCTGGTTTTCAGTTTGCTGATCTTGTTGGACTGTCATGCTAAATATCAAGAATACTGAAAGAATGACAGCTCATATTGAATGTACACTGATCTGAAAAGTATTTTAATAATGAATAATGCCTGTCATTTTAAACTAAGTTTTTTTGAATTATAAAGAAGAAATTAAAAAACAAAATAAAACATGTTTTGGGGAGTATCTCCAAGTAATGCTCAGGGGAGACACTGAGGTTGTAGTCAGTGACTTTTGACCTGGTTGTGCGAGCCAGACAGTCCTTAGTTTCAGCCCAGCAGTGCATTGCTGCTAGGACCAGCAGTGCTTGGGGCTACCAAGGTCATTCCAGCTGTGTTGGGGGTAGGAGGTTGCAGGGATATGGTGCTGGGAACTAACTTCAGGGCCTTTCATATGCCAAGAATGTACTCTGGTCTTTTGAGCTCTCTCACTCGCCCAAAATAAACCACACTTTTGCAACAGAAAACTATAGAAAACAAAAAACAGGGAAAAATACTGATTTCTTCTCATCATGAACTCCATTTCACTCCATTTCTTAACTGAAGTTAAGGTTAAGGAATTTGGTTCCAAATCTGCTGTTCTTAGATTAGTGAGCCAGACTCTGGATAGATAGAACGCAGCTAGTGTAGACATCAACCCACCATGTTTTATCCAGATGCTGTTTCTTGTCCTGGAGTTCTCTTTTCAGGCTCTCGACTTCAACCTTGAGCTCAATGTTCTGAAAAGCACACAGACATTACCCTTTAGTGACTGCCACCGGTCCCCTATCCTGGAGCAGGTTTCTACCTGAGATTTTCCTTGACCCACAGTTTCATATCTCATTTTATCCCTCTTATGACCCTTGACATAAATGGGAATTTGGAAGGACTCATAACCCAGACAAGGATGAATGAACAATACAGATTTAAAAGTTCCCTAGGACATGTGCCCATTTCCCCAATGTGCTCATCATTGCACTGTAGCACTGTTGTCCCGTTATTCATCAATTTGCTCAAGCGGGCACCAGTAACGTCTCCATTATGAGACTTGTTGTTACTGTTTTTGACATATTGAATACACCATGGGTAGCTTGCCAGGCTCTGCCATGTGGGCGGGATACTCTAAGTAGCTTGCCAGGATCTCTGAGAGGGATGGAAGAATTGAACCCAGGTTGGCCATGTGCAAGGATAACACCCTGCACGCAGTGCTATCGCTCCAGCGATATTTTAGTATAAGTGTACTCATCTCAATATTTCATACATAATTATAGTAAAAAGCTGTTTGCAATTTATCTCAAATTCAAATTGAAACAAACATTGTATATTTTATTTGCCTATGCTAACACAAAGAGTTTAGCAAATAGGAAAGTAGTATATTTCAAATTTGAATGAAGTCCTGTATGTCCATTATTCATCCACAACAGCCTAGCACCATAAAAGATATTCATCCACTCTAGCTGATCAGTGAAAGAGAATTTAGTGAGCAGTTACTAAATTGCTGATTCTCTGCTCAATACTAATACCATCATGAAAAATGGTTCCTAAGAGGGACCACCAAGTAAAATGTGGTCGGAGGTCATGTGGGGGAAGGGTGATGCGGGCCGAATACAGACTAGAGACTGAACACAATGGCCACTCAACACCTTTATTGCAAACCACAACACGTAATCAGAGAGAGAGAACAAAAGGGAATACCCTGCCATAGTGGCAGTGTGGGGTGGGGGGAGACGGGACTGGGGAGGGTGGGAGGGATATTGGGTTTACTGGTGGTGGAGAATGGGCACTGGTGAAGGGATGGGTTATCGAACTTTGTATGGGGGAAACATGAGCACAAAAATGTATAAATCTGTAACTGTACCCTCATGATGAGTCTCTAATTAAAAATAAACTAATAAAAATAAATAAATTAAAAAAATAATAAAAAAAATAAAAAATAAATTAAAAAATGGTTCCTAAGTTAGATTCTTCAGAAAGGTAAGGCAATATGCATTCTACCTTATGAGCAATAGAGATTTTTAAAAATCCTACTTGTAACTTCCTCATTCATAAGACTGCCTGAGAGTACTAGGGGAAATAAATATTTAATACATGTAAAACATTTTAAATAGTTAACACATATAATAGTTAAAATAGTTATAATAATTGCAGTTAGTTGTGCTAAGGTTTGGCTAGACGGTCTGAGGCATTGAGATATGCACGCGAAAGAAATAATTTACAGAGGATCACAAACTATCTCTGCCATTGTATCCCAGAGCAACCTGTTCAGCCCCTTTTATTAACTAGTTTAATGTTCTAACCAATGATATTCAGCCACATAGGCAGAATGTACAAATTAACTTAGTCAACTGAAACAGAATAAAAGTCAGTTACATAAACAGAAACAGAGTCAGTTACAGTCATGGAAAAACAATTTTTACATCCAAGCCTAGATAAGTCTGAGATATGTGAGATGTTTTACACCAACAGCAGTTATCATCATCAACATTATCACAGAGACAGCGGTTTGTTTTTTCATGAGCTCTTTACTGAATTACTCATATAGTGCTAAAATCACCAACTAATTCACTGTTCTTCGTATGCCGAGAATCTGGGATAAGATTCTGCTAACATTTCTCCAGCCAGATGAGTGAGAAAGAGTAGGAAAAGAAGTAGGAGAAGAAAACCTCCCACGAAAGATCAAGTAACTCTTAGTGATAATGTTCCTTGGTTCTACTAACTTACTAAATTAGGCAAGTCCAGATAAAAGCAATTTGGAGATCTCTACAAAAAAAGTAGGAGTAGAATTCCCATATAACCCAGTGATACTACCTCTTGGTATCTACCACCCAAACATTGAGCACACCTATGTTCACCACTGAACTTCATACAATAGCAATGGTGTGCGCACAACCCAAATGCCCAATGACAGATAAATGGATCGAGCTGCTGTGGTGCTTATCAACAATGGAATACTATGCAGCCCTAAGAAAGAACAAAATCATGTGATCTGGGCAACATGGATGGAACTAGAGGTCATCATGCTGATAAGGTCAGCAGAAAACGAATATATACAGAATGATCTCTCTCATATGTGGGACACAGCAAGGTAACAATGAAGAGTCAAAGACGGCACAATGGGAGAACTGATCCACAGAACTGAGTTTTGGGGTAGTGAAAGCGGGGAGTGTTAGGGGTCCTCTTTTCCTATATGTCCTCTGAGGAATTCATGCTTTTTTAGGGGGGTCACAACCGGCGATGCACAGGACTTATTCCCGGCTCATGCACTCAGGAATTACTCCTGGCGGTGCTTGGGGGACCATATGAGATGCTAGGAATCAAACCCAGGTCGGCCATGTGCAAGGCAAACACACTACCCATTGTGCTATTACTCCAGCCCCAAAGAATTCATGCTTAAGTTACAATAATGAAGCAAAAATTAAATGTAATTACATAATCATAGTATCTATAATTTCATAAATATAACAAATTTATGATTTAGTGAGTAACTTGAGGACAGGACCACAAAAAAACTTCTAGGTTAGCTCTGTGTAATCTGGCTTTCTCTGTGTCCTTAACAGCTTAGTTCTACTCAGGAAACATAACTTGACCAGAGTCTTAATAATAATTCATCTGAAAGAAATTGCCCAAACTGATTTCCACCTTGGCATTTACTTAAAAGTTCAACATAGAATTTGGTTAAAAACCTAGTAACAATAAAACTTATCTAATTCCTTTCTAAGGCGTTTTTTTATTAAATCACCATGAGAAAAGTTACAAAGATTTCAGGTTTAAGTCTCAGTCATACAATGATCAAACACACATCCCTTCACCAGTGCACATGTTCCACCACCAAGAACCCCAGTATACCTCCCATCCCACCCCCCACCCCCACCTGTGTGGCTTATGATTTTCATTTTACTCTCTCTTTACTTTGTTTACATTCAATATTTCAACAGAAAAACTCACTATTATTATTTGGAATTTCCCCCCCAACAATCAGGCCTGCTGAAAAGGCATCATTTGATAATGTGTTTTCCATTGCTGAGAATGAAGAGCATGTGAGGTCCACAGCGGCCACACAGTTTTGGGTTTCTGGTATTTTAGTATTTAAGTCCAGAGAAATTTCTGCCAGAAGTCGTGTCACTGCAAGCTTGTACCTCTGTTTAGTGGGCTCTAAGAGATGGCAGTCGCCATGCTGCCGCCGAAAGGAAAGGCCGAGAGAGAAAAGCCTTTCCCTTCCCAGGGTGGCATGGGGCCGGAGCTTAATTCACAGTCTAGAGGCATTTCTGCAAGAAGCCGCTGGGTTCCGAAATTAGTTGATGGGCCTCCAGGATCATGGGCGTTCAGGAACAAAGGAGCAGTTTGTTGTGTAGCCACTTGGGGTCTCGTCTGGGCGGAGAGCGGCATTAAGGCTTCAAGTTTAAATCTACCAACTGATCATTGCTCATAATTCAAAATGTATCTTAAAGTATATGTTTATATTTTATAATTATATGTATCACTGTAGCACTGTCGTCCCATTGTTCATCAATTTGCTTGAGCAGGCACCAGTAACAACTCCATTGTGAGACTTGTTGTTACTGTTTTTGGCATATCAAATACACCATGGGTAGTTTGCCAGGCTCTGCCGTGTGTGCAGGCAGGATACTCTCAGTAGCTTGCCAGGCTCTCTGAGGTGGCCATGTATACTTATATGTATATATTTTTTAAAACTATTTTCAGGATTCTGTCCCAGTAGAAGTCACATAATAATAAATTCCAAAACATTGAACTTTTTGGAAAATAAAAAAAGTGTTTTTTTCTGACAATTTTTTAAAAATACAGTGCAAAATGTATCAGTTCACTAGTATTGGATTAGAAACATCAATACCATCCACTACCATCATAGCATCTAGGCCAGCAGTTTGCACAGTGTTCCACAAATATTCCACAAAGATATTTCTAGGAGCGTGAGAAAGAAGTTAAAATTGAAAAAGTACAATCACAGGCAAGTAAGTGTTCAATGGGGAGTGTTAACAACATGTTCCTGGCTGGCATAATCAGAAGGGTTTAAAGACTTAATTGAAACTGAAACTAGGTTTTAGGGAAGAAGAAACACAGAAATAAATTGCAAATACGATTCTTTTAGAGAATCTGCAATTTATTTAATTGGACAAATTAAACTAATAAAATTGCACTTCTCTGATTTTACCTTAATCACCTTCCAGTCTCTTCAATTCTTACATTGCCTCACTTCCCAATCCCATCTCTTCTTCTCACCTCAATTTGAACTATGCCCAACAGTCTGACAAAGGGCCACATGAAATCAGTTATTTTCCAGTGGTACATTGTGCCAATATAACTTCCAAGATTCCTCTAGCCTCTATCTTCCTCTGAACCAGCAGCTTCTATCATCATCATCATCATCATCATCATCATCATACCATTGGTCGTCGAATTTCTCAAGCAGTCTCAGTAACGTCTCCATTCATCCTAGCCCTGAGATTTTAGAAGCCTCTCTTTACTTGTCCTTTCCAATTGTGCCACAGAGTCCCTTGCCCCTGTGCCTGGCTGTCTTCCCTGGGACCCCTCGGAGGGGGTGGGCTTCAGTTTCCCTCCCCACCCTGAGCAGAACTTCCGTGGCCAAAGACCTTCGGAGCCTAGTCACAGCCATGCTCACGTTCAGGGGAGCCTCATGCATGAAGAAACTGGCAGAGGAACCCAGATGTGCGGGACCCGGGGCTAAGACCTCCAAGCCTGCTCGGATGGGGACTGGGCCTCTTCCGCCCAGATTCCCCATTTTCTAGTAGTTAGGCGGTCACACCCACGGACTACCCCCAGCGCTGTGTAATCCCACCAATGGCCAACATCCAGAGACTATAAAATCAAGCTCCCGGACATCTTATAGCCTAGTTCTCCCTCTAGGAGAACTGGCAAGCTACCAAGAGTTTCCTGCCCACATGGGAGAACCTTGCAAGCTCTCCATGGCGTATTCATATGCCAAAACCAGTAACAATGATGGGTCTCATTCCCCTGACTCTGAAAGAGCCTCCAACAGCTTCTATATTGATTGAAAAACCAATCATATAAATGTCCTTCGATGCTGTCAAATTTTTACCTGAACGTCTCAGCCTAGGATGTCTTTTCTCTTTGTAATAAACCTCTACTCTTCATTAAGTTTAGCACAAACATCCTTTTCCTCATCCCTTTATCAGAACTCATAAATTTCTCTTCACTCCACTGCACATTATAACTGAGATGAGCATAATTCTGAGATGCCTTCAAAAATACAGAGGCATGCTCTCGGAATTTTACTGGGACCACAGGCATGAAAGTGGACTGCCCAGAGTAATCTGGGATCCCAGTTACCATGGCTTGTCTCTAGGAGAGCATTCACCTCACTCTACCTCAACCAGTTATTTCAAACTTATGTCTTCCATTCTAGACTTTATTGCCCAGAAAAGTACTTTGCCCTCAGTAGTTCTCAAGATATATTTATGCAACATTTATTTTATTCATTTATAAGAATATTTATAATACATAAAATAAATAGAACAAATATTTATCTAAAATTTATGTGCTGGTATAATTCTTTATATCACAATATAATTTATTTATTGATAATATATTTATTTATACTATGTTTATTATCACTTTTCTTGAATTTCTAACTTATGCGTTGGCTTCAGGATTTAACTTTGCAGACTTCTGTATGTACTTGAGAAAATGTGTGCATGTGTGGTGTGTTTCAACTAATCTTCAAGCACCTTCAAGAAGGTACTGTGTCTTATGTTATTTTACAAGCCTCATAGTTTGCTGCTGGCATAAGAGCAGGCACTCATTTAAAAAGCAGGGGGGCAAGGGGGCTGGCAGGGGGGAGTTTGACATACAAGCAGCATATATTCATTGATAAAATCACCAGCTGATAAAATCAGTATGTTGCAAGAACCAAGGTGCTTTTCTTGGCATTATAGTCAGGAGAAAAAGTCTTCAAACAAAATGAAAAGTAAGACAGTGAATGGGCTTTATTTTTAGATATTATCATTTGAAAATCAGATCTTTTCTTAGAAAAATATGGTTCATAAATATTTTTCATAGGTGGAGTAAATTTCTTTCCCGGTCTTCTCAGACACCATAGCTCTATTAAACAGGATAAAACCCTGAGTATCTCTAACAGCCCTGACCAGGGCCTGTTCCTGGCACACTAAGAAACATTTTAGTATCTCCAAGTGATCTTTTTTTGTGAATTTTTTTCAAAAGTTTTTTTGTGAAGTTTTTTTTCCATTCACTCAATTTTTGAGCAAAAATAGAACTCTAGTGAATTACATACATACAGTTAGTTAATGACAAATACATAGCTTTGTCATTAACTAACTATACTATTAAAAAGTTACCCCCAACCTGTTTTTATTTAACAAATGAATCAGAGCCTTTCCTTTTCCATAAAAATAATACCACCAGCTTTTCTCATATTTTATTTTGATGTGAGACTAATCACCAAGTATTAAAATGCAAAACATTAAGTCCTTTGAATCCAGGGTAGAAGAAAGACACTCTTCAGAGGTACAGTTTCTGCCTTTCTATGAACTCCAGGTTTACTAACTCCCACTAGTGTAGTTAAGCCCCGAATTACATATAAAAGTTGCCTCAACATGTCACAATTGTCCTTCATTCCTACAGAAAGGACAGCAAAACCGTTTACTCAGCTCCATGAGTGGTCAATAGGGAGCAAAAGAACTCTCCAGCCAAAATCTGCATTAGTGGCAAGTCTACCAAAGAGAAGTGTGGAAGTTTGTTTAAACAATACAAAATGCTAGGATTCATGTCCTAATGACAAAGCTCCTCTACTTACATCACTACTTAAAATCCAACCTACACCAGTCCTTAGTAAAGTCCTGCAAACAAAACAATACCATATTTCTCAGCCTGGTTGATCTTGATTCAACAAACTTAGCTATCAGAGGCAAGTTCTAAGATAAAGCGGTGTTTAGACTTTCGACAGACATGGCCAGGGCTGGCCGTACATGTGTGTGCATGTGTGTGTGTGTGTGTGTGTGTGTGTGTGTGTGTGTGTGTGTGTTAGGGAGAGTCAGAATGACAAAAAGGAGAGACCTAGAGAAACAGAGATAAAGAGATCAATGAAGAGGGATGGAGCAATAGCACAGCAGGTAGGGCATTTGCCTTGTGCGCAGCCAGGCCAACCCAGGTCCAATCTTCAGCATCTTATGTGGTCCCAAGCACTACAAGGAGCAATTCCTGATTTCAGAGCCAGGAGTAACCCCCGAGTATGGTCAGATGTGGACCAAATCACTGTCACTGTCACTGTCACTGTCACTGTTATCCCATTGCTCATCGATTTGCTCGAGCAGGCACTAGTAACATCTCCATTGTGAGACTTGTTGTTACTGTTGTTGGCATATTGAATAGTTTGCCAGGCTCTGCTGTGCAGGTGGAATACTCCCGGTAGCTTGCTGGGCTCTCTGAGAGGGGAGAACCTTGGGCTGGGCAAGGCAGGTATGGACCAAGTAAACCAAAAAAATTAAAAAGAGAAAGAAACCAATGAGGAGACAGAAAATGTGTTCATTGAGCTAAGAACAGAGTAGCTGATTTGTGAGATGGTCATATTTGTTTATTCACTTGCTTTTACATGAAATATCTACTGAGCCCTACTTGGATGGAGGCCACTCTAATAGGTACCATAAGGACCAGGACAGAAACAGGCACAGCCCTCAGCCCATGGGCAATTAAACAGATGGTCATAATTGAGTGTGACAAACACAAGAGAACCAGAAACCAAGAGCTTTATGGAAAAGCACAGGTGGCAGATATAAATAGCAGCAGAAACAAGAATTGGTGCAGCTCCATCCCGCACCTCCTGGTTTCAGTCTCCAGAGAAATGCTCCTAGACCCAACTCAAGATCCCTCAGACCTTGAGTTGCCCTTCCTCTCAGTCCCCCAGTTTTAATATCATAGGTAGAAAAGTCAGAAGTCTGAAACAAGCAAACTGCCTGGGAAAATAAAGATCTGCCACTTCAGTCGAAGGTATGTCTGGCAAAGAGCATTAACTTTAGGATAAAACTGCCCTGGATGCAACTTCTAGCTCTCTTACATTCTATTAGTTTAAATAATATGAAATTGCAGATATTTAACCAAGTTTTACATTTCCTCTAGGTTCACCTAGTTCATCCTCAGTTCTAGAGGTTAATCACAACCTACTCTTAAATGTTAATTTTCCTTGTGGGTGCAAATGAATATTTGGATACTGTGAAAATTAAATGGAAAGATGTAAACAAAAAGATGAAACATACAGCATCAATAAAAAAAAGTTAGTTTGGGGGCCAGAGAGATAGTACAGAGATTAAGGCACCCACCTGATACGTAGCAGATGCCAGTTTGATCTCTGACACTACACGATCTCCCAAGCACCACAGGTGTTGTTCCCAAGCACAGATCCAGGTCAGGGGTAGCCCCTGAGCACAGCTGGGAATGCCCCACCTTGCCCAATTAAATAAACAAATGCTAGTTTTCCAAAGGTGCCTGAATCATTCAAAAAAAGAGAGCTATTTTCAACCCAGCACTGTGTTTAGGAACCCAAGAAAAGAGGTTAAAATGGGGAATCTTCTGATTGTTCTTACAAACCCAGTCTTCTTTTATTCACTATCCCTGCCCCATACTGCTGTTACTGTCATTATTGAAGTGTCAGGGATCATGCCCAGTGATATGAGATGGTAACAGAAATCAAACTCATACCCTGACATATACAAGCAGGTGCTCTACCCTGGGCTGGCACCATTAGCCTTTGATGGGAAAGCTGTGTGTCTGTGTGTGTCTGTGTCTGTTTGTGTGTCTGTGTCTGTGTCTGTGTGCCCCAAGGATACAGGGAGAAAAAAAATCTCAGTGCCCTGTATTCTATTTTTCTGGGAACTTAAAACTGCTGTAAAAAATGAACTATTAAAATATATGGAGAAAACTATGAGGCTACACTTACTTATTTAGACTCTCTGCTCAGAGGTCTTGGCATAGGCACTGCCACGGCATTGCACTGGTCTCCAACTTAACCTTCTCACTTGCTCCATTAAAGTGCTGTTTGAGTCTCAGAAATTTCTTTGGCTCTGTTCCAAAGGGGCTGGCAATTGAAAAGCCATACACATAAATACCAGTGACTTCAGTGGCTCTGCCCCTCTCCCCAGCACATTCCTAGCAGGATAAATCTCTCTCTGGTTTGGCTGGAGTGTCGTCTCTGTACATAGACAGGCCTGACTGGGCTTGATTTAGCCCAAGTGGAGGCCTCTTGTTAACACCAGGGGTGGGGTTGGAGCCCCTATAAACCACAGGACCCCTAGTGTGGAAACAGGAGTCCTGCCCCCTGGCAGGACTCAGAGGCATGCTAGGAAGACAGGTTTGCCTCATTAAGGAACTGTAGTTCAGGGGAACGGTCCCTGCTTTCTGACATCTCTTTGGATACCCGGTCTAGACCTGGGATAAGTAAAATTTTCATTTGAAGTTTTAAAAATATAAAAATAATGTTGATTTTCTATAGCTAAATTGGTACACAGGAAACTTCTGAATATTTTGTTTGCTTGTTTGGGAACGATACCCAGTAAAGCTCAGGGCTAACCCCTGGCTCTGCACTCAGGGATCACTCCTTGAAGACTTGCGGGGGAATATGAGGTGTTGGGGATCAAGTCAGGGTCACCTACATGCAAGGTAAGCACCATTCCTACTGTGTTATTGTTCTGGTCCTGTGAAACATATACAGAGATAGATAAATATATATATGTATATATCTTTGTATATATCTATACAGATATATATCCAGATGCATGTATATAGATAGATAGATATAGGTATATACATATGTGTGTATATATATATGTATATATATATATATATATATATAGAGAGAGAGAGAGAGAGAGAGAGAGAGAGAGAGAGCGCAGTGCTTAGGGGACCATATGGGATGCTGGGGATTGAACCCAGGTCAGCTACATGCAAGACAAGTTCCATACCTACTGTACTATTACTCTGGGCCCTGTGAAATATTTTTAATCTAATATGAGTGGATATTAGATTCCCATTCAGCTCTTGGTTCTGGCTTGACATTTACTTTGATCTGTTGTCTAAAATATACAAAGTTATTCATGTTCTGCATGCAAAGCCCAAGACTGTTTTTCTTCCAAGTAAAGCTGACAAACTGTAGTCTCAATTCTCACACCTGGTGGGCAGTCCTCCATAGAAGGCCAATACATGAGCATGCTGGAGCCAGGTGCCAGCATTAGGCCACGCTTCTGAATTTAGACCAGTGTGTGGGACCAGGGGTAGCACTTGAACAATTTGCTGCCATGACAGCAGTCACAAGTCACATGAGGCTATGAGCTAGTCTGACTTGAGATGTACTATAAATATTTCAAAGACTTAGTACACACTGGATTTTTAAGACTTCTACAACAAAAGAATATAAATCTTGGGGATCAAGATGTGTATCACCTTGCACATGTGAAAGGCCCTTGGGCTTGATCTCCAGCACTGGAAAAATATATATATGTAAATTAGTATATATATAGTCTCAAAATTTTTAAAAATATTTTAAGTTAAAATGATAAAAAATTAAATATGTCAATGTATTACTTATATATTAATATTTAAAATATAAAAAATAAAATAATAGAAATAAATATATATTTACTTACACTAAAGTATTTTTAATTTTTAATTGCTTTTTTTGTTCAGTTTCTGTGGTTTGCAATTAATCATGGTTTCTCATGTATCTAATTCCAACACCACTCCAATCAGCAGTGTATCCTCCAGTAATGTCTCCATTGTGAGACTTGTTGTTACTGTGGGCTGGAGTGATAGCACAGCAGGTAGGGTGTTTGCCTTGCATGCGGATGACCTGGGTTCAATTCCTCAGTCTCTCTCAAAGAGCCTGGCAAGCTACCGAGAGTATACCGCCCACGAGGCAGAGCCTGGCAAACTACCCGTGGCGTATTCGATATGCCAAAAACAGTAACAACAAGTCTCACAGTTGAATACACATATGGGCGAAAAATATACATGAATTCCAGGGGTGAACCGGATGTGTCAGCAGGAATGAGTACATATGAAAGAAAGGACTCACTTTAGGAACATGTTGGGAAATATCTGAATGGAAGGATAAAGCTTACTTCACATCTCACAGAATACACTAAAATCTGACAGTCTCCTGCAACTTTATCTATCCACCACCAAAATTCGTGCTCATATACTCTGTTTTTTACCTGTGACCACATATCAGCTATCCATGCATTTATCAAAAGTCAAACTTTCCACTGCATCACTGCATTGCATCTACTTTTTAAATATAATTTATTTAATTAAAGAACTATGATTTACAATGTTATTGATAGTTGAGTTTTAGGCATATAATATTTCAACACCAATATCCCACCACCAGTGTCAACTTACCTCCACCAGTGTTCCCTTACCTTTATTCCATCCCTCCACCCTGCCCGCCTGTAAACTTGACAAGTACATTACAAAGTTCCAGTTGTGGCAGCTTAGACCACTACTTAAAAAAAAATAAGATTCAGAAAATCTTTCTATCTCTCCTTTATCAATTTTACACTTTCTACTGAAAACTATTGGCGTATAAACATACTATTACTTGTCTTTCTTTTTAAGTGCCATGAATCAATCCCAAGGCACCACCAGGAGTGATCCCTGAGCAGAGCCAGGAGTAAGCCCTGCAAACTTCCTGTTGTGGCCCAGAAGCCAACAGGAGTTTAAGGGGTTGTACAGCAGGTAGGATGTTTGCCTTGTACACAGCTGACCCAGGTTTGATCTCCAGCATCCTATATGGTCCCCCAAGCACTGCCAGAAGTGATCCTGGAATGTAGAGGCAGGAATAAGCCCTGAGCACATCTGTTTGGCCCCACAAATACACAAACAAACAAACAAACTGGCTTCTTCCCTTATCAGAGTAAAAGCCAAAGTCTTTTGTTGTTGCTGTTGTTAAATATAGGAGTGCTGCTATTTATTCAGTCACTGATTAAGCTGAATTGGGCATGAACTCCACATCACTTTTTAAATTTTTTTAATTGAATATCTGTGATAGACCATTACCAAGCTGTTCATAATTGGGTTTCAGTCATACAGTGGTCCAGCACCCATCCCTCCACCAGTGCACATTTCCCACAACCAATGAATGTCCCGTTTCCCTACTACCACCCAACAACACCCCACTGCCCATCCCAACCTCCCTCTACGGGAGGTACTCTCCTTCTTGTGCTCTCTTGCTCTCTCTCTCTCTCTCTCTCTCTCTCTCTCTCTCCTTCCCTCCCTCCCTCTCCTTTTGTGCATTATGTTTTTCAATACAAGTGCTAAGAAGTCATGGTGTTTGTTCAGGGTATTCAGTATTTTTATTGGGACAGTAAAGCTGGGGAAATGTTTCAATTCAGTGGCCACTTTGGGGTATGGGATGTGACTGATGAGGCTTCTGGAAATATAGGCAGTTGGGGGAGGTAGCCCATCCCAACCCCAAGGAAGCCTGGAGATTTCAGTCACAACACCCACATACCTGAATTTTCAGCAGATTTTATATTGGTGAGGTCCGTCCTGAGACGGTGAATTCAGACTGGAGGTATGGTGGTGATTTTGAATTATGGAAGCAAGCTTGAGTGGGCACCAGGCCAATCTACCCCCCTCCAGTTTACCCTGGTGTGTTCAGCTATGTGTGGGTCCAAGATTAACTGCAGCTTTTGATCTCTTTCAAGATTTATTTATAGCTCACTGAAGCAAGGCCAGTAGTAGAGCTTACAGGGTGGTACTGGAATTGGTGTGGGAGTGACTCCCAGTGCTTCTTAGGAGTATTGGAAGTGCAGGGAGGTAGCCCATCCTACCTTCATGAAAGCCTGAAGATTTCAGTCACAAAACCCGCATGCCCGAATTTTCAGCAGATTATATCTTGGTGAGGTCTGTCCTGAGACAGTGGAGTCAGGCTTGAGGTATGGCGGTCAAAGTCTTAACAAATATCTGTAAGATTCCATCTCATCTTTCCCAGGCCCATTACCTCTGAGTTTACAGAACTCCAGTCCTTCTTTATGCTGATTCAACCCCCAAAGATCTTCTGCTATTGTTACCCCAATTGGCTGTTTAACTAACTTGCTCATCTTCTTCAAGTTGTTGCTTAAAAATAATTTTCTACTGCAAAGCCAGTTCAGAAAATAGCTTGCCAAAAGCTTATAGACTCAAATATCTATTATCATGACTTAATAATCCTATGTATGTATTCAGGAGAATTAAAAACTTGAACATGAATGTTCACAGCAACTTTTTTCATAATAGTCATCACATGGGGGATATCATGGTGGTAGAGTATTTGACTGCATCATAGTCAATCACTGGACACAATTTATATGTTAATCAAGTGTATTATAAAGAAATTGCATTATAGTTATACAATGAAACACTAACCAGCCATAAACAGGAAAGAACTACTGGCACAAAAATAGCACTGCACTGTAGCACTGTCGTCCTGTTGTTCATCGATTTGCTTAAGCAGGCACCAGTAACATCTCCATTGTGAGACTTGTTATTGTTTGGCATATCGAATAAGCCACGGGGAGCTTGCCAGGCTCTGCCATGCGGGTGGGATACTCTCAGTAGCTTGCCGGGCTCTCCGGGAGGGACGGAGGAATCAAACCTGGTCAGCCATGTGCAAGGCAAATGCTCTACCCGCTGTGCTATCACTCCAGTCCTGGCACAAAAATATATGAATTAAACAAACCTCAAAAGTTTGTGGTTCCAAGTAAAAGAAACCAGACACCAGAACCTACACCATATGATTCCATTAAATAAAATTCTATAAAAGACAAAGTTATTAACATAAAAGAGAAAGATAATTTTCTGAAGACAGAGGTTTAAAATAATTATTATTAATGAGATAGATGCCAACAGTTTTTGGTGATAGAAAGGTTTCACAACTGTACTATGGGGGTATACATTTGTTAAAATTTACCAGACTCAGGACTGAAGCAATAGTACACCAGGAAGGGCACTTGTCTTGCACACAACTGATTGGGGTTTGATCCTCAGCATCCCAAATGGTCCCCCAAGCCCTCCAGGAGTGATCCCTGAGTGAAGCCAGGAGTAACCTCTGAGCATAGCCCACTGTGGCCCAACATCTCCATAGCCCCACCCCGCAAATTACCAGACTCAGGGCCAGAGAGATAGTACAGCAGGTAGGGTGCTTGCCTTTCACATGATTGACTTAAATTTCAGCCCCAGCACCATAGATGATCTCCCAAGCCCTCATGAATGACCCCTGAGCACAGAGCCAGAGCAAGCCCTGAACATAGCTGTGGGTGGCCCTAAACAAACAAAAAACAGATTTAGCAAACTGTACCCATTATGAAGTTCATTTTTAACAAAAAGTATGAAAAGAAAGCTTGCTTGATAAAAAAGTGGCAATGCAAACACCCAAATGCAAAGGGTGAGTAAGAGCTCAGACACAGACCATCAATCTGAGAAGCTTTCATTGCCTCAGAGGACTATAAATGTCGTAAATATAAAATGCAGGAAGGAACCTTCTTTCATTGCTCATTCTCATATTTATTTCCCATTTCATTCCTCTCTACAAAGCACATGGGAAGTCTGTATAGTGCACAGAGTGGTCCTTCCCCTGAGTATGGGCAGGACATGACATCAAAGGTGATATCATGTCATTCCCATAACTATATTAAGTTTAAGACTGTCTTGCTTTCAAGAAGTGTGCCTCTACTTTTTCACACCTGTGAACTGGATCATGCCCTACATGCCATTTCACAGACTGACGATAATAACAAAGGTGGTAGGCCAATAGCTTATGACCTTTCTACACTTGTGGCCCAGCGCCAGTGGATAAGTAATTGAAGAACACTGCTCTGTGACTCTCCTTGGTGAACTGACAATGGCCCCATGGTGGGGAGGGGGAAATCCCGTATGAGAGGGAGCAATAGGTGATGTCAATAAACCTCAGGAAAATGTTAGGTAACCTTCAATAAGGAGTCAGGAACTCCCTACAACCATGAGGAACTTTAACCTGCCAACACCCTGAGTGAATTCAGAAGTAGATTCTTTCCTTGTCAAGTCTCCAAATAAATATTCAGCCTGGAAAATATCTTGGTTGTAGCCAAGAAAAACCTAAGTAGTAACTATCTCATAGTGATTCAATAAAATAAATTTAAAAAAATAAAAATAAATAAAAAAAAGAAACTAAAAAAAGAAAACTCAGCTGACCTTTGCTTGGGCTGTTGACACACACAAATTTGTGAGATAATAAGTGTGGTATTCTCTGTAACCACTTTCTAAATATGGCCTTCCCTCCCGCTCTTCTGTTCTGCACTCTGTTCTCCTCTCTTACTCTCTCTTTATTTATTTTTAACCCTTTGATATGATTTCATTATATATTTGTGTATATATATAAAATATATGTATGTAGGGCTGGAGTGATAGCACAGTGGGTAGGGCATTTGCCTTGCACGCCACTAACCCAGGTTCGACTCCTCCACCCCTCTCAGAGAGCCCAGCAAGCTACCAAGAGTATCCCCCCGCACAGCAGAGCCTGGAAAGCTCCCCATGGTGCATAAGATATGCCAAAAACAGTAACAAGTCTCACAATGGAGATGTTACTGGTGCCCACTCAAGCAAACTGATGAGCAACGGGATGACAGTGATGATGACATATACATATACACACATACATACTTGTGAGATTTCTGGATCAGATAGATTTTCTTAGAATGTTTTCCTTCTTTAAAACATTTTTTTTCTATACCCAGTGGTGCTCAGAACTTACTCCCACTGACCTCTGTGCTTGGGGATCACTCCTCAGGACTCAAGGGCCCATATGGGATGCTGGGGATCAAATCCTGGTTGATCACATGTAAGGTAAGTGCCCTTCATAGTGCACTAGTACTATAACCCTTGATTTTTAATTTTTTGATGAACCTTTATAGTGGCCAAGGAAGTTTCCATTCCCTTCAGCTGTGCTTTCTTTGGCTTGTCTCTTGCCTGACCCCTTAAAGCCCTTTCCCCTGGGTGGATTTACTACTTTTCAACATTCTACATATTTTATTTATTTGTAATTGTTATTCATAATATGTCTCCTCATGCTAGAATGCAAATTCTATTAGAGTAAGAATGTTATCTGTTTTGTTCGTTGATCTATATTCCAACCACTTGTAATATATATAGTACTTGGAACACAGTACACAATTAGTAGCACTGTAGCACTGTCATCCCATTGCTCATCAATTTGCTTGGGCGGGCACCAATAACATCTCCATTGTGAGACTTGTTATTGTTTTTGGCATATTGAGTACACCATGGGTAGCTTGCCAGGCTCTGCAGTGTGGGTGAGATATTCTCAATAGCATCCGGGGTTCCCCGAAAGGGATGGAGGAATCAAACCCAGGTCGGCCTCATGCAAGGCAAACAACCTACCTGCTATGCTATCGCTCCAGCCCACACAATCAGTAATTATGTTTAAGTAAATAAGGCTAATGCCCTCCTCACTATAAGGCAAGTACCCTACCTACTGTACTACTATTCTGGTCACTGACTTTTAATCCAAATACTTAGGATTAAACTATTTTCAGCTTCCTTATTCTGTCTCAACTGAGACAGAGCATAACTAAATTGTATCTTATATTGAGACTTCTGACTCAGTTCTTCCCAAAATTAAACATTCCATTTACATTGCCCTTTTCTCATAAGTCTTTTTTCTAATTTTCTATTTTTAAAGTTTTGCTTGAATATTTTCCAGTTTTCTTTTTAAAGTCTGGAATTTCAAACCAGAAACACCACATCTGACAGGGCAGTATACTGGAATACAAAAAGTCAATACTTATTATAGTCCACAAGGTAATTTTTTTCACCTGCTTCGAAAAAAGAATTAGGTCAGTGCTACCTCCTACTGCAGAAGTGAGACAAGGCTAACAATTTCTTTCTGTCCCAATCTTGGTGAAAGCTGCTGTGGTACTGTAGCACTGTCATAGCACTATTGTCCCGTTGTTCATCAATTTTCTCAAGCAGGCACCAGTAATGTCTCCATTGTGAGACTTGTTACTGTTTTTGGCATATCGAATATGCCGAGGGTAGCTTGCCAGGCTCTGCCGTGTGGGCGAGATACTCTTGGTAGTTTGCCAGGTTCTCCGAGAAGGACAAAGGAATGGAACCTGGGTCGGCCGTGTACAAGACAAACGCCCTAAACTTAATATCATTTTATTAGAGCCCTTTGGTCAGAGCTTAGTACAATGTAGATTCAGTCACTACAAAACATCAGTTGCATTAGATAGAGCCACTAACTAAATTTTAAAGAATGCTTCACTGTCTTACTAGCTGAATTACTATGCCACATAGAAATAAGATCCTGTAGAAAAATGGGAACACAAGATCAACTTTATAGTTGTGTGTTGGGATTTTTTTTAAAGTGTCATTCATAATACTGTAAGTAGTAAACACAAAGTGACTTCTTTCTCCACAGAGTTTCATGGCAGACATTTGCTATCATCAAAGAGAGGATTTGGTCTCGCCTTGCACATGAAGACATGGACTGTGGAGGAAGAGAGACTGTGGGACAAAGAAGGGCAGTGAAGACTAAAGACTGGGAGGAATACTGAATACCATAAGGAGGTCTAGAAAATTCTGGAAACTGGTACCTCAGAATAGATAGGTATCCTCAGGACCATTTATTATTTTCTTATCTTCTATTAAGATCTTGGGCAAAAGTGACAGGACCCTCACACTGTGAGGACAGGAAGCATCATAGAAAGAAGGGAGAGAGAAGAGGAAGCTGGCCCAAATGAGGGTGAGGAAGCCTAAAGAGGACAGTAGTTCTGGGGCTGGAGCAATAGCACAGCGGGTAGGGTGTTTGCCTTGCACACAGTCAACCCAGGTTCAATTCCCAGCATCCTATATGATCCCCTGAGCACTGCCAGGAGTATTTCCTGAGTGCAGAACCAGGAGTGACCCCTGTGCATAGCTGAGTGTGACCCAAAGAGCAAAAAACTAAAATAAAATAAATAAGAGGATGGTTCTACCTACTATCACCACCTCCCACCAACGCATTCAGACAAGCCCCCTTGTATGGCATCTGCCTACCCCAGCTCTCCACAGTCGAAGGAGTCCAACCACCTCTGCTCAGTGGTTGTCAGGGAACTTCAGCTCCTACTAGCCTGACTTCTCTGGATTTTCTAAAGTTCAATCTCCCAGAAGGGGTTGGAGAGAAAGGACGGGACAGGAGAAAGGCTTTTCTGGGCCCTGGAAATCCACGTCCTTCATTTATTTTTGTTCTGGGAAGATAATTACATCCATTTCTGGACTCAGGAGTTTGGGGCTGAGGGAAAACAACACACTTTTTCATCAGCTGGGCTGGGACAGGTGGGCAAAACTACACTTACATTCAGTTACCAGCTTGACTGTTGGTAACCCAGACTGTACTTGTGAGAAATATTTCTAAGGAAAACAGCCATCATTGCCCTAGAGAGGAGCTCTAAAGCCTAGCAAGGAAAACTGTCCTGAGTGGATTTGCCTTCTTCTGGCTGTCAGCGGCACCAAGACTCAGTAGAACTCGAGGCCGGGGTCTTGCGGTGGGCAGCCTCCCCTCACTGCAGTGGGTATCCTTGGGCTCCTGGGAATCTTCCTCCCTTCATGGCAGCAAGGAGCTTGCCCACAGGTCTGAGATGCACTAGTGCCCAAGAAGGCAGCCTGAACCATTCACTCACTCTCAGCTCCAAGCCAAGTTCACAAACAACAGGAATGGTAACTGCTCCTCAGTGCAAAGTCTGTTCTGAAGTTGCCTGGCAGAAGGCCAGTGCCTGTTCCTTAGCTCTCCACAGAGCAGGGAACGGCATGTGCCCTGACTGCTTGCTCTCTAGCGTGTGGGTGGGTGAGCTGCTCTTTGACAGGATAGGGGGGGCCTGCTTCCAACCTGCACCAGCCTTCAGGGGGTGCCTGGTCTCTGCGCGACAGAGCCTCCTTCCCTGGGAGGCAGAACCTGCTTCGATGAAATAGCAAAGGCCAGAGCAAAACAGAGACAAAAAAATCTTCACCATGGTTTTGGGGACCATTTTAGTGAAACTCCTAGAGAAGGAGTGTTTAGGCCAAAGAATCGTCTCCCTTGGCTGCAGTCTCTGGATTGCAGAACCATTTATCTGTGAAGCGCTCGAGCTCCTGCTCTGTGTATTCTATTTTAGCTTAATAACACAAAGGGGAAGAAAATCTAAACTTCTGACAAGTACAAAAATTCCTTGAGCTTTTGCTGAAGAAGAAGTCATTGCAAGTGCTTAGGTAGGTGACAAGGACTCTACTTTCGATTTGGCCATTATTTTGCTGTGTGACCTTAGGCATACTGCTTTGCCAATCTGGGCCTCAGTCTCATTTTAAAATTTGTTTATGTATTTAATTTTTGATTGGGGGGCACACCCAGAAATTCTCAGGGATTACTCCTGGCTCTGCACTCAGGAATTACTTCTGACAGTGCTCAGGGGACCATATGGCATGCCAGAAATTAAACCCAGATCAACCATGTGCAAGGCAAACGCTCTACCTGTTATACTATCATTTTCTATCATTTTCTATACTATAAATATATAGTCATATTTATATTTTTAAAACAAAGTATTTATTAGAAAAATCTAAGTAAAAGGCATTTAGGAATGTTTATACTATTTTTACAAAATTCCTGTAAGTTTTAAATTATTTTAAAATTAAAATAAGAAAGCTTCCTGAGGGCTGGAACAATAGTACAGTGTGTAGAGCAGATGTATTGCATGCTACCCACCCAGGTTCAATGCCCAGCACCCTATATGGTCCCCTAAGCCTGCCAGAAGTGATCTCTGAGTGTAAAGCACCTGAGCACCACTGGATATGTATCAAACTCCTTCCCTCACCACCATAAAACAAAAGTAGAGGATATAGATTATTTCCAGTATCCTCTTTGTTCTAAACTTTCTATCCTGGGTTCTTATTCCTGTTTATCTCCCTGCTGGTGAATATCTATCTATAAGATATCTAGATATACAACAAAGTAGAATTTTATCCCCTCCTTATCCATAGACATATGTTGCTTAGTGCATAACAAACTCTTTTTCTGCTCCTAAAACATCTTATACCTTGAGTAAAATTAAATTATCCAAAAACATATGGGAAACACTCCATCCATATCTGCTTATCTCTGCAAAACAATTTAAATTCACCCAGAAGGAAGAGGCTTTCACTTACTGGAAGCCCACCCATGCTTACAGAATCTGTTTTCTCCTTGCAACCAAGCTAAATTTAACTCTAACTACCTGATAGCACCACTCAATTTTCCTGACACTGGCTGGCAGTTCTAAAGCTATTTCAGTGTTGCTGGCACCTCCCCTGCTGAGAAGAGATCAGAAGAGCTGAGAGACTGGGAGAGCGAAGCTATAACTAAGTAGGGTGAGAGAGTCTGCAGAGATAGCCCAGAAGCCACCACATCAGAGCTGGGAGCGATTTCAGTACTAATTCCAACCCTCTTGTATGATACATTAAAAAATATACAAACAGGGGCTGGAGTGGTAGCACAGCGGGTAGGGCGTTTGCCTTGCACGTGGCCGACCCGGGTTTGATTCCCAGCATCCCATATGGTCCCCTGAGCACTGCCAGGGGTGATTTCTGAGTGTAGAGCCAGGAGTAACCCTTGTGCATTGCCAGGTGTGACCCAAAAAGCAATATATATATACAAACAAACAAAAAGTTACAGATAATGTGACTTGTCTTAGGAGCTTGCAATCTTGTTGATTCTTTCTCCTCCATCCTCACACCCCGCATCAAACACCAAGTTCTGGAGATATTTTACCTTCAAAATATTTTGCAAATGAGTCTCCCAACTCTCTCCCTGGAGCCACAGCTCTCTCATTGGCCCTCATTACCTTCTTTTTGGTCATGTTCTGACTTTCTGCCTTTTCCCCTTGAATTTTTCTCCATCTGTAGCCAGAGGAATAAAGTTTGTTCACATCTACCGAAAGCCCATCAAATGGCTTCTTATCATCCTCAGGATAAAGTCTACAAGCTTTGAAATTGCACAAAGGATCATGCCCTGCATACTCGCCAGCCTCATACTTGCCTAAAATTAAATTTAGCAACAAAAACCCACTTTGAATTCTCCCCACATGTACCATGTGGTTGTGGTTTCTTGCCCCTAAGATTTTCACCCCACATCCATTAACTGACTAATGTTTCCCTTTGAAGACAGCGCTCAAAGGCATCTCCTCAAAGAATTCCTTGCAGATTTTCTTTCCATCTACTCCAATTAGTTGGGTTAGCAATGCCTCAGGGGTTCTCTAATACTTTACAGGTATCTTTGTAATTGCTTATTATCACACTCTATCACTAATGTTCTATTCTTCTTTGAAGTCCCCAACTTCTAGTACAGTTACTGGAATATATTAGGTAGCCAATTAACATTTGTTAATTAGTGCAAGGATATATCCCGGTCTTCATCATATGTCACAATTTACCTATTCCATCTCATCTTACTTCCAGCACAAATCCTCAATAAGACAAGGTAGCCATACTCATGACTGGAAGGCTCACACACAATGTGTTTTCATGCCTCTGTACTCTAATATCATGCTGTTTCTTCTGTTTGAAATACTTCATTTCGGTGTGTTTTACCTTTTATGGTTGCATTCAAGGAGTAAAGAGATAGCAGAGGGTTTAATGTGCATACTTTACATGCAGTTGACCCTACTCAATAGCCAGCATTCCATAGCCCCCAGCACCACTGGGTGACCCTGGAGGCCCCCTGAGCACCACTGAGTTGGTCTGGGTAACCCCCAGTACCACACGGCCCTGGAAGCACCTGGTTCTCAGGCCCTAGCATTGACCCATTCGCCGGGTTAGATCAGAATCACTGGGAGGGGCTTCTAGGCCTCTGGGCACTGTGACAAAGTTCCTCCCCCAACAAAAAAAAGGACCCAATTAAAATTCATACAGCTAGAACTTTCCTGGTAAATTCTTTTCCCATTCATCTTGGTATAATATAACCCTCTGGGTAGGCCTTATTTAAATTTAAATTTATTTGTAAATATTTTCTTCATGGTTGTCTAGCAAAATAGTTGGCATATGGTAGCTAGAGAGTGGATGTTTGAATTAATGAATATCTGTGGAAAACTATGATGTATTACAGTGATAATGCAAATTATGAAAACATTTAAAACAGGGATTTAAAATGCCTACCCTTTTACTATAGCCTGCTACATGTGTCAGTGTGGAAACCTGTATGTGTATAACAAATAGGAAGTGGTCACTTTGTATTAAGTTCAAATAAAATTATAAATTACATCAATTAATTTGAGAAATAAAGTAGATTAGAATTCAATTGGGCTCTAAAATGCATAGAAATTCCCTACTTCCACTCTAAAAAGATGAGAAAGTGAACAAGTCTGGCTTAGAGAATCACATAGGGCTGAAAATGAGGAGTTAGCACACACAGTTCACAAAAACGTGAGCACATACAGAATGTGTACATAGCAGGCTTCCAGAGATGGGTTTAAGCTCTTTGATCAAAGAAATCCTTCATTCTCTCTGCATTTATACTTCCTTCCTGCTATACACATTCTTAAAAGGTATCCACTGTTAAAAGAGTCAGCTGTTCTCTGAGAGGAAATTATCCACTCTATAACAGTGGCCACAATAGCCACTTCAGACTGATCTGAAGAGGAACAAAATCTCCAGTGCATATCTCCAGATATGAGGTACAGTAAAAGTCTTTCACACTTACATAATATCTAGTAGGCACTGAAACATGTTTACGGGGACTAGTGATATAATATAGGAGTCAAAGTCTTCCACACAGGTTGACCCTGGTTGATCCCCTGAGCATCACCAAGAGTCATCCCTGACCACAGAGCAAGGAGTAAGGCCCTGAGCACTGCTGGATATAGCCCCCAAAGGAATGCATTTGTGCATTTGTGTATGTGTGTGTGTGCACACACACATGTGTGCACCATATATGCACCATATATACTTACAGTAGGAGAAAAGTGCAAGGCAAGGAGTTCATGATCTCATTCTAGGAAACTAGCCAAAACCATAATAGCTAGAAAAAGTAGATTTAGAATTCAGGTTTTCTACAATATGAACGATTCTCAAAAAACTAGAGGTTGAGCTCCCATTTGACCCAGCAATACCACTGCTGGGAATATATCCCAGAGAGGCAAAAAAGTATAATCGAAATGGCATATGCACATGTATGTTCATCGCAGCACTGTTTACAATAGCCAGAATCTGGAAAAAACCTGAGTGCCCTAGAACAGATGACTGGTTGAAGAAACTTTGGTACATCTATACAATGGAATACTATGCAGCTGTTAGAAAGAATGAGGTCATGACGTTTGCATATAAGTGGATCAGCATGGAAAGTATTATGCTAAGTGAAATGAGTCAGAAAGAGAGAGACAGACATAGAAAGATTGCACTCATCTGTGGAATACAGAATAATAGACTATAGGACTAACACCCAAGAATAGTAGAAATAAGTACCAGGGGGTTGTCTCCATGGCTTGGAGGCTGGTCTCTCATTCTGGACAACTCAGAGAAGGGAACACCAAGTAAAATGTGGTTGGAGATCATGTGGGGGAAAGATGATGCAGGCCCAATATAGACTAGAGACTGAACACAATGGCCACTCAACACCTTTATTGCAAACCACAACACCTAATCAGAGAGAGAGAACAAAAGGGAATACCCTGCCATAGTGGCAGTGTGGGGTGGGGGGAGACAGGACTGGGGAGGGGGGAGGGATGTTGGGTTTACTGGTGGTGGAGAATGGGCACTGGTGAAGGGATGGGTTATCGAACTATGTATGGGGGAAACATGAGCACAAAAATGTATAAATCTGTAACTGTACCCTCACGTTGACTCACTAATTAAAAATAAACTATTAATTAAAAAAAATAAAAGACAGTACAGAGCACAGGGAACTTGCCTGCTCTGCTCACATCGGACTCAATTTAGATCCCTCAACAACCCATCTGGTTCCCAAAGCTGGATCAGGAGTGATCCCTGAGCACACGGCCAGGAGTAAGATTCAAGCACTGCCCAGTGAGTTCCCAAAAAAAAATGAAACAAAAAGAATGGCTATAAAGACAATTGTGATATTTATGTATATTTACCATAATAAATGTGTATTTACCATAATAAAGGACTGAAATAATAAAAAAAAAAAGAATTCAGGTTTTCTAACTGAATCTAAAACTTATGTCCCTGTATCCTGCTGTCACTGTCACTGTCATCCCGTTGCTCATCAATTTGTTCGAGCGGGCACCAGTCTCTTATTGTAGACTTATTGTTACTGTTGTTGGCATATCCAATACACCACGGGTAGTTTGCCAGGCTCTGCCGTGTGGGCGCGGGCGTGATACTCTCGGTAGATTGCCGGGCTCTTCGAGAAGTGGGGGGAGGAATCGAACATGGGTCAGCCACGTGAAAGGCGAACGCCCTATCACTGTGCTATCGCTCCAGCCCTTGTATCCTGCTAGCTCTCAAAAATACTTTTCTTTGTGTGTAGCTTTGAGTTGGTTCAAGGTAAGTGTCCTACAGTATAAAGCTTACTGGCATTCCTGGAACTTCACAGAACTTTTGAGTACTTACTGGGCTCAAAAAGTTCTCTTATATATTTCTATTCATTATATTGTCAAAAGCTTAAAGATTTTACAATTGCATTAAAATTTATGTTTGGCACACAGTGTTACTGTATCACGTTCACCAAGTACCAATGCCCTCCATCACTGTCGAGGCTCCTTCTTATCTGTGCCCTCTCCCCCCACCATGTCACCTCCCCTTGCTCCACCTCTTCTTGGTAGCCTCATTCAGAACACAGTTATCAGACTGTGTTCGTTTCACTGGACATCATCTCTTCCTTTACTTTGTTTATATTCCACAAATGATTCAGATCACCTGGTATTTTCCTTTTTTCTCCTGATGTATCTTTGCTTACATGAATATATTTTTAAAGTTCCCATTATGGGGCTATAAGATAGTACAGGCATCAGGGCATATGTCTAGTATGTATCTAACCAAGGTTCAAATCTGGGTACCACATGGTCCCTCCAGCACTACACGGTATGGCCTGGCGGGGTAGCCCGGGTAACCAACAGGTCTGCAGAGTCCCAGCAGTGTTACATCCTTGGGCTTTCGCATTGAACCGATATCCAGATTTGGCTGACCTTTCTAGCAAGGTCCCTGACCTCTTGAGCACTGCTTGGGAGACCCCTCCTCAAAAGAAGTTCCTATGAGGTGCATTCTCTGATGCTGACGCAAAAGTTGTGCTAGGCTCTCTCTCGCCCCATCTCTCTGATTCTTCTTACATCTTTCAAAGCAAAACTACTTTTTAAAGTTTCCATCAAAGTTAAAAAAACTGGGAACTGTGTGTTGTTGGATGTTAATTTACTGTGTATGTAAACTTACTGATAATTTAAAAGTATATACCAAAATATCAAATGAAGCAGTATGTTGCTTCTCTGAAACAAATATGGTTACATGCCAATCAATTATATCTCAATTTTTAAAGTTATGCCTTTGAGGAAAAGCACCAGAACTAAACCAAGATAAACTGCATAGTATTAAACCAAGATTATAAAAATGTTGAGTTATAATCATCTGTCATAACACTAAGGATAGCTTTTATGAAAGCAAAGCCCCTTGGGTGTTTGTCACACAGCAGAAAATATCATGAATTCCAGGGTTGGGACTATTTCTGGTGACAGCACATTCAGTATCATGAGAAGATGAAAGATTAGCTAATCAGCAATAATGAGGGGTGTGCCAAGTTGCCACCCAGAAATTATTTGCCAAAGCAGCTGCAGTGCAGAAATGCTAACCCAGCGACCTCCCTCAGGACAGGCCCTCTCTCTGGGAGCCCCTAACCGCATTTTCCTACTTTTTTGCTCCCAATTCTGGAGCAGAATATGTAATATAAGGATCGCCTTTTCCATGCTTTATACTTTCAAAATTGTCTTCACCAAAAACAAAAAAAAGAACAGTAAAACTGAACTTACAACTGATATTTGCTACCAAAAGGGGGCGATGGGACTGGATTGTGTAGGAACCATTTATCTGCAGAGGGTGGCAGTCTTCTCTGTGTTTTGTTTGGTCCTTCATTTCTCCTTTGGGGTGGGCAACCATTATTTCATTCTGACTTTTTCCCCAGGCCATAAGATTTTGTTTTTCAGTTTCTTCTGGGATCTTTGAAAAGTTTCTCTGCAACTACTACTGCTTCTGCTTTAGCAACTTTCTCTTTTCTCAGCAAGGATGATCTCAGGGAAGCAGAAAAAATGTCATGTAGAGGAAAATCTGTAAGTTCCAGGATGCATCTTGGATACTTTCTTTGTTCAGCTGAGAATTCGCACCTAAACTCTTTAATCCAACATCACTCAGCATTTTTTAAGCACATGCAGTAAAAATATTTATCCCTTTCAGGCTATTGATCCTGTGTTCAGTAGTCCTAGGAACACTTACTGACTCACCAATGTAATGACAGAATGTCACACAAAGGGCCACAGAGCAATAGTACACTGGGGAAGTATTTGTCTTGCATGTAGCTGACCTGGAATTGATTCCTGGCATCCCATAGGGTCCCCAAAGCACTGCCAGGAGTAATTCCTAAGTGCAGAACCAGGAGTAACCCCTGTGCATAGTCGGCTGTAACCCAGAGAGACAAAAAAATAAGTCACACACTGCTACTGGACACTGGCATCCTTTAGAAACTTGCTGGCTTTTTAGGATAGTGGGGTCACTCCTGGAAGTTTCAGGGAATCATATAAAATGCCAGGAATCTAACCCAGATCAGCCACATGCAAAACCAGTGCCTTACCCACTGTACTATTTCTCTGGCCCCAAGGATAGTGGTTTTTCACAAATATGCCTTGCTGCACTAGACAATTTCACAAACGTTCTTAAAATGAGCATGAAGAATTAAATCTCTTCACTCACTGATCTGTAGGATGTTCTGGGTGAGGGGATTAGCACACCATTTTAAGATCACCTACAGTCACTTGTTATCTTTAATTACTGACAAAAACTAGACTTTAAATATGCAACATGAAAGTAACCAGTCTAGTAGAATCAATTTTTTTGGTAGGAGAACATATATAATGCCAGAGATTTAACCTTGACTATCTTACTCACCTATCACTCTGGCCACTCATAGAACCAATTTTTATGATAATTTGATACTAGTTTATTAACGACTTCTAATAGCCTTGGTTCTCCCTCTTAGAGAATCTGACAAGCTACCACGAGTCGATTATTCTACAGGAGAGCCTTGCAAGCTCCCCATGGCATATTCATATCCCAAATACAGTAAAAGATATATACATACCTCTTGGAGAGCCCGGCAAGCTACCAAGAATATCCCGCCCGCATGGCAGAACCTGGCAAGCTACCCATGGAGTATCCGATATGCCAAAAACAGTAGCGATAGGTCTCATTCCCCTTACCCTGAAAGAGCCTCCAATTGTTGGGAAAGACGAGTAAGAAGAGGCTGCTAAAATCCCAGGGCTGAGTGTAATAGAGATGTTATTGGTGCCCGCTCGAGTAAATCGATGAACAATGGGATGACAGTGGTACAGTTTATTAGCCCATGGATTTTAAGATGTTTTTGTTTTGGGAGCCATAACCAGCAATGCTCAGGGGTTACTCCTGGCTCTGAACTCAAAATTATTCCTAGTGGTACTTTGGGAACCATATGGGATGCTGGGGATCAAACCCGGTCAGCTGCATGCAAGGCAAGCTCCCTACCCACTATACTATCTTTTTTTTTTTTTTGGCTTTTTTCAGTCACATACAGCAATGCTCAGGTTTTACACCTTGCTCTGCACTCAGGAATTACTCCTGGCTTTGCTCAGGGGACCATATTGGATGTTGGGGATTGATCATGGGTCAGCAGCATGCAAGACAAACACCCTAACCGCTATACTATCACTCCAGCCCTATTCTATCTTTTGAGAGCCAAGATTATTACTTAATTCTCTGGACAACTTGAAAAAGAGAAAATGTTTAACTCATTTTACTTTCTTTGAAGTCTATGCCTATAGATGTTGACTCTCTAGTTTTTACAATGTTTCTTACAATTAAACACCCTGCAGTTTCCTTTACAATTAAGAATTATATCAATATTAGTCTCTCCAACAATCAAATGAAGGACGACTTACTACTTAGAGAATGAAAAAATCCTCCCTCCACTCCTTTTCTCCTAAAATTTTGGAGTCATCAGTACAATACTTGATTGTCTCTCACTAAGGTACTCTGAGGTACCTGCAAAATCAGAAATGCATACAATGATAAAAAATAAATGCTTGTAGTACCCTAATTATTATTGGTACAAACTCGGGTATAATCTAAGGTTTTTAATAGATTTAAGGAAAAGGTTCCTTCTAACTTCAATGGAAAAAATCAAGAGGACTGGAAAGATAACTCAAAGGGCTAGAGTGCATGTTTTGCATACTGAAGCCCCAGTGTGGATCAGCTATTTCACATGATCTCCCAAACTTCACCAGGAGTGGTCCCTGAGTGCCACCAGGTATACCTCTGTCCCTGAATTACAAGAAAAAGATTTTGCTTGAGCGGGTACCAGTAATGTCTCTATTGTGAGACTTGTTGTTACTGTTTTTGGCATATTGAATATGCCACGGATAGCTTGCCAGGCTCTGCCATGCGGCCAGGATACTCTCAGCAGCTTGCCAGGCTCTCCGAGAGGGATGGAGAAATCTACCCCAGGTAGGCCACATGCAAGGCAAACGCCCTACCCGCTGTGCTATTGCTCCAGTCCGCAAGAAAAAGAAGTCAAGCTAAATTTGGTAAGTGAACAAAGCTCTAAATTCTCATCTGAACTAGCCAGACTTGCCATGTGATGCACTGCATATCGTCCTTGATATCACTTTACCAAGTGCTGCTAATTGAGAGTTCTAACATTGTGGAGTCACAAGACTAATAAAGATAAGTGAAAGACATTCATGGGACAATCCGAAGAGTTAAGCTTCAGGATTGAGAAAGTGGCCCAGCGCTACAGCACATGTCTTGTTTGCATAAGGTCTGAGGTTGATCCGTGACATTCTTCCTCGCAGGTAACAACAGCAAAGAGATCCCTTTCTCATCTTTTCTTACTTTATTTAAACATCATGGTTTACAAAGTTGTTGACAATATAGTTGTTACGGCTTTTGATGTTCCAACACCAATACCATCACCTGACCATTGTTCCTACACCATTATTCCTATTTTCCCAACCACCCCCCCACCCAAGTCTGCCCCCTTAGGAGCATACAGTAATTTTTTTATATTGCTTGTTATAACCAAATGGCTAGAGGAATAATCAAATATGCCTCAGTAAAAGAAAATTTGTTAAAATTGTTATGTCTGAATTAATTGCTTGGGTCTCACAGACACCTGTTATTTCTCTGATCCAAGGTCTTATCTAACAGTCTGTAGTACTTGCCAATCTTCATCTCAAAAGGTCAAGGGACACCGAGATAATGATATTTTCTGTCTTGATATAGACAGCTGGAGATTTAGGATCTTTGATAAAGTGAGGTGACCGTCTCTGGGTTCTTCAAGTCACTAGGGTTTTGCTTATCCTGACACCGCAAAGCTTGAGGAAACCAAGCTTGAGGAAACCCTTAGTTAGAAGGTTTGATCCATATAACCTGTAGTCTGATGTTATTTACCAAGATGCTCTTTCATTTCATCGTCAACTCAGCCACCTCCCTCCAACCTCCCCGTCCACCCCCACCTCTCAGCCATCAATAAAAACTTTCCCCCGACACTTCCTTCTCCCTCCTACCCAACCTCATGTCAACTACTGCTCTATCAGAATACCAGACTCCCAAGCCATTCCTAATACTAACCATGGCTGAAATTCTCTTAAAGATTCACCCAAATAATCATCTTCAAAAGCAAACATGAATTTCTTGAGGAACAGGAGGTGCATCTTCAGTTATTCCCCACAGTATCATTCCCTGCTCACCTTGAGGCAGGGCTAGAAGGAAACCATGCAACCTGCAAACCATCACTTTCAAAGTCACCTCTGCAGGGGCTGGTGATAGCACAGTGGGTACACTTGCTTTGTACCCATTGTACTGACCCACTTATTTAGTACACTTGCTTTGCACACAACCAACCCAGGTTCAATCCCCAGCATCCCATATAATCTTCCGGCACTACCAGATGTAAACCCTAAGTGCAGAGCCAGGAGTAACCCCTGAGCATTGCCAAAAAGACAAACAAACCAGTCATCTCAGAAACCTATTATGGATACAAACGGCCCAATTCCTCCTGTTGCTAAATCAGAATGGGATGGGGTGTGGGAGGAACAAAAATCTGCATTTTAAACAAGTCCCCAGTGTGACAGCTACACCAGAGTCTCTGATTTAGTCCAGGTCCCTCTCTCTGCAAAGAAGCAAAGTAGAAAACAGGGACAAAGAGGTAGAAATGTGTCGCCAATGCCACTCTGCAGACCTGGAGTAGAACCCTCCCCCCTTGTTGATGTATTAGCACAGCTGGGGCAGGAAGACCCAGCCCCTGCCGGCAAGGCAAGGGGACGTCCCCTGCACTCACCCGCTTGTAGATGTCTTCCTGGCTGACTTCATACTTCTGCTGCATGCGCTCCTCCAAGAAGTAGATGCGCAGCTTGAGGCTGAAGTTCTCCTTCTTCAGGTCATTGAGGTGCTGGGACAGAGTGCGATATCCATTAGACATGGTGGGCAACCCATGGGGAGGAGCCTGCCCAGACGCCCCCTCACCCCCGGAACATGGTGCGGCTGCACCCCGACATAAGCAAGCTGTCTGGGGCGCGCTGAGGCTACGGCGACATGCTGTTGCTCTCCAGGACCTGGTCCTGCTGCTCTGGGTCCTGGAGCTCAGTGCACTTTCCTTTTTTACCCGGGGAAAGTATTTGTGGAATCCCTGACAGAGGAACATGCTGCGTGAACGCAGACACAAGTGGCGTAACCTGACTCCAGACTGGGCCCGGGCAGCCGCCCCAGCCTCCCTGGCCCAACTGGGGAGAGTCAACAGCTTCTGGGAAAGGAGAGAGGACTGACCTTCCAGAAGATTCCAGGAAGTGGGCAAGGGATATAAGTCAAGGTGAGATTGTCAAAAAAGAGAAAGAAAGGAGGTGGGGTGTGGGGTCTGTGCCATGGAGTCACCCAATAAAACCCAAAGAATATAGGTAGGAGCCCCAAAGAAGCTCTAGAGAGTTGCGCACAAAATGGTGAATACATGTCAAGGATCCCCCTTCAGCGATGAGCAAATCCTAAGTAAATCCAAAGGAGTCCCTAGTTCCTTTTGACCCTGAAGATCTCATCTCTAATCAGTCCCTTCCCATTCTCTCAGGACCTCCTGGCTACAAGTGTTAAATAAATAGGCTTTATTATCATGCATTTCTTTTATATTCCAGAATCTCCACAGAGGAAGGAACAATCTTAGAGTATTATAAAATCTATGAAAACTCTCTTTAACTCATTACCCCAGCTCATACACACACACACACACACATAAAAAAAAAAAAAAAAAAAAAAAAAAAAAAACAGGGTCTAAGGTTGTCAGCTTGGAGCCCAGAGATTTCTGTCGGTCTCTGGCTCTTAACTCTGGCACCAGGCACTCACAACCAGATACTGCTCCTAAAGCAATTTAAGATCCTAAAATGACAGCTGCAACATTAGCAGGAAGTGTTATTTATACCACATCACAGAGCTCACTGAAGGTGACTAGGAGACAACCCCACAGTACAGATGCAAAACACACGTTGGTATCTCGGTTGCCATAATACTAGATCAAAACTCAATATTAACAATCTAAGAGAAAGATACTAAAAAGCTTATGTTAACTCAAGTTCTAATTTCTTTCCCAATCTACTTGCACTTCATTTTCCTTTCTTATATTCTCATAATAATGCCAGAGGGTTCCTGAATGCCCAGCAGGTGGTATGCTGGCAAGAGGCATACAAATACAAAGACAGCCTCAATCCTCAAAGAGCTGAGTGGCTACCAAGTTGTGTGTCTTAACAACAAAGGACTATTGTCCAGCCAACTCTTCAACTTTATACTTTACCCCAACTTTTTACACTTTACACAGTCATTTCATATACACGATCACACGGAAAACTAGTTTCCTAAAAAATGTTACCATATCACATGATTCATTGTGATGTTTTCCGTTCTATCTTCCTTTCTCAGAGTGACTCACCAACTTGATTTCACGATTCACTGTTTCATCCTTCAGTGTGGGAAACACTGAATTCAAGGGAGCCAGAACGAAAAGTTATTAAATCTTACAGGGAGGATTACAATAAAACTTCACTAGGAGTTGCTTTGAAAACCAGAAAAGAATTAAGAGAAAGAAATAGCCTCAGAGGACATAATTAGAACTCAATGTTCTTTCAGATAGAATTGAATTTTAAGTAGGTGATAATGTACTACCAGAGACTGTTGGCAACTTAAGACAAATATTCCTTTATTACACACACTACACACACACACTACACACACACACATACACACCCCTAAACTTCACTTATCTATTTTAGTTAAATCTTTTTTTTTTTTTGCTTTTTGGGTCACACCTGACAATGCACAGGGGTTACTCCTGCCTCTGTACTCAGGAATTACTCCTGGCGGTGCTCAGGGGACCATATGGGATGCTGGGATTTGAACCCGAGTCACCGCATGCAAGGCAAACGCCCTACCCACTGTGCTATTGCTCCAGCCCCTATTTTAGTTAAAGCTTTACTCCTAGAACAAATGAATCTCATTTGGGCTTAGTTATAGACAGGAAGGGAAAGTCTAAATTAAAACTCAGAACATTTTCTGTTTCCAGCTTACTGGATAGCAGCATGATCTCGAAAGTACACTTCTCTGGAGGCCTCTATGCCTTGTTTATGAAGTTCTTGGAAACTAGGTGATTTTTCAGGTTCATTTCTGGACTAAAGTCCAAGGAATCGCTTATACACCTCAATTTTCCACAAGGGGAACCAGCCTACCAGAGTCCAGACTATTGATCAATCATGCTTCTGTGTTTACTTGAACTCTTTCATCATATAATTTAATAAAAAAATAATGACAAAATTGTATAGAACATTCAGAATTATATTGTTCAGCTTAGACATATCTTTCTGCATACTGATCCTATTTCCTCTCTTTTACTATTCCTCATTCCTTTCCTAATCCACTTAACTGTTTTTGATGATTTCTTGAAGTGAGTCTTTAAGTGATGGTTAGTCCTTAGATTCCTAATCATTTTTCCTCCTTAGTCCCCTTTTAAATCTACATGGTTCTATCATCTCTGCTGCTTAAACAATCCCTAAATCTCTAATCAATTCTATTCTCCCATAAACTGGCCCCACATATTCAATGCTTAGCTAGTTGTTTCAAATTGAAGGCACTATTCACAACAAACTCACAGCAAAAGCTTTTATAACAATCTCTACACTGTCTGCTATGTTTTATTACAGTCATCAATTAATTGCAGCTATTAATTGTCACATCAATGCAGGCATCAATTGCTGCTTGTAAGGCAAGAATCCTACTTGCTATAATGTCTCATCAGCCCCTTTATTTGATAAATATTTTTTACTTGCTGATTTGATTTGTTAACTATAGGCTAGTTTGCTTGAATTGGTCTCATAACTTTTTTTATAACTTTTTTATAATGGTTTGTTCCCAAAAAAGCATTAGCTAGAACAGTTACTGTGAATAAATGATATTTTGGGCTTATTGCAATTTCTAAGTTTATATGTGTCTTTTGATCATTTTTTTAAAAAGTCTAACCTATATCGAACTTTCTAGTGGAAATCTCCACCCTGAATATAGACAAATCCTAATTGTGAGATTTAAAACTGAACTTACCTTTCCCAGCACTTAACCAATGTATGTGTTCCTTCTTCATCATCAGACCCCATTTTAATTTATAACAACTCAGTATTTGCAGTTGTTTGGGAAAAAAATCTTTGAGTTAACTCTTATCTATTATTCTTTCTCATACTCATCATGTCATCTGACCGTAAATATTATTTCTACTTTCAACATACAGAGATATTCATGAGACTCCATCTAACACCACTGTCACTGGCACCTCTCCGTCTCTGGCCCAAGATACACTGCTGTCTGCCCTCCATTCTTTGAAAAGCCCCTTAGCTAGTTTCTCCACTCCTCTCTAGTCTATTCTCAACATAATGACCCTTCGAAAATATGCCACATAAATCCGCTACTGGAAATCCCCACTGGCATCCCACTTAATCTAGAACAAAAGACTAAACCATTCTCTCAGTCGATAAAGAAAATGCCTTATGTAATCCAGAATCTCTCCATGCCTCTCCTTCACTTTTTCACTCCACATTCACCCTACTGAATCTGCTCCTATCACACCATTTCTTTTTGCTGCTTCTCAAAAGCAGCAAACACCTTTCCTCAGTGATTTTGTGCCTGTTTCAACCTAGTATTATACTTTTATTCGGAATTTCTTTAAAGTTAAATTTCTAACAATGAGGGAGTGAGTTGGGGGGCACAAAATCCATGAAGCCTCCTCAGATCTCATGATGAACCATGTGAGTGAATCCTCTAACCTTCTTTATGGCATTTACATTCTCTAGATTGTTGCATGATTCTCTTCCTTACTTTCTTCAGGTTTTTGATCAAATGTCACTTTCCCATTGAGATAACTGACCCATTGAAAATCACAAACCCATTTTCAATGACCCATTGAAAATCACTCATTTTATGCCTCATCTCAACATCACATAGCACTGTAGCACTGTCATCCAATAGTTCATCGATTTGCTCAAGCAGGCACCAGTAACATCTCCATTATGAGACTTGTCACTGTTTTTGGCATATCGAATATGCCATGGGTAGCCTGCCAGGCTCTGCCATGTGGGTGAGATACTCTCGGTAGATTGCTGGGCTCTCCAAGAGGAACGGAAGAATTAAACCTGGGTCAGCCACGTGCAAGGTAAATGCCCTACCTGCTGTGCTATCACTCCAGTCCTTATGTGTCTTTCTTTATTTTTAAAATTTCATAGCCACTATGACCTCCTAAAATCACACATTTATTTTGTTTTTTGTCTGTTGCTATTGACTAGCATGTATACTCCATGAGAAAACCAGAATTTTTGTCTATTTTATCCATTGCTTGAATTCTCAGATTGATATATGGCACTTACTAGTTGCTTTATAATTATTTCTTACGTAAAATAATGAGTGAATACTTAATCCAGTGACTGTGACCTCACTGTACTTAAACCTAGTGGAATTTTACTTATGTTCAATAAATAATATACATACGTATGTATACAAGTTACTTTTCAAAGGTCAGAGCAATAGTACAACCTTGTATGCATCTAACCCAGGTTTAATCCCTGGCATCCCTTATGGTCTCCCTGGCATCCTTTATAGTCCCCCAAGCACTGCTAGGAGTGATTCCTGAATGCAGAGCCAGGAGTAACCCCTGAGTACTGCAGGTGTAGTGCAAAAGCAAGCAAACAAAAAAAAACCCCACTTTAGTATTATTTATTTATTTATTTAGTATTATTAGATGCAAAATCATAGAGGGAAATATATATATATGTATATATGTATGTATATATACGTATATATATACATATATATATATATGCCTCTTGGAGAGCCCGACAAGCTACCAAGAGTATCCCGCCTGCATGAGAGAGTCTGGCAAGCTCCCCGTGGCATATTCGATATGCCAAAAACAGCAACAATAACAGGTCTCATTCCCCTGACCCTGAAAAAGCCTCCAACCATTGGAAAAGACGAGTAAGGAGAGGCTTCTAAAATCTCAGGGCTGGGACAAATGGAGACATTACTGGTGCCTGTCAAGTAAATTGATGAACAATGGGATGACAGTGACAGTGACAGTGATAGTTCAATAAATGAGCTATTATAGGAATATAAGCATATTTACTTTATGAAAAGGTTATTTTATTTAAAAAAGAAATTATTCGAACATATTAATTTATTTATTTTTTGTTTTGTTTTGTTTTGTTTTTGGGCCACACTCAACAACATTCAGGGACTGCTCCTGGATATGCTTAGGGTACCATATGCAATGCCAGGGAATGAACCCAGGTCAGTAGTGTACAACGCAAATGCCTGCATGCTGCACTATCACTCCAGTCCTATAACAGGCTAATTTCTAGGAGAGCCTAAAACTTCATTTTCCACCAACTTGCTGGCATTTGGTCTGAGCCAATGTTGTTTTCCAATTTTTTTTTTTTAATTGAAGTACGTGATACAGGTTTCAGGTGGACAGTATGAGAACAGACTAATTTTAATACACAATGCAGGACCTGAACTCGCGTAAGTTTTCTAAACAAGAGGGAGATAACATGACAAGTTACTCTCAAAGGGTACTATCAGCGGTATGGAAAATAAAAGCTAGAGGAGTTAGGAAAAAGGGGGTGTCCAAGAAAGTCCTCCAGAGAATTGGTAGTTTGGTGTCTTTAAAGGGTAAAGCAGGTTGTGCTGGGTTGCAGGGAGCGACTGAGCAGGCACTGTGCAGAGGCCAGCATCAGAGGCCAGAGGCGCTGATCAAAGGGCATGGTGTCCCAGAGTGGGGGCGGGGGCAAAGATCTCTGTTTGGCTCTATTTGCGGGAGCGCTTGAAAGGCTTGGGTTTGTTCTTCAGGTATATCCTGGCTCTGAAAGGGCAAGGAGAGGCTGTTTACTAGGCAGCAACTGTTGACTCAGACTGTTTCCTTGTTTATTGCTAGTATCTGGGCGACTCACACTTTGTTTTGCTTTAATTAGCTTTAACAGAACTGCACATACCTAAGCTAGCCATGTCCAATAAATCTGAACTTCTTAAGGGCCAGTCCCAGACTACCTGGTTAAGCACTGCCTTGCGGAGGAAATAAAGGGACTCAGAAGGTTCTCAAGCCAGGGACACTGTTCCCAGTCTTGTTCTTACCCTGCTCACAAAAGGCATCAAAAACCTTTGCTCTCAAAATATGTTTCTAAACATTAATAGCTATCCTCAATTCTTTTCTTAATTTCTTCTTCCCACTGCTTCTTAATGTATTATTCCAGACGGGAAATAAGAATCTAACAAGGACTCTTCAATGCCAACAATAGTAGGAGGGCTGCAGCCCAGCTGTTGTATGTCACGCCCCATTAGCAAACCGACTGTCAAGCCAGTATTTTTTAAAAAGAGCCTTGGGCTCACATTTGCTTGTTCATATTCAGACGCCCCAGATAGATCTTATAAAAGAGAGACTTGAAAATATATTAACCTCTGATCATTCTCCCCCCTAAAAATAAAGTTCTACTGACAAAAAATTATTAGGTACCTTAATGGACACCTCTTTTTCCAATATAATAAAATTTCTCCAAATTTTTCAATTTATTTTTTTTAGAAGACAGGATATACAGGAAGGGATAGGATAAAAAGGAGACGTTTGGGTCACATTTTTTATTTGTCATACATCTATATGTCTGTCACTACCTATCCTTTTCTAATAAGTATAAAGTAGAGGAATCCAAAATCTTAATTCCTGGTTGCTTCAAAGTGACTTGTACTTATATACAAAACTAATTAGAAATAATTATACTGTCTTTACAACAATCACCTGCATTGAATTTAACAATGTGCAAAGTGATCCCATGTGAATTAATTCAATTTTATCTTCACCACAATTCTCTGAGGAAAGCAGATTGAATATTATTGTTTCCGTGACTGGTCAGAAAAGTGAAACACCAAGAGGTTAAATGACTTGCTCACTTAGGAGGAACATAAACTCAAATTGCAGGAACACAAACTATAGCTTCTAAGACTCTGACCTATATTGCCCACTTAACAGAGTCTCAGCCATAATATTAGATTAACCCCTTGAGTCAGAGATTAACCACATGACTGACAGGGTACTTCCACTCCTACCTAATATCAGTCGCTATAAATAATCTTTCCATCTGACCCTAGAATATCTGACCACCTGAACCTATATAAAAATATCCTTATAGAGAGAAACACAAACGCATCTCAGAACCGAGTGGCTCCTGGCAGAGCCACTTTGCATTAGGCCACCTCAGATGGGAGCTGGTGCTGTCCCTCTGCCTGTTCCTGGGGAAGCCCAGTAGCCACCATCTTCCATAACTCAATGGAAAACCCAGGTACAGGCCAGCAGTGACAACAGACACCAGGCCTCATGGGAGGAGGAGCTGGTCCTTCTCCTTCCCCACCCCAATGGGACCCTAAGATGATGCCCACAAACGGCCCCCCAGCTACTTATTCAGATCCTTAACGGCCATGATCCCAGAGACACACAAACGAATCTCGGTAGAAGCTCTTGGTAGAAATCTCTCCAGACCCTAATTATTAAAATTTTAGAATTCCAAGGCCACATGGCCGCAAGCGTGGCCGTGCAACGTCATCATATGCTACTCATAACTAGCAATACAAAACAAACTGTCTAACATCGCCTCTTTGGCAGGTCTGAGTGTTGGGGGGAAATTCCAAATGATAATGGTGGGACTGGTGTCAAAATATTAAATGTAATCAAGTAGAGAGAGAGTAATGTGGAAATTTTCTGCCACACAGACAGGGGTAGGGGTTGGATGGGGGGTATACTGGGGGTTTTGGTGGTGGAGAATGTGCACTGGTGAAAGGATGGGTGTTTAATCATTGTATGACCAAGATTCAAACATGAAAGCTTTGTAACTGTTCTCATGGTGATTTAGTAAATAAATAATTTAAAAAAAAGACAGTAAGACATCAGGGCCGGAGCAATACTGCAGCATGTAGGGCAATTACCTTGCACACAGATTCAATCCCCAGCACTCCATATGGCCCTCCGAGTCCACCAGGAGTGATCCCTGAGGACAGAGTCATGAGTAAGGTGCCTTAAGCACCACCAGATGTAACCCAAAAACAAACAAGAAACAAAAAACAAATAAAGATGCTAAGTCATAAAAAATCCTTATATAAAAATATACATCATTTTCAAGGTGAATAATGACAATGACATCATTTTCAAGGTGAATAAATCAAAACTATTCCCCCAAAAGATAGATGAATCAGAAAATTTCACTCAAAGTTATGCATCTAGGAAAATTGAAAATTGAAAACATAAGTCCACACACAAAATATTCTATGGGAATGTTTTGTAGAAGCACTATTAATAGTAGTTAAAAAAGGAAAAGTATCCAAAATCACCATGAACCAATGAATGGATAAAGTTCAGCATATCTTATAATAAAATATCAATCAGTACTAATAAGCAAGTAAAACTAATACATAGTACAACTTTGAAAACTACATTCTGATATGAAATAAGATAGACACCTAAATTCACATATTCTACAATTCCATTTATAAAAATGTTTAGAATACACAAATTTGTAGAATGAGAGACACAAGCCATTTTAATGGCTTGGATGTAGGAAAACTAAGAAATCTCTGCTTATGGGTACAAAGCTTTCTTGAGAGAATGGTGATAAAAATATTCTGGGACTGGCGCCTTCCTAGGTGTGGGTAATTGTTGTACAACTAAATAAATATTATAAAACCATGGAGTATCATACAAGTCCTTGGTATGTAAACTGTGTTTAAGTAAAACTGTTATTTTAAAAAGAAGTGGGAGGGAACAGACATGGAGAAGAAGCTTTTCCTGTTTCTTTGCCTATTACAGAGTATTTAAGTTTCATCAAGTTCAATTCTATTCAACTAAAATCATGATTTTCAACTAAAATCACTTTAATTATAGGGCCCTGACATAAAGACGAGCAGTCCTCAAGGTTGAAAAGTCACATATTACCATGTATTATCAAGTTAAATTTTCCTTACAATCACCAGAGAAGACAGACAATGAAAGATTTCCTGTATATTTTGAAACTGGTAAAATACTTATTAGGCCTGCATGACCATGTAGATCACTGTAAATGGGGCAATTCTCACCCGAGCCAATTAACTTTGTCTGCCTCCCACTGACATTTCTCTTCCTCACAGAATTTCTTTCCTGTGTTCCAAAAGCCAGCTGCTTCTGCCAGCCTGGTAGAGCAGACTGAAGATTCCACACAAACTCTATCCTCTCGGGTGGCAGAATAAAAATAAACACACATTTATTCTGAAACACCAACATAATTCCTTAAATTTGAATCTTTAATGCTCAAACATTATTAGTATAATCCCATTTCTCCACTAAAACTCAAAAGCATATAGATACTCATCCTTGACATAGTCTTTTCTTGAAATAACTAGTTTGATGACATCAGACCTAACAACAGAAAAGTTACGTCAGGTGGACAAACAAACACTGTCTTGGGCAGAGATGCTGTGAAGGAGCGGGCCCAGCTGATGTTCTTGTTGCCTGCCTGACCCACACACCTCACCACAACCCTCAACCCTGAAATAGAAAGGTGCTCTCGTCATCATCACATCAGAGCGCTGCGGACAACATAAAAACAAAGCTAAACAAATAATTCCTTCCCTGGTCACCAAAAGGAAACGACCCAACCAGAAATAGTGCTGTCAAGGGCAGTTAAATATGTCCCACGCAGAAATAACAACTGAACTGGGTGACTGCAGAAGCTCCCAAGGAGTCCTGGGTTCCTGCTCAGGTTCATCACCGCGGTGGCTGGCCAACCACCAGCAGGATTTGGCGCTGTTTGTTTACAACTAGTTCAACCTGGGAAGGTTATTTGCTGAACCTGATACCAGGGAACTGGGGATGGGACATATCAATTTATGATGTCACCAATTTTTCCAGATTTCAGTTATTCTTTCTCTACCTTTCTCTAGGAAAGAAGGCAATTTCAGGGGACTCTAGGGGGTAGAGTGTAGGGTTCGCAGTGATGCCAGGAACACCTGCGGCATTGTGTTTGTTGATGGGAAGCGTGGGGGAAGAGACAAGGCCAACCTGAACCTCGGGAGGACAAGAGGCCTCCAGCTCACTGTGCTCTTCGTTGCCTCCAGTTCAGCTCAGAGTCCAGAACAGCATTTCTCTTCACTTCCGCTTTGCTCTGACTTATAATCTCCAACTTGCCACTAAGACTTTAACTTAGATATTCCCTGTGCTAGACCCAAAGTGCAGCCATTTTCAGCATGAACCAAGTGCAGCCATTTTAGTTGTTAGGAGTCGGTTCGCTATTCTGCAGGATGATGTAACCGACAGCTGAGCTGGGCATGAACCCGAGACCACATCGTGGGAAAGGGAACAGAATGAACAAAATTTACAATGGCTGCAGATAGTGCTAGCCTATCAGTAAAAAGGAAGAATCTAGTGGTCAGCCAGGCATGGAAAGAATAGGAGAGGGGCAGGGGCACCCACAGCAGCACTAACCAATCAGCTTACCGGTAAATTAGGGAGAAAGAACAATGTGATTTTAAGGTACTTAAACCCTTCCCCAAGATTGGTAGGGATCATACCCTGACCATTTCTCTATGGCACATGGTCCTTACCTATCAGTCTGTAACACTCTCCGTGCCCCCCAACCCTCTTTCTGTAACAAATCTCTGTAATAGGATCTCAGAATTCCTCACAGGTGCCTTAATGTTTGAATCATGGACCCTAACATCTGTGAAAGAAATTATCTCTGGTTCTCTCTGGCTCTACAGCTTTATTTACCCACTCTTACCTTCTTATCCTCTATTTAATTATCTCCCCAGATTGATTTAGAGATCCTAAGTTGGGTCTATTTTATTCTAAAATTGAAAAAACACTTCACTGGGCATTGTGACTTTGTTTTTAAAATAACAAAAGTACTAAATGAGTGGGTAGGGCATTTGCCTATGTTCGATTCCTCCATCCCTCTCAGAGAGCCCAGCAAGCTACCGAGAGTATCTCGCCCACACAGGCAAGCTATCTGTGACATAGTCGATATGCCAGAAACAGTAACAACAAGTCTCACAATGGAGAGTTACTGGTGCCTGCTCAAGCAAATCGATGAACAATGAAAGGACAGTGCTATAGAGCTACTAAATGAGCTTAATCCCTATGTTTCAATGATAGCATCACCTACTGGTGTTGCAAAAAATCAAGAAACTGTGGTGCCATGCATTCATCCACAACAAAAAGTAAAAGAAAGCAAGCTTAGGTCCTAATCACAAGACTCATCACTATAACTAGCAAATCCTAATGTGAGACAGACCCTGTTCCTGTTACTATGAAGCTCAGATATAAATGAATGAGTAGTAACTCACACCTGAGATCCTGCTTCCTCACTGCTTCTGTCACTATCACTATCACTGTCATCCCGTTGATGGTCGATTTGCTCATGCAGGCCCAGTAACATTTCCATTTGTCCTAGCTCTGAGATTTCAGCATTCTCTCTTTACTCGTCCTTCCCAATGGTGCCGCACTTGAGGCTCTTTCAGGGTCAGGGGAATGAGACCCATCATTGTTATTGCATTTGGTATATGAATACGCCACAGGGAGCTTGCCAGGCTCTCCCATGCGGGCAGGAAACTCTCGGTAGCTTGTCAGTTTCTCTGAGAGAGAACTAGGCTATAAAATGTCTGGGAGCTTGGTTTTATAGTCTCTGGATGTTGGCCATTGATGGGATTTCACAGCACCGGGCAGTTTCTGGGTGTGACCGCCTAGCTACTGGAAAATGGGGAATCTGGGTGGAAGAGGCCCAGTCCCGATCTGAGCAGGCTTGAAGATCTCAGCTCTGGGTCCCACACACCTGGGTTCCTCTTCCAGTTCCTTCATGCATGAGGCTCGTTCGAATGTGTGGAGAGTGGCCTTGAGCATGGCTGTGGCTGGATTCCAGAGGTCTTCTATATCCAATTAATATTTTTCCTTTCTTCCTCATTGGTTCTTCGGGGCTTTTTTTGGAGGGGGTGTTATTTTTATATTTCTTGTGTGCTTTTGGGCCACACCCAACAGTGCTCAGGACTTACTGCTGGCTCTGTACTCAGGGAACATTTCTGGTGGTTCTGGGGAACCACATGGGATGCTAAGGATGAAACCTTGGTCATTTGCATCCACGGCAAGCACACTACTCATGAGACTATCATTCTGACCCCTCTCCTCATTTCTTGCAACCATACTCTGAAAAATATTAGCTTATTAAATTCTCTCCCCCTTCATCTGAATCTTGAATCATGCTGTTTCCTCTGTTTGATTCATTATTTATTTCCTACTCCTAACCTGTGTTAATTTTTCATCCTGAGGTCCCAGGTTAGATGTAGGAAACTCCCTGAATTCTCAGGTTTCCTTTAGGAAACTCCCTGAATCCCCCTAACCCTTCAGATTCAATAAGAAGCCCCACTGATATACTGAATATTGTTTAGTACTCTCAACTTTTATCATAGAAATTATATTCTGTTGTAACTGGCTCATCTGTAAATTCTATAAGAACAGGAACCATATTTGTCTATTTATCATTGTATTTTAGGTGTTCAACACATTATTATACATGGTATAACCTCAGAAATATCTGTTAAATGATTATGTAAGTAAAATAAATATACAAAATTTAAAATTCCAACAGTATGACAAATTACAAAGATGGTGATTTTTGAAAATCTCAAAATACCATAAAAAATCTAAAATGCTTGGAGCACTGTTGTTTGGGGAGCACCATAACATTTTTTAAATATAAAATGCATTTTAACAGTAGAATTCATTTTCCAGGGTTGTAATCATAGATGAACACTCAAAAAAGCATGGAAATTTCTGGCCCTTCAAGCAACAGTAACATGGTTCAGATTCACCTAAGCTGGGGCTGAGAACCCAGACCTTGTTAGTGGCAACCATTATCCCTGTTTTCAAGGTTGTTCAATTCATAAAGACAGGTTTTTATAAAGGTAGAAAAGTTCCCTTTAGACCAACCCTTCCTCCCTGGTCTCCAGAGACTTCAAGATTCTACTGGAAAAATTTGCCAGGATAGGTGTGGCTTCAACAGGCTGACTCATTGTAGTTGGACTAGGACTGCCGGGAAAGCTGACTGCAGTCTATAATCAGACAAATATTGAGGTTATGCTGACAGTTTCATGCTGAAGAAGACATTATTAGATAATGCATGCATAGAAGAAAGCAGTGGAGGCACCCTCTGAATTCTATAGCAAACCACCCCTATCTTCTACCTCTAGCACCCCCTGGCTTTTATGTAGCATCTACCAGATTGAGTCTGTGTTCAAAATAAAACTGTATCCATTCCACCAATATAATCTCTCTTCCGAATGATTCTGTCAAGCCCCTAAGAATTTTGGAATCACCTGAGTTACCCTGACTCTACCACTTTATTCCTGTTAAACTTTACACTTATTATTTGAGTCTCCGTCTCTTTACTATTCTAATAGATGTGGTAATGATACCTATTCCATTAGTTATAAAAGTGAACATGACAAATGGCTAAAATAACGTGAGATATCTTGCCTCAGACTAATATTTAATCCATTTTATTTCTTAGTAATAGCTTCTATCATCTTCTACATGAGCCTTGAAAATATTTCAGAAGGTCTGTTTCTTTCTTTTGCTCACATTTATACTTTTATCATGATAATTTGGGTAGAAAACTGACCCCTTTGAATTTATTATTAAAAATAAATGCACTTGCCTTGGTTTCCCATCCAAACCAATTAATATACACATACACCCTAAAACTTACTATAAATACATTTAGTGAGTAGAGGTTTGAGGAAAAACAAATAAAATATCTAGATCTTCAGCACTTTAAAATAATTTTTGTTTAGTTGATGAACTAAGCATTATTTTACTACAATTATGCTACATTCTAAATGGTAGAAAAGGATGGACACTAGGCATTTTCTTGACCTTGAAGAGCTTACAGGATATGTGTATGTTTTGCATCTAGAGAATCAGGAAAGAGAATCTTACAATGACATTCGTGCCACCTTTGCCTTTAACCCTCAAGTGCTAAGGTCATTCCTAAATCTATTCAGATATATTTTGGAGAACCTGAACACTGCTCGTTCCTTTTCACTTAGCCTCCCACGGTTTCCAGTCTTTATTTGCGGCAAGGGAGCACCTATCCCTCCTTCACCTCACAGCCAGTCCTAGGGGCCCACACAAACTATGGTCATCTAGAAACCAATAAGGTGTACCAAGTGGTCCACCCTGACACCTAGAACAACATATACTCTACTCCATCCACCTCACACACCCTGAGGGGATGGGGGCAATAACAGGTTTTTAATTCTGTCCCAGAATGCCTCTATAAAAGATCTGGTATCTAAACAGTGGAGACGTTACTGGCTCCTGCTTGAGCAAATCCATGAGCAACAGGATGACAAGTGATACAAGTGATCTAAACAGTGGAACAAGACCTACACCTGTCTGTCCCACTGAAATACCTTTACAAGATCATTGAAATAAAATAACAGATCAAGAGCAGTAGCCCTTCAATGTAAAATTACAAATAATGTCGGTACTCAGTTGACCAGGAACCTATAGCTTAACTCACAGCACTCATAAAACTCTAAAGACAATTGGGAAACAAAAGAATCCAATTGCATTGATAAGTAGGAACAGAAATCCAGGTAAGCCCTTGATCCCTTAAACATTCTCAAGCTTCCTTAAGGAAACCCTCAAATCAATATTTCATACAAAAGCAATGAAAATTAAGTCATCACTGGAGGAGAAATTCAATAAATTTAACAACTTGATTCACAGTATGAAAGAATCCATGCAGATGGACTTGAAGGAGCTAAAGAATACAATAGCAAACCACAGCAACAGAATTCTTGATGCAAGAACCACATCAACAAATTAAAGACAAAATACAAGCTGGAATTAATATGAAGGAAAGAAAAAAATGGAAGAGTATGTAAGACTATTTTTGTCTTTTCACTAAATGTAAATTGAATGTAAAATTCTTAATGGATAACAGAAAAAAGAAATAACATCTGAATGAAAGGAATACCAGAAGGAGAGGGAAAAGAGAAAAGAGAACAACTGGTGGAAGAAATAATAACTGAGAACTTCCCCTGTCTTTGAAGGGAGGATACTACACGGGTTCAAGAGGTTCAGAGACTACTAAACAAAATAGACTCAAATACAACCAAGATACAAAATAACCAAAATGGTTTTCTTAAAAAAAGAGATATGGGGACAGACTATTTAGACTATTTAAAGCATAAAAAGAGAAGTGAAAATTCAAATACAAGGGAAAAACATAAGAATCATAACATGTCTCCCAAATGATACCATATGAGCAAGAAAAAAGTAGAACAACATATTTGAAGTACTGAATCAAATAACTTTCAACTTAGCCTAAAATTTCCTACCAAACGTGGCTAGATGGATCAAGGAACAAAATCCATCTATTTTCTGGTTACAGGAAAAGATCTACAGTCACAAAATAAACACAGGCTGAGAGTTAAAGGATGGAAAGTAATTATGCAAACCAATGAGACAAAAATGTTCATCATTATTATCAGGGAAATCTAAATATACAATGAAATATCATCTCACAATAGTGAAAATGATAGATATCAATAAGAAGAAAAAGAAAAAAACTGGAAACAATCTGTGTTGGTGGGGATGTCTTGAAAAGGCACTCTCGAGGCTAGAGCAATAGAGCACAGCAGGTAGGGCGTTTGCCTTGCACGCGGCCGACCCGGGTTCGATTCCCAGCATCCCATATAGTCCCCTGAGCACCACCAGGAGTAATTCCTGAGTGCATGAGCCAGGAGTAACCCCTGTGCATCGCCAGATGTGACCCAAAAAGCAAAAAAAAAAAGAAAGAAAAAAGAAAAGAAAAAGCACTCTCATTCCCTGTTGTCTGGTTCAACCCCAGTGGAAAAGTATGGATATATCTCAGAAAACTAAGAATTGGGCTACTATATGACCCAGCAATTCCAATTATGGATATATATCCCCCAGACACAAACACATTCATTCAAACGAACATATGCACACCATTATTCACTGCAGCACTTAGTACAATAGTTAATCTATGGAATCAGTCGAAATGTCCAAGAACATATGATCGAATGTGTAGTAAATATACACAATGGAAAACTATGCAGTTGCTAGGAATGATGAAATTGTGCAAATCACTGCAACTTGAATGGAATTGGAAAATATAATGAAGTAAATAGAAGATATATGGAAGTAATTGGAAGATACATGAGATAATTGGATGTAATTGCAGGATATAGTGAAGTAAGTCAGTAGAAGAAAGATGAACACATCATGATCTCATTTATCTGGGGTATATAGAATAAAAGACAAGGAACGCTAAGTATTAAAGGTTGGATACCTAGATCATCCTTAACTCTAGAGTATAGGAAGAAGAAGACAGGGAATTTAAGAAGCTAAGCAGGGAAAATAAGAAGAGACAGAGGAAGAAACAGGGGCATGGGAGAGGGCTCAGAGCACATCAGTGGTGAAAGTTAGGTTTGTACCTCTGTGTTTCTAAAGCACATCACTGAAAGAAGGAGATCCAAACTAAAACAACCAAACTTTAAAATGTGCCTGTGAAGAGGGAGGCAGGGATGTGGGAGGGAAACTGAGGACAACGGTGGAGGGAAGTTGACATTTGTAGTGGGATTGGTCCTGGAGAGCTGTATGCCTGAAACTGAACTATAGAAAACTTTGTAAATTGTGGTTACTTAATAGAAAATATTTAAATGTTATCTGGAATAAAATATGAAGAATGTGTAGAAAATATCAGGTAAAGAAAAGGGAGGGGGAAAGTTTTGTCAGGCAGACAGAGGAGCAGTTGAACAAAGATTGAGAAGTATGAAGCAGCTTTAGTTGCAAGAAGTTCGCAATTAATTGAGGAGAAAGCATGCGATACAGAATAGTGGGAGACAAAATTAGATTTGCAGTTTAACTAGAGAATACAAAATTTCCCTCTGTGCCCATCAAAGGAAGAGGAGTTCACAATTCCTATGCAAACCAGCACCTTATAAACATCTAACTTTCACCAAATAAGCTCTCTAACCTAGCAGTAGTTCATGTCACAAAAATGATCAGTATTTTCAGGCCCTTGTTACAAGATTGTACATGAATTCCTATTACCCTTTGTGTTTTTATTTCCTTATTTGTAACTTGGGGAAATGATGATACTTCCCTCACTAGGTTAAGCATTATATGAGATTCTTAGAATACCATTTGACATACAGAAAGTTATCAATATATGCTGTGACCATTATCTACATGCTCCTTGAGCCATACAGAGGTGATCCTAGAGATGCTGGGGGGAGGGAGTGCTGTGATCAATGAGAAAGAACATCACTGTATCACTGTATCACTGTCATCCCATTGTTCATTGAGTTACTCAAGTGGGCACCAGTAACGTCTCTATTCCTCCTAGCCCTGAGATTTTAGCAGACTCGCCTTACTCGTCTTTCCCAATGATTGGAGGCTCTTTCAGGGTCAGGGGAATGAAACCTATTGTTATTGTTTTTGGCATATTGAATACACCATGGTAGCTTGACAGGCTCTGCCCGTGTGGGCAGGATATTCTTGGTAGCTTACCGGGCTCTACAAGAGGTATATACATATGTACATATGTATATTAGTATATGTACATATGTCTATAGGTATGTATATACCTCTTGGAGATATATATAATATATATTATATAATCATCATCATCATCCCATTGATCATTGATTTTCTCAAACAGCTTCAATAATATATATATTACATATATATTAATATATATTACTCTATATGATATGCTGCCTACTGTCTGAAATCCATCAAATATGGTGTGGTCATTATGGAAAATGGGTAGGAAATGTCTTATAATGTGTCTGTAAAGTGGCCTGGAGCATGGCAGCAGTTGGGTAGCAGAGGTTGGCTGCCAGGGCTGGGTCCCTTGGGGCAGGAAGGGTTCTCATCCGCCCCCTCTGGGAGACTGTGCCTGGCATGGAGTTCCAAGAAAGAAGGAAATACTATTTTCTCAATATAGTATAGGAAACTATGTCAACTATGGGAAGAACTGCTCAAGTCCTCAAATACACAGAATAACAGACGAACAGTTACTACACCACTACCACCACCGAAGTTCCCAAGACTACTCACCACTGTCTCCTGCAGTCCCCTTTTCCTTCCTCCCCTCCATCCTACCCACTGCTTGGTAGTAAAACTCTTTTATCTGGGAAGAGAATATATATTGGCTTCAACCTGAAAATTTCACCCTATTCTACAATTTAACTTATACTATTATCTATTCCAGCTTATACAGTGAGAGGAAAGAATATTGGTCAAGAATTGCTGGAAATTCTATGCTGGAAAGGGCTCCCAGATCTATTAAGTACCATTCCCCCACCACCACCACCACCACCACCACACACACACACACACCAAATGATCTCTCTAAGTGTCCTTTTCTCTGTAGCCTAGTTTGGTGTGTATCAGTGATACCCATGATTGCAAAGTAAGAACAAATAGCAACAACAGGTAGGAAGAAAACTTAGGATTCCACATGCAAATGTCAGCTGATCTTTGTTTGTTGTCTATCTTGACCCAATATTTTTCCTCTTCACACATCTAGCCATTCATTTTATCAGCGGAAATATCATCCCTGACCCTTAAGATATAAATCACTTCTCAACTAAAAGAAGCACAGAAACATGGGCTTGCCGAGAGAGCAGCTGAGAAAGAGGCAGGCATGTCGTGTTAGCACCCTGGCGCCTACCCCAGCCCTGCACGCTATTCAGAGATTTAGTCTTTGAAAATAATTTAATTCATAAACTCTCTGTGACTTTTTCGGTTAATATTTTTGGTGATGCCTCTTATAGAAAACAGCTCTTTTTTAAAAAATCCACAGGGCACAGATTCTTTTATTCTCAGGAAATTGTTACTCGAAACACTATGTCCACAGGAATATGTTGTAAGGTGTATAGTGGGTTTTAGTGAAATATTTCCATTTACAAATTGGGACAAGATAGGGTAAACCTACGTAAACACTTTTTAATAAAAAATTTAATGACATTGTTAATTTTATATCAAAAACCTTCTGTTCAAGAATGAGTGAAGCACACTAGAAGCTAATTAGCTAATTTGCTCATGTCTGTCCTCATCCCTAGTTGACCCCAGAGGGCACCAGAGAACTTTTGCCTTTTTTAGCACTCAGCATAGTCACCCTTGGGTATCCTTTCCAGGCCTTCAAACCCATCCCAGCATTGGGTTCGAAGATTGTACAGACTTCTTGGAATCGACCCAGGGAACTCAGGCAATGCCGGGACTGTATTATATCATCAGTAATTTGGCTCTTACCGCAATATAAGAATAAACATATCAAGACAGAGCATTTCAAGAGTTGGATCAGGAGTTTGAAAACAACGCCAGACTCTTGTCAAAGAGCAAATGGTTGTAACTGAGCCTCATGGTATTGCAGATAGTGTCCAGACAACTGGTCTAAGCCAACAGCAAAGAAAATAATGCCAGTCCAATGACAGGGTTTTCTAGGCTCTTGATAGTTCAGCTTCTGATTCTTGAAGTGCCATTTAAATTTCCTGAAATTTTATCTAAGAAATAAACCAAGTGGCTTATTAATTGCATTTTAAAATGTAAAAAGTAACCAAATGTCAAGACAGAGCTGCTGCTATAGGCAGCTGGTATGAACCATGGTCTTTAGCATATACCAAATAGACCATGTGCATACTGGGATGTACAATATTAAAAGAGACCCTCCGCAGTCCTGCGGATAACACAAAAGGATGTGTACACTTTCTAGACTGGACACCCTGGCTTGATGTCCGCCACCACACAGTCACACTGAGTGGCCCACTAGCACACAAACTGTGAATTGCTCCCTGAGCACCCACTGCCAGATGTGGCCCCAAAGTCACATCATCATTTTTTAAATAGATACTTAAATGGCACAAATTCCCATAATCCAAACATGCCCGGAATCAAAAGACATCACTAGTCTGTGGTCTTGCTTCCAACTGGGATGACAGTTATCCACCCATGTGACTTACCTTCTCAAAGTCTCGAAGAGCCTGAGTCTGCACCTGGGGGCGGTTCTCGAATGCTCGCAGAGAGTCTGTCTGCTCAAAAGGGACCTTATCACACCTCCTCCAGGTCTGCGACTGTGCTGGTAGACCTCGGACTTTGATGTCACAAAGAAAAGCTGTAATAAAACAGAATGACCAAAAAGTGTGTATAATTGCTTCATTATAATCACTCTATCCTAGATAGCCCAGTAGAATTGGCTTCTGCAAAATGCACATCAATTGAGACCACGTGAAGACAGTTCACATAAACTAGCCAGTGGTGGATCTTCTTCTAGCTTATGTTGTCAGGCCCGTGTAAATGATGTTCTTATTCTCCCATCGAGCACTGAGGTCTATTATTATTATTATTATTATTATTATTATTATTATTATTTGGTTTTGGGGTCATGCCTAGGGCTCACTCCTGGCTCTGCACTCAGAGATCACTCTTGGTGAGGCTCAGGGGACAATATATATATATAGGGTGCTAGGGGTCAAACCTGAGTTAGCCACATGCAAGGCAAGAGCCCTACCTGCTTGTCCTATCACTCTGATTCAGAATTTCTTTTCTATCTCTTGGATCTGGATAGGTTTAGCAACCTTCTTTGATCAAAACACAATAAAAAATATGGCTCTAGATGAGTTTTAGAGATAGGACCTTAAAAAATGCATTTTTCCTCTTATATTTCTCTTCTTAGAACCTCAAGACCACAGTGCTGTGCAGAAGCCCTTCTGCCCTCTCAGAGAAGGGAGGGACCAGTTTTAGGGAGATGATGATGCCTCAGTTCACAGCCAGGCACCAACTCCCAGACACTTGAGGAAAACCACATTGGACACTAAGCCTCAATCAAGCCTTGGGAAGGTTGCAGTATTATGGGTGATGCCAGGTGACAGCAGAAGAAATGCCATATGGATTGTGAGAAGTGACAGGTTGTTGGTTGGTGAGGAAAGGGAAGGTGGAGAAGGAAAAAGAAGGGTAGGAGAGAAATGGGAGAGGGAGGAAGAGGGGAGAGAAGGAGAAAAGAGGGGATAAGGGGTGGGATGATATGAGAAAGAAGAGGAGAGGAGGGGAAGCAAAGTGAGTTGAAATTTTCCAAAAAGGGAAAGGCCTCTTTAGTGTTTTATTTGTTTTCTTCTAAATATCACCCCAAAATCACAGGAGAATATTCTAGACCAGCAATTGGTAATATTATCAAGAAACCAAAGAATTTCCTGATGGAGAAATACTGTGAGAAATCAAATATACTGTAGCAGTCACTATATACAGTTTTGGTTGGCGGGTGGAGTCAGAGAGTCCTGCTAAGGATCACCACTGACCGGCACAGTCCACATATATGGCGAGTGCTCTCTCTCTCGCTCCACCCCAACTATAATTTTTTTAAAGAAGGTTTCTGAGACAAAGGAAAATATTGAAAGGTATTGCTATATTCTGGGATAAGGAAACTCTAGTGCAGAGAAAAAGGAAGTTGAGGTTGGAAAAATTAAGAGGGGAAAAGATTCAAAGGCACGGGAAGATGACAATGATGCAGACAGAGATGAAATGGAAAGGAATGATGATAAGCAGGATTGCTTCAATATAGCTTTCCAGCGCCCGGGAGAAGCTCAGACTGTTGGAGTGCATTTTTTGTACATGGAAGGACCAGGTCTGTTCCCGGGCACCACCAGGAGTAAGTTGTGAGAGCACCGCTGGGTGTGATTCAAAAACAATCCCCCAAAGTGTGAAGAGTTTACAAAAGTATTTTAGGTATGGTTTAGAACAATTTACTGAGGTGGAAAATTAGATGCTTGAGTAGTATGTGAAAATTTAAAAATTCACTAAAAATCTGAAGTTTTTGCCCAGATGAATTTATGGGGTATGTAATTCAAGGAGAATACGATCAGCAGGAAACAAGGAATTTTGCAAGACGATATTCGCATCCTCCTCACCTGCTGCCTGACTTGTCCTGGGAACCAGCTCCCCATCTTCCTCTGCAAAAAGATCTCTGTGGAGAGAAATGACCAAGAATGAAATAGAACCTCCACACAGTCTCCCATAGCCCAGTCCCTGATGCTACAAGGCATCTTTTTTCTGCTTTCATGTCTTTCTCCACCAATATGCATCAAGCTCCTGCTATGTCAGGGTCAATGAAATGCTGCAGGTGAAGAGAAAGGAAGTCACTGGGTGCCACTGGGTATGGCCTGACTCTTATCCAGCCCCCCAAACAGCCCCTTCAATAAGCACAAGTAGAGCAGTATTTGGTTTTTGTTTTTAATTTTATGAAATCACCGTGAGACAGTTACAAGCTTTCATGTTTGGGTTACAATCACACAGTGATCAAACACCCATCCCTCCACCAGTGCACATTCCCTACCACCAATATCCCGGGTATACCCTCCCTTTCCTACCCTCCCCCTGCTTCCATAGCAGACAATATTCCCCATACTCTACTTTTGGGCATTATGGCTTGCAACACAGACACTGAGAGGTCATCATGTTTGGTCCATTATCTACTTCTGGCACATATCTCCCATACCGAGTGATTCCTCCAGCCATTATTTTCTTAGTGATCTCTTCTCTATTCCATCTGCCTTCTCCCCTCCACTCATGAAACAGTCTTCCAGCGATGGGGCAATCCTGGCCCTTGTATCTACTGTCCTTGTATCTACTGTCCTCATGTGATGTTATTCTATATTCCACAAATGAGTGCAGTCCTTCTATGTCTGTCCCTCTCTTTCTGACTCATTTCACTTAGCATGATACTCTCCATGTCTATCCATTTATAAGCAAATTTCATGACTTTATCTTTCCTAACAGCTGCATAGTATTCCATTGCGTAGATGTACCAAAGTTTCTTTAACCAGTCATCTGTTCTAAGGCACTTGGGCTGTTTCCAGATTTGGGCTATTGTGAACAGTGATGGCAGCTACTTTTCTATTAGTGTTTTGCAAACACTAATAACTGGACAACCACCACCATTCTGTAGAACAGTATTTTAATATACTCTCCTAGTATTGAATTACTATCATGGTCAATATTAGGAAGAAGCAGAGATCACTTAACTTTTTCTGAAGGGCAGTGGGAAACCATTGGTAGATTTAAGTAAGAGACAGGAAGGTTAATGATCAGATTAAGATGTCAGACAAATCACTCTGACTCCTGAGTAATAAAGTGTGAAGAGAACAAAAGTGGGTGGTGAAAGCAAGGATTTGTGATAGTTTTCACTAAAGAAAAGACAGTGGAGGAGAGAGGTACAAAGCCTAAGACTGATTTAGGAAATGGGCTTGACACACAGAACCTGGAAAGCAGACAAAATACAATAGGAGGAATGTTACATTTGAGTAATGAGTGGTTCATCTTCCAGGGCAGTTAAGACCAACATCACCATCCCTAGCATACAGGGGGGAAAGAACACTCCAATATATTTGACAAATGCTAATTTTGTCTTCAGCATGGTTTCAAGCTCAATGAGCACAGGAGTGAACTAAACAGATAAAAATGCCTGGACTCTAAGAGGAAGGGGAAACCAACCAGTGAAATGTATAGTAACAAAATATTAGAGTGGGGGGGGAGAGAAAGTTCAAGTGTTAGAGCATGTGTCCTTCACGTGTATGACCCTGAATTTCATCCCAGTCCCTTATACCCCACTCTCTAGCACCCAGATATGTGCCTGATGACTCCAGCTCCAAGGCAAAATATTAACAAAGCACCCTATTGGAAACAGTCCTCCCTCCAACCAAAAAATACACGTCATCTGTGGAAATAGGGACTAAGGGAAGAAGAGCTGGAGGCAGGGGGAGGAAAAGGAGGTACAGTTATCAGCAGGTGCGGCTTCTCTGAGAAGTATCACTGTCACTGTCATTCTGTTGCCCATCAATTTGCTCAAGCAGGCACCAGTAACACCTCCATTGTGAGACCTGTTATTGCTTTTGGCATATTGAATACACCATGGGTAGCTTGCTGGGCGGGCTCTCCAAGAGGGATGGAGGAATCAAACCTGGGTCAGCCACGTGCAAGGGAAACACCCTACCCACTGTGCTATCGCTCCAGTCCTACCTGAGAAGCATAAAGGAAATATTTGGGGACAAACCCAGTGGAGGAGCAGGTAAAGCATCAGTGTGGCTGGGCTGCAGGAACAAGTGGTGACAAGGCTGGGCAGGAAGCAGATTGATCAAGCCTTGGAGGCCATCGGTGGGCGTTTAGCCACTGGAGCCTTGTGAACCAGGAAGAAAGGCCAACTGAGTGGCAAATGTTTTAAAAGGGCTGGTTGCTTTTTGAAAATGGAATCGCTGGATGAGAGGCCAGAAAAATTACCCACAGAAAGATGCTTTCAATGCTTAGCCTATTCCTCAGACCCTTAGATATTCTCAGTTAGTTGCTCTGTAACGAATCGTGTAGACACAGATATAGAAGGTTTCTCTTTTAAAAAGTCAGAAGCAGTGACAGGAAGTGGAGGAGGACCCAGCATTTATTTAGAAATCAGTGATGTTCTTTCTTCTCTGCCTAGGGGTTAAATCTTGGCATCAATCTTCGATTTATCAAGTTCCAGATGGACATAAAAGTACCAGACAGGGAACATTAAACAACACAGACCACCTACTGATTAATTATTTCAAAACAGATTACCAGCTTGTGATTTTTCCATACCCTCTGCCTTTAATTTTCTCCACTTCTCATTAAACACCTGCCCTGAAAAGTAAGCAATGAAAGAGATAAATCTATTACCTTTTTATCCCTCTACATTGATATGAAGTAGGGGAAAGATGTTGAGCCTATCAATCAGAACAGTATCTTTAAATATCTGTATGGCAAAACTTATATTGAGCCACAGATATTCATGCTATGGATGGATTAGGCTCAGTCCACAGACAAAGGGAACTACATTTGTCATAAGGAGCATGTCATTCCTTGAGACAAGTTCAACTCAACCATCAAAGTTGTCCCATTTCTAACTTGGCATTGGGTCTGCCTTATCTTATAGGGGCAAATCTGCTTTTCAACAGAATGGATGTGGACTTTCCAGTTTGCAACAATTTCTATCACTTCCTATCCTTGTGTAGTCCCAACTTATGCACTTGTTTTGATACTGGCCTGCCTCTTCATAGCCCTCTGCTCCTGGCATAGATCAAGTGCAAACATAATTACCCCATATGGGTAACTGAATGTGAGGATCATAAAACATCTTAAATTTTTATTTAAAAATAAATTTCTTTTTGACTTATTAACAATAAATATTTGCTTTGTTTACATATTTTTGTACCAAATGCCTAGAATTGCATAAAAATCTCTCTGGTGAAAAGGGGTCACAAGTGAAAAGTTTAAGAAGTGCTGGTATAGATAATCAAACTATTGACTATAGCAAACAATTTTTCAACCTGTGATGATAAACTACTAGCTTGCTAATAAATGACTTCTGCTTTTTGGACTTTGGTTCTTTCAAATATTTATTTAAAAAGTATTTGACTTTCTATGTTTCCTTGCAATAATGACCAATTCTATTCTAATAGATGCTTAATCAAAAAACCAAGTTTAATACCGTACAAGATTCCTGGTCTCTCTAGACATGATCTCATTCAATCCTCCTTTCTCCAAAGGTCTTACATTATGGATAAGGAGCAGGTTGCAACAAGATGATGCACATTAGTCCCAGGAGAAACTCCATTTTCCCTGCCCAACCTATACCCACTCTGAGATAGTAACCTGGCCCAGACAAATCAATAAGCAGAAGGGAGGGAAAATCACTTTGGCTGGGCAATGAGTTAATGGACGTATTATGGTGTCTCATGAGATTTTTTTAAATCACTTTAACTCACTTAACAGCTCAAGTTCCCTCTCTTACTGTCAGAGTGGAGTTCATTCAACGGCACCAAAAGGTGAAAAGAAATTTGATGCTCCCCTAGGAGAGGGGCTCATCATGAAAAACACTGGGCATATGTCTAAGGGGTTGCAATTTGAGACATCAGATACACCATAATGCAAATATTTGGGATACACCAGAGATAGACGCCAACTTCAGTCTCTACTCGTATATTACTTACAACAGTAATACATATTGGTAAATTTTTCTCTATTACCCAAGTTTGGAAAAATCTTGTATTTCCTTGTCCTAGTTTTTTCAATTCAAGTATTCTGGTTATTTTTAAACCTCATCCCATGAATACACATGCTCAGCTAGCATATGGTTCACCAGATTAACTCTTACATAGATGTACATACATAGTCTCTCTTTACCTTGGTATTGCTTTTCCTGGACAAATCAACTATAGTTTCCTAAGTTAGCCTTATCATTCTTTTTCTCCTTCTCTCATCAGTCTGTCATTACTGCTAACAATACCAATAAAATTATACTAATTTTTGCCAAGAAATTTGCCAAATTTGGAAAATCAACATTTCCAAGTGAAACCTACCCACAAACTATTTACCCACTTACTTTCTATATAACATCGGGCTACACTAGCACGTGACAGGGACGAATGGAGATGTTACTGGCACCCACTCGAGCAAATCAATGAACAACAAGATGATAGTGATACAGTGATTTCTATATAACATATTACCTATATTTTCATTGTTGGCTGATAAGTAGTCAAAAGATAGTGGAATAAAATAATGCATCCACACTCAATATTCCACAGTATAGTATGACCCTCAATTTTTCAAGGTGACTGAGTCTAGAATTATTAGAAAATAATTATCTCCCTTAAGGCCATCTGTTACATGCTCAGATTCTGATTCTGCCAAACTGCTAATGGTTTTTCTCCATTAATTTTCTAAGTATGATAAATTTAATTATCTCAGAAATATCCATGGTCCGCCATTTTTGCTTTTCTGAAAAGTGACCATTGACTGTTTCCAAAATTTGAGCAACTCATAGTTGCCACTAGTCAAGTCTCTCAGAACATTATGGGATGCTGTAGAACTTAGCAAAGGTTATACCATGCAGAAAGGTTTTTCTGGAGGGCAGTCATAGGCTCTATCTTGCAAACTGCGTTTTTCATGTTCTTGTTTTATATTTTGGCCTGTTTAATTTGTGAACTGAGAAGAGCAATACATTATGTTAATGGATGATATTATTGATGAGCAAGGCAAGAGGATAATCATATACCTTCATCATTATGAAACTGTAACAAATCATACAACTTCATCATGATTGTACTGTAACAGATCTTTGAACATTATTTCAGTGCCCTAGAAGTAAAATCATCACTAAAAATCTTTCTAATGAAATTTGTCGTCTTGAGTAAGCAAAGTAACCTAAGTAGACATAAATTTACTTATCATGCAAGGCAGTTATATTTTAGGTGGGCATTTTATTCAACAAAGATCAGATATGAATGGTATGTATATAAGACACTCAACCAGTACTATTTTAATACATAACTGTATTATATATACATATATTATTATATTTACATAATTTATCGTAAATGCCACATATTGTTGCACTGCACTGCACTGTCATCCCATTGTTCATCTATTTGCTCGAGCAGGCACCAGTAACATCTCCGTTGTGAGACTTATTGTTACTGTTTTTGGCATATCAAATACACCACAGGTAGTTTGCCAGGCTCTGCCATGCAGGTGAGATACTCTCGGGCTCTCCGAGAGGGAAGGAGGAATCAAACCTGGGTCGGCCGCATGCAAGGCAAACACCCTACCCTCTGTGCTATCACTCCCGTCCATGTTGATTGTTAGAACATTTATTTACACAATTCAACAATAAACATTTTAAGACCTTAAAAAAATATTTCTAAGTATCTGGTGTCTAAGCATTATTTTCTTCTTGATCTTGCCTATTGAAACTATTAATCTAGGACATGTTCTTCTTTGAGTGGAAAAACCCCAAAGGGGTGGTGATTTTTCAGGTGTTCAGTCTCCTGCCTACACTTGGGCAGCTCTAGGGCCACACTGTCTGGTTTCCTTCTTCATCACCAGTACCCTTGCCCCTTGATTGTAATCCCTAAACCTTGGAACAAGGGCATCTCCAGGAGACATTTTCCATCTCTCAAACTTGTTTGAAAAAAAAATAAATTTTTTTTATTTCTTATTATGAACAAATATTTAGGAGATGGGCCCAGGGATGTAGCTCAGCAGTAGAGCACTTGTCTTGCATGGGTAAGGATTTGCTCCCTGGCAGCACAAAAATAAAATAAAATTCAGGAGGAAAGACACTTTGCCTTTGTAGCAGTGCCTCAAGCAAAATACCTGGCCTTGAATTTAAGAGTTTTTTATTCCACTTCAAGCATAGTATTGAAATGGTGCCCCCATGTTTAGTAGTAGAAACACAAAAGTCGAAAAGAAATACAGAATCTATCAAGTGTTGAATCTGTTGGGAAGGCTAACGGAATTCAAACAAATAGTTATTAGAACAATAAAATGTAAAACAGATTCAGAACATAGATGAGATTGCGACTGATGTCATTCTGATGAAGGGAGCCTAAGACACCCACAGAGAACAGAGCCCAGTCCTTGAGAAAGAAGAGTATGATGCACCAGAGAGTGCAAACAGAGGATGCAAGTGGGAGGCTAGAGGGTGTGTCAGCCCAGGCTTTGTTCCTCCTGTCTCTGGTCAATGGAACGCCCAGGCAGACATAGAGTACATCCTAACAGCCTTTCTGTACTTCCCTCTTCCCCACTATTCTGTGCTTAACTCTAGTCCAGCTGAAGGAGTATTTCAGGGAGCCAAGAAGGCTAGACCATGTCTTCATTTTTTTCTTCTCTTTATCTAACTACATAAGTCACTGAAAAATAGACTCTTTGGGTTGGGTTTGGTTTTTAAATTTTGGGCCACACCTAGTGGTACTCAGGGCTTATTCCTGGCTCTGAGCTCAGGGATAATTCCTGGCAGGGCCATATGGAGTGCCTGGGATCAAACCCAGGTCTGCCCATACAAGACAAGAGCCCTACCCTCTGAAATAACTCTCCAGCCCCTGTTTTTTATTTTTATTGTTGTGTTTTGCTTTGAGGTCACACCTGGAGATGTTCAGGGGCCAAGCATGGGACTAGTTCACGGTGTGGGAGGGAACCCAGGCTTCCTGCATGAAGAGCAAGCACTCAGCTAGTCGAGCTCTCTCTCCAGCTTTCATCTAGTTACTTAGAACCCACTGATAACTGAAAATAAAATCAGCAAGAAAATATCAGGACTAAGATATGCTTTGGGGGGGCACAGTGCCAACCCAGCAGGTCAACCTGTACCTGGGGGGGGCGAGTGCATCAGTAGCCAGATGGTGACTTCAGGCTTCCTGATACCCCAAAATTGCTGCTTTGCCTCTAGTTGGACCCCAACAACTTAGGACCAAGTTTCCCAAGAAATTAAATGGCCAAAAGTTAAATATGTGGGAGTGACACCCACAAACCTCCTCCAGCTCAGCTATGCAAGCTCATTTATCGGCCTTGCTTTAGAGACCCATAAATAAATCTTGAAAGAGATCAAAAGCGGCCATTTAAGCACATTAATGGCCATGATTCCGAGACTCACAAATGAATCTCAGAGGAGAGCAGCACTCTACAGAGATGTCTCTCCACCCCACACCAGGCTGATTCCACCAGGGTGCTTCTGAGGGGGGCAGGTGTGTCCCTCCGCCTGCCCAAAATGAACCCCGGCAGCAGCAAACCTCCAGAACCCAATCCCCTCCACGCTCACGGCCAACCTTCACAGGCTCATCCTGAACCCCTATGCATGAGAATGAACCCGCTGAAAAACGCAGGTATGTGGGACCAGTTACTGAAAACTCCAGGCCTCACAGAGTTGGGGATGGGCAACCTCCCTTCATCTCCCAGCCCTTCCCAGTTCCCTGGCAGTCACACCCATGAGTTGCCTCCAGGCACCACTTAAGTGCATTAATGGCCATGATTCAGAGACTCACCAATGAATCTTAGAAGAGAGCAGCATGCCAGAGATGCCTCCAGACCCCAAATATTTAAAAATTTTAGAATTCCAGGAGTATACAGTCACTTTTGTGGTCACATGACACTTCTTACATAAGGGGCAGGCTGGAGTAGTGGTGGTGGGAAAATTCAAAATAATGGTGGTAAGAAGGTGTTGAAACGTTAAATTAGTGTGAACAACTTTATGAAAATAAAAATTTAAACTTTTTTATAAAAGTAATGTGAAGTTCATGCCTGCTTCAGTCAGTTTAACCAGCAGCTGAATAAATAGCCAGTATTCCTACATTTTAAAAAATGGACTAATATCTGCTTTATGGAAAAAAACCTATCTATGATATAGACTAGAAGACATATAAAGTAACGAAATGTGGGAGAGGGTGAGTTTAGGATGGCAGAATATACAAGTGAGTATATCTTTCTTTTTAAAAGACATTGTTAAACTAAAAGTCTATTTTTTATATTTAGAGAACATATTTAATTTACATTGCTTTTCTAATTAATACCCATAATGAAAGATGACAAAAGTAAAAGATTAGACTTACTGTGGCCTTCCCAAACAAGAAGATTGCTGAAATTTGCTCCTAAGTGGAGCCGTTCTTGAATTAGTTTCTAAATCAGATATATACACCACCTGTTCTAATTCTCACATCCCCAAAGTCCATTGTTCAAATGACCATTGTTCACTATTCTGGTTCAAATGAGGAAAAACAACTCTCTAAAATCTCTAATGTCCAAATATTTATTTTTCCTATTTTAATTTCTATCTACAATCAATCCCTGTAGACATAAAAGGGTGAGAAGAAGAACAATGACCTATTTTCTTCAATGTGTGAAGCTCTGGCTTTGGGAAGTTTTAAATGGTAGAGTTTCAAATAGTACCAACTTAGAAACAAAGAGATGTGCAGGTAACAAGCTCTACATTACCTGTGCATAGTTAACAGTTTAACAAGTTTTCTTACGCTGGAATTTTCCAAAACACCTATCTTACTTGAAAAGAGCTTTATCACTATTGTGTCCCCCCACCCCACCCCCCGTACCCACTGCCAATGCTGACACCAGAATTATTGAGTACCTGATACTTTTAAGGCACTTCTTTTTTTCTTTGGTTTCATTACTTTTTGTTTGTTTTGTTTTGGGGCCACATCCTGCATCATTCAGGGCTACTCCCAGCCTCATGCTCAGGGGTCCCTTTTATTGGTTCTTCAGGAACTATGTGATGCTAGGGATCCAACTCAGGGCTCTCACACACAAAGTAGACACTCGAGCACTTTGATTCATCTCTGTGGCTACTTTTCCAGTGCATTCATTTTGTATTCTTCCTGTCAAGACTCACGCCATATCTTGAATGCACTGGCTTAAAGGCGGGTGGCCTAGATCACTTTTTTTAATTTTTTTTCTTGCTTTTTGGGTCACACTTGGCAATGCACAGGGGTCACTCCTGGCTCTGCACTCAGGAATCACTCCTGGCGGTGCTCAGGGGACCATATGGGATGCTGGGATTTGAACCCGTGTCGGCCGCATGCAAGGCAAACGCCCTACCCGCTGTGCTATCACTCCAGCCCCCTAGATTACTCTTTGCCCCACAGTCTAGGGAGGACAGAGAAAGAGTGTGTAGGGAGTGGGGGAAGAGACAGATGAGAAGCAATGGGGGCTGAGGGCAGGGGTCACGGGGAGTCAAGCACATCAGTGGTGTTAAGGAATGATAGAGATAATATCCAAACCACAGAGTTAACAACACTGAAATCGTGAGACCCAAACTTTAACAACAAAGTTTTAAAAGTTCCTGTCGAGATGGTAGGCTAGGAGTTTGGGGCATGAGGTGGTATGGGAGGGAACTTGGAAACACTGGTGGAGGTAAATTGACACTGTGGTTGCGATTGGTGCTAGAACGTTCTATATCTAAAATTCAGCTGTGAGTGACTTTGTAAATTACAGTGCTTTAATAAAATAAAATTAACTATTTTTTTAAAAAGACACACCACATCCTAATAAAGTAAGTACTGTTATCCCATTACAGGTGAGGAAATAAAAGTTCTTATGAAGGATAAAGTTAATTTTTCCCAAGATTGATTATACAGTGATATTACATCAAGCCTGAATTTGAAAACTGGTTTCAAATATTTTCTCCTTCCCGAATACATTATTTCTACTCACACACATACTAGGAGGCTTCTGTAAACCTTTCTTAATTTTCACCCCTAAGAAGGTGAGATAAAAATGCAGGATGGTGTGGTAAAGTGGGGATGGGATTAAGACCCACATCCTCACACAAATTTGTTTCTTGGAATATTAATTCATCCCCAACAGGCAGACCCAATACTTGATAAGTGCTGAAATAACAGGTAGCACTGCACTGTCATCCTGTTGTTCATCAATTTGCTCAAGCAGGTACCAGTAACATCTCCATTGTGAAACTTGTTACTGTTTTTGCATATTGAATACACCACGGGTAGCTTGTCAGGCTCTGCTGTGAGGGCGGGATACTCTTGGTAGCTTGCCAGCCCTCTGAGAGGGACAGAGGAATCAAACCTGGGTCAGCTGAGTGCAAGGCAAACGCCCTACCTGCTGTGTTATCTCTCCAGCTCTGAAATAACAGAGTTTGTTATTCACCATGTGACAAACAAATTAAAATTCTAAAGGCAAGTGGCAAGAAAGACCCTTCATGTATGCCCTATCTTGAAGTGAGTCACCCAGTTCACACTTCCCTGATCTCCAAACCAACTCTCCCCAAATATTCACACCTTTTCCAAACCCCTTCTATGCCAACACTTGGTTCTGTCCCTGTCATAAAAAAGGGGGGAATAAACTGTACAGAAGAGGTTATGGGCGGGGGGGCGGAGGAACATAAAAATGGGAAAGGTCATGAATGAGTGTCCAAGCTCCTCTGAAACTTCTCAGATTGATTTATATTTGTATTGCTAAGACAGACACTGGGCTGGAGCAATAGCACAGCGGGTAGGACATTTGCCTTGCTTGCAGCTGACCCGGGTTGAATTCCCCTGCCCCTCTTGGAGAGCCCGGCAAGCTACCAAGAATATCTCCCCCACATGACAGAGCTTGGCAAGCATCCCCTGGTGTATTCGATAATGCCAAAAACAGTAACAAGTCTCACAATGGAGACATTACTGGTGCTCGCTCGAGCAAATTGATGAGCAATGAGATGATAGTGAAGACCAGACACAGAGGACATCTTCTTTATTAAAAAATATTATCAAATATCCCATCTTTGGAGTCAGGACTCAGAAGCACATTGAAATGCAAATGAGGTCAAAGTCACAGATGCAGAGCACAAGTCTAAACAGAGTAAGATTATAATTTTTCTCAAGACTGTAATTATCACCTTTGTGAGCTACACTGCTGAACCATCAGAGCCCCCCTGAAAAGAAAGCGTTACTGTGAGTATCCTTCTGCATGCTGACTCAATGTGGGCTAGCTTGGCATCGACACAACAACATCCTTTCCTGCAATACAGTCTGCAATTACACCTTTCACTCAATGCAGTTTTTTCACTGAGGGTAACAGCGGCCAACTGGAACACTGAAGGCAATTTTCTGCACGGCTAAGCCCTCTCAAGACTCAGAGAGCTACAAGTTTCACTGTGCTTCTCCAACTATTTTTCCAAGTTTTATGATCTCTCCTGCTTCTGCACTGACTCATTCTAAATAAGGAGCATTATTTCTCCTACTACTATTCATCAGCATTCAGAAAAACAAACAGTACCAAAAAAGGTAACAATTTTTGGTTAATAATGATTGTCTTCACCTTTCCCTTTAAGGTTATCAGACATCCAAAAACATCTAACAAATTTTTCTCTGTGCTCCCTAAATCAACAAAGATGTTGAAATCTATTTCAAAAGAGATGTGAAAATACTCTGCTTTGGATTCACATTTTCCAGAAGTAGTACAGCACAATTTCACAAACTTCTAGAACTTAGCCTGTGTTCTTACTTTAGGTCCTGGCAATGAATTCTGTATTAACAAGAAAAATTCACAAGGCACTGGGCTCGACAATGTTGACTCAGTTCAGAACAAATATCAAGGAGAGGAATTTTTTCCATATTTATATTAGTCTTACTATTTACATGATCTTTTACTATTTATTCTCTTTATAATGTATATTAATAATAATTTTTAAATGAGTTACATATTCCTTGAGGCCAAAGACATAGTTCAGCACATAAGGTGCTTGCTTGCCTTGCATGAAATGTGGCTCACCCATATTCAATCCTGAGCCTGCTGGGAGTGATTCCTGAGTACAGAGGCAGGAGAAGCCCTGAATATAGCCAGATGTGGCCCATAAATAAAACAAAAATAAAATAAGTGTATGCTCATTGTAGAAGTTTTGGAAAATAGAAAGAGTATAGAAAAAAATAGCATTGTCGTAGCACTGTTGTCCCGTTGTTCATTGATTTGCTCAAGCAGGCACCAGTAACATCTCCATTGTGAGGCTTGTTGTTACTGTTTTTGGCATATTGAATATGCCACAGGTAGCTTGCCAGGCTCTGCCATGCAGGCGGGATATTCTCAGTAGCTCGCCAGGCTCCCAGAGAGGGACAGAGGAATTGAACCCAGGTCGGCCGCATGCAAAGCAAACGCACTGTGCTATTACTCTAGTCCAGAGAAAAAATAAAATAAAATATACTGTTACCTGGTCTGGGGTGATAGCACAGTGGGTAGGCTGTTTGCCTTGCATGTGGCCAACCAGAATTCGATTTCCCATCCCTCTCGGAGAGCCTGAGAAGCTACCAAGAATATCCCACACAGCAGAGCCTGGCAAGCTACCCGTGGCGTATTTTATATGCCAAAAACAGTAGCAAGTCTCACAATGGAGATGTTACTGGTGCCTGCTTGAGCAAATTGATGAACAATGGGACGACAGTGCAACAGTGCTATATTGCTACCTAAAGTAATGTTTGACTTTGTTTATTTACTTTTATTTGTTCTTTATTTTTTATTTTCTTCAGTTTATATGAATTTATAAGCATATAGAGGAAAAAAATAATAAAATATATTAATACCTAAAGTAATATAAAAGTATATAAAGTATCTCTTGCCCGCAGGCCTGGCTGTCTTCCCTGGGGCCCCTCAGAGGGGATGGGCTCCAGCTTCCCTCCCCACCCCGAGCAGAGCTCCCGGCAGCCAAGGACCACCGGAACCTAGCTACAGCCATGCCCGAGGCCCCTCTCCACACATTCGGACAGGCCTCATGCATGAAGGTACCAGCAGAGGAACCCAGGTGTGTTTAATTCCATCAACGGCCAATATTCAGAGACTTAAAAGCAAGTACCCAGAAGAGAGCAATGCAGAAAGTCTTTTGCCCGCAGGCCTGGCTGTCTTCCCTGGGGCCCCTCTGAGGGGATGGGCTCCAGCTTCCCTCCCCACCCCGAGCAGAACTCCCGGCAGCCGAGGACCACCGGAACCTAGCTACAGCCATGCCCGAGGCCCCTCTCCACACGTTCAGACAGGCCTCACACATGAAGGTACCAGCAGAGGAACCCAGGTGTGTGTAATTCCATCAATGGCCAACATCCAGAGACTTAAAAGCGAGCTCCCAGAAGTGCGTGGCTGCTTTGAGGTCGCATGATATTTGGAACCTACTTCTCCCTCTGGGAGAAACTGGCAAGCTTCTGAGAGTTTCCTGCCCATATGGGACAGCCTTGCAAGCTTCCCATGGTGTATTCATATGCTAAATCCAGTAACAAGCTGGAACTCATTCCCCTGACCCCGAAAGAGTCTCCAGTGTGACATTGACATCGTTGGTAGGGCCAAGTCGAGAGAGACTTCTAAGATCTCACTCAGAGAAAGGACGAATGGAGAGGTTACTGAGCCCGCTTGAGAAATCGACGATTAACAGGGATTTCGTGATTCGTAGAAGTAATATACTTGATTTTGTTAATTTACTTCCATCTGTTGTTTAGTTTTTATGCCTGTGCAAATCCTACAAAATGGAAATAACACAAAATATGCAAGTTTTGTATCTTGATTTATACATGATAGCTGAAACAAAGATTTTTGAGGAAAGTGTTTTTAGAGGAAGAGATAAGGGCAGATGATAGGAGGAAGAAAACATCTTAAGGATATACAAGGAACTGGTTGAACTCCACAAGAAGAAAACTGCCAACCTGATCAAAAAATGGGGTGATGAAATGAACAGAAACTTTCTCAAAGAAGAAATCCGAGTGTATCGGGCCTGGGCTGGTGCCGGATCCAGCTCTGCCGAGACTCAACCCAGGTGGCCATGCCTTTGCACTGCCACCTAGCTGCTGTACGACCAGGATCCAGAGCCAGCTATACGACTTGGGGGCCCAGCGAGTGCTTGCAGCCATGTGTCCAGACTATGAACTAAGCTTTTGCCCCACGCTGGCTAAGGGGAGAAATATCCTTCCTTGGTTTTTCTTCCCTCTGGGAGGAATCGGTGCGGTGTCCGCCATATTATGGAACTGTTAAACAGGTATGAATTTGGTGGCACGGGGGAAAAAAAAATGTGTTTTGAACTTGAAACAGCGGGACGTTCGGGCAGTCTCGGGCCGGGGCCGGTGCCGGCTCCAGCTCTGCCAAGACTCAACCCGGGTGGCCATGCCTTTGCACAGCCACCTAGCTGCTGTACGACCAGGATTCAGAGCCGGCTATATGACTTGGGGGTCCCAGCGAGTGCTTGCAGCCATGTGCCCAGACTGTGAACTAAGCTTTTGCTCCATGCTGCTCCAGGAAGGGAAATGATGCTATTTCCAACTTAAATCTCCCTGGACTTAATTACTAAATACAGAAATACTAAACCGCGTGGGCACTACCGCGGCCACACGACTTTATTTCTCTTCATTCTCATCAGTGGAAATCTAATTATCAAATGTTTCCTTGTCAATAGGGCTGTATTCTTGGGGGATAAACTCCAACAAGAATAGTGAGTTCTATCTTGAAATTCCAACAACAATAGTGATTTTTGTGTTGAAATAAGGAATGTAATCAAGGTAAAGAGAAAAGGAAGCGAAATTTGTCAGTCTATTTGGGGGGGGTTAGGGCTGGGGGGTGATAGGTATACTGTTTTTGTTTTGTTTTGTTTTTATCTTTTTTTGGTGGTGGAATATGGTCACTGGTGAAGGGACGGGTGTTTGAGCATTGTATGACTGAGACATAAGCCTGAGAACTTTGTAACTTTCCACATGGTCATTCCATAAATAATAATAATAATAAAAAAAGAAATCCGAATGGTTCAGAGGCACATGAGAAAATGCTCGACATCACTAATCATCAGGGAGATGCAGATCAAAACAACAATGAGATATCATCTCACACCACAGAGACTGGCCCACACCCAAAAAAACAAAAGCAACTGGTGTTGGCGCGGATGTGGGGAGAAAGGGACTCTCCTTCACTGCTAGTGGGAATGCCAACTGATTCAGCCCTTTTGGAAAAAATATGGATGATCCTCAGAAAATTAGAAATTGAGCTCCCATTTGGCCCAGCAATACCACTCCTGGGAATATATCCCAAAGAGGCAAAAAGGTATAGTAGAAATGACATCTGCACTTGTATGTTCATTGCTGCACTTTTTACAATAGCCAAAATCTGGGAAAAAAATGAGTGTCCAAGAACAGATGACTGGCTAAAGAAACTTTGGTACATCTACACAATGGAATAATATGCAACTATTAGAAAAGATGAAGTCATGAAATTTGCATATAAGTGGATCAACACGGAAAGTTTCATGTTGAGTGAAATGAGTCAGAAAGAAAGAGACAGACATAGAAAGATTGCACTCATCTGTGGAATATAAAGTAGCAGAATGGGAGACTAACACCCAAGAGTGGTAGAGATAAGAACCAGGAGGTCTGCCCCACAGCTTGAAACTGGCCTCAAATGCTGAGGGAAAAGCAGCTGAGATAGAGAAGGGAACACCTAGCAGAGAATGTTGGGAGGACCCACTCAGGTTGAAAGCTGCGTGCCGAAAGTAGACTATAGACCGAACATGATGCCACTCAATACCTCTATTGCAAAATACAACATCCAACAGGAGAGAGAACAAAAGGGAATGCCCTGCTGCAGAGGCAGGGTTGGGGTGGGGGTGGAGAGAGGGATACTGGGAACATTGGTGGAGGAGAATGGGCACTGGTGGAAGGATGTAAACGAAATGCAAACATGGAAGTCCACAAGTTTGTAACTGTACCTCACGGTGATTCACAAATAAAAAATTTTTTAAAAAAGATGCAGACCTGTCCCAAGATTAGAAAAAATAAATCTAGAATCTTCTTTCTTGATGTGGTTTATGTACCAAAATAAGGCTTCTATAGTTCTAGAGTATAGGGTTACAAGAGTAGGGAGTAAGGAGGTAAGAGCTTGGAAAGGGGCTGGAAGGATAGTACAGCAGGTAGGGCACTTGCAGGAGGTAGGCCCTGGTTTGAATCCTTTGCTCCACATATGATCCCTTGAACACTGCCATGAGTGATCACTGAGCACAGAGCCAGGACTAATCCCTGAGAAACATCAGGTAGCACTGCACTGTAGCACTGCACTGTAGCACTGTCGTCCTGTTGTTCATCGATTTGCTCGAGTGGGCACCAGTAACATCTCCACGGTGAGATTTGTTGCTACTGTTTTTGGCATATTGAATAATATGCCACGGGTAGCTTGCCAGGCTCTGCCATCAGTATGACCCTAAAACAAAACAACCCTCTCATAGAGAGAAAGAGAGAGAAAGGGAGATTAGAGAGAGTGTGCTGACAAATATAGTTCACCTTGAAGTCTAGATTAAATGGAAAGATGAATATAGAGCAGATGGCCTGAATACACAGAACAGTGGAAGAGATTCAGTTAAGAGAAGAGATAAAATGAATATTCAGGAAAAAATCAGCAATATGCAGTAGGAATATAATTTCTAAGGTAAGAATCAATCCTAAGGGTGGAGAATAAGCACGAAATTTGGCTGTGCTTCTAATTAAGGAACTGTGAAGCCAGGGTGTCACATTGATATATATATTTACTCCTAAGGGTAAGTATATAAATATATCAATCCTAAGGGTGGAGAATAAGCACGAAATTTGGCTGTGCTTCTAATTAAGGAACTGTGTGTTAAATTAAGCCAGGGTGTCACATTGATATATATATTTACTCCTTTCTAGTCACCATCTTGAGTATTGGCTCCTTGAAGAAAAGATTTTTTATATCATTCACAATCACTATTCAGTATTTAAGAATTCTAGACAAAATCATTTTTGGGATGATACCATGTTCTATCTGTCTTTTAATTTATTTAAAAATTTAAATAAAATTGTGGCTTATAATACTGTTAATAATGGTTCTCTTGCAAATAATTTCATCATTACACCCATTACCAGTGTAGCCACTGGTAATCTCTTCCAAGGATCCAACACCTCTGCCTCTCAACACCTCCAACTGAGTTATGTGAATCAATTCAATAATTATGTTGCTTTTGTTGCTGCTTTGTTGTCCATCTTTAAACTACACAGTTGAGAGAGATCACACTATATCTAATCCTCTGTTTCTGATAACTTTGCTCAGGATGATATCTTCTTGTTCCATTTATATGGCTGAAAACTACATAATTGTTGCTCTTTCTTAGAGCTGCACAGTATTCTTTTTCTTTTTAACAACTTCTTGATCCATTAATCTGTAATTGAGTATTTGGGTTGTTTCCATGTCTTGCTTCTTATGCTAAATGTGGCAGTGAAAATAGATGTGCATATATCCATTGGAATTAAAGTTTTTGTGCTTTGGAGATAGATGTCAGGAAGAAGTATTGCTAGATCATCTGATAGTTCTATTCCTATTTTTCTGGATAGTTCTTCATATCACTTCCCCTGAATCAGATAACATTCCCACCAGCGGTGACATGAGGGTCCTTTCTCACCAAAACCCCACCAACACTGGCTGTTTCCAGACATATGCAAAGGTGCTGTTCTTACTGGTGTGAGATGATATAATAATGTTATTTTTATTTTCATTTCCCTAATTATAAGTGACAATTAGCACTTGTTCATATGCCTGTTTGCCATTTATCTGTTTTCTTTGGAGGAAGTATTTGTTCAACTCCTTGCCCGATGTATAGATAGGGTCATTGGATGTTTTTGGTTGTTGAATTTTGAGAGTTCTTTATAAATTTTTATAGACTTTTTATAGTCCTGTGTCTGATGTATTGCATGCAAATATTTCCCCCATATTTAAGTATAGTCCCTTTTATTAGGACTTGACTTTCTTTCACTGTGCCAAGCTGTTTAATTTTATGTTTTCCCATGACAAATGAGGAATTTGATACGATACATATATTTTTCTTTCCTTCTTCCCTTCTTTCTTTCTCTTCTTCTTCTTCTCCTCCTCCCCTTTTTCCTCCTCCATTCCTCCTCCTCCTCCTTCTTTTTTTTTTTGGTGGCAAAGGGAGGGAACTTTTAGGGCACACCTGGCAGTGCTCAGGACTTACTCCTGCCTTATGCTCAGGGATCACTACTGGCAAAGCTCAGAGGGCCATATGTGGTAACAGAGATCCACCCAGGTCAGCCATATGCAAACCATTAGGCAAACATCTTACTTTCTGTACAATATCTCTGGACCCACAATTCACATTTCTTTAAAAATGGATGAATTCAATTTGAGTAAATTATGGTATTAAACTTGGATATTATCTATTCCATAACAAAGAAGTATCTACCAAATAGTTCTGCAGGTCTTTTCTTTGGTAAGTTCTTAATAGAGCATCTAGTAAATTTTAGAAACAGTCAGATGGTGAAGGTTTTGACAAAAGACAATCCTTTTTACCAATAAACTCACATTAAGGGATATACTAAGTAAGTTTGCTGCATACTATAATAAATTAGAGAGAGTTGTGCTCTGGCTACAGAAAACATCCAAGACTAGGTTCCAAAATTAATCCCCACCTTTTGGACCCGGCTGTGGAAGGAGCATGATGGAGGGGCCCGAGGGAGCGCCCTCGGACCCCAAGCAGCCCACTGAACTAATTCCGGCATGGGACCAGAGACCCCACGGCGTGCTGAAGCTGTGGGACCCGGGCATCCCCCAATTCTTTTAACCTGTCTCTCTCTCAACTCCTCCCTCCCGAGCACAGCACAGGGGCCGCGGTTTTCCTGAGCGCAAAACGGAGACGCCGATTCAGCCAAAACAGGACGTGAGCGCGCTTGCGGGAGTCCCCAGGGGGCGGGGGCGGCGACCCCCGCCCACCGCAGTTAGATACTTAAACCCACCTCCCCCACGTGTGCTTCCTTTTGGACCCGGCTGTGGAAGGAGCATGATGGAGGGGCCCGAGGGAGCGCCCTCGGACCCCAAGCAGCCCACTGAACTAATTCCGGCATGGGACCAGAGACCCCACGGCGTGCTGAAGCTGTGGGACCCGGGCATCCCCCAATTCTTTTAACCTGTCTCTCTCTCAACTCCTCCCTCCTGAACACAGCACAGGGGCCGCGGTTTTCCTGAGCGCAAAACGGAGACGCCGAGCCTCTCTCTAGGTTTCTCCATCTTATGAGCACCATAAAAGGGTAAAAGTTTATAGTGATGTTATTTCTGGTTGTACTTTCCCTGGACTTTATACAGAAACCCAAAACCGCGCGGCCGCTGCCGCGGCCGCGCGACTTAATGTCATCTTAGTATGAGCAATATGTAATGGTTCCTTTCTAATGGGGCGGACTTTTGTGGGAGATCCTAATAGTAAGTCTATTGCTGAAATATTGAAGGCAATCAAAGTGGTAGCCATCTCACTAGACTGAACTAAGCTATATCCCCACGCCAGCTGAGAAGAAATTTTCTTCTTTCTCGGGAAGAAACGCGGTGTGTCATCAACTACAGTGTGATGTCCATTAAGCAAACAGACCTGGTGGCGTGGGAATGGGATATAAGGGGAAAAATTATGTACAAGGAACAGCGGGACGCTGGTGGAATCTCGAGCCGGAGCCGACACCAGCGCAAGACCGTCGGTTCCAGAGACTGCTTGCAGATACTCTACAAGTCTATCAACTAAGCCAGAGCCCCACGCCTGCTGATGACGGGAAATAACCATCCTTTTCGGTTTTTTTTTCCCTTGTCAGGCAGCGTGGCGATTACTAAAACAGGCGTGAACTCGGTGGCGCGGGGCAAGGGGGAAAAAGAAAAACTATGTAACAAACAGCGGGACTTAATATCTCTATATTCTTAGCAATGGAGAACTATCAAATGCCTCCTTGGCAATAGGACTGCTTTTCTTTTTTGGGGGAAACCCCAACAACGGTAGTGAGTTGTGTGTTGAAACATGGAATGTAATCGAAATAAGGCGTAAACGAAGTGAAACATATCATGTGCAAGGGTTGGGACTGGGGAGGTGGGAGGGGGCGGCAGGTATACTGGGGGGGTTGGTGATGGAAGATGGGCACTGGTGAAGTGAAGGGTGTTTGAGAACTGTATAACCGACATAATCCTGAGAACTATGTAACCCTCCACATGGTGATTCAATAAAACTTAAAAAAAAAAAAAAAAAAAAAAAATTAATCCCCAAAGGAGGTAATGCTAAAATAACCTTTGAAGTATAAATAAAGTTATCCTAGCAAAGACGAGACAAGGTGTGTAGGTGGGGACAACTGGTCTATTCTGTCCCACTCAGAACAACTTTAGTGCAGGATGACTAAAGTGAGACTTGACCGTCAGCTCCATAGGTCTGACAGCAACAACACTGCTTTCATGGTACCAATAACCTGGAAATCTCTAAGTGGCTCAACAGTGAAGAATATGCCTTACCTGTGGAGAACCTGGGTTCAATTCCCAATACTTCAAAAGAAAAAAAAGAAAAAACTTTGCATGTTATTATTTGGTGGGCATAAATGAAAATCCCTGGCAATAAAAGTATTTTTTTTGTTTCAAAACAGCATATAAAACATTTTGTCAATATTCCATAAAAAATACCATTTTTTCTGTTAGTATATTTTCTTGCACAGGCATCTTAATATGTATGCATAATTTTGATATAAATTCATATCTATTTTATTTTAAAGAAATAAAATAAAATATTTTTATTTTATTTTATATAAATTCTTCTTATAAGTTCTTATATTAACATTTAAGGAAATATTCCAACATGGTAACAAAAATTAATTACAATAGGGAAGTATTTTTCCTAAAAGGGGGTGAAAATTGGGAACATCGCCCCTGACTTGCCACAGAAGATGCCGCTTTGTGTGATTGACTCTCATGCAATGAAAATATTCAGGTCCTAAAAAGTGAATTTAAATTTAAGTAGTTTGGGGGACTGGAATGATAGCACAGAGGGTAGGGCATTTGCCTTGCACGTGGCCGACCCAGGTTTGTTCGATTCCCAGCATGCCATATGGTCCCCTGAGCACAGCCAGGGGTAATTCCTGAGTGCAGAGCCAGGAGTGACCCCTGAGCATCGCTGGGTGTGACCCAAAAAGAAAAAAAAAATTAAATAGTTGTTTTTTTTTTCTTTTTGGGTCACACTGGTGGTGCACAGGGGTTACTCCTGGCTCATGCACTCAGGAATTACTCCTGGCGGTGCTCAGAGGACCATCTGGGATGCTGGGAATCGAACCCGGGTCGGACGCGTGCAAGGCAAATGCCCTACCCACTGTGCTATTGCTCCAGCCCCTAAATAGTTTTTAAGACCTGAATATTTTCATTGCATGAGAGTCAGTCACACAAAGCAGCATCTTCTGCGGTCAGTCAGGGGCGATGTTCCAAATTTTCACCCCTTTTAGGAAAAATTTAAATTGTAAAAAAAACTCCTTTGACATGCTATAACCTTAAGCAATTTGCAATCTGTTTCTAAACACTAGAAATACTAGACATAATTATTCTCTTCTGAACATCTATATTTAAAAATAATCCAATAAGGGAAGATGCTTTATGCATTTTATACTTACAGTGGTTAGAAATTGAAGCCCTTATGGCCTCATCTAAGAGAGATGAACTATTAATTCCATATAACATGTCATTCCACTTTATTAGTAATTATGTTCTATATTCTAAAATATAAAATGGTCATATTCTTAAATTCTTCATTATACTGGAAATTCTTTGATTTTCTTGTCAACTAACTGCTATAGACTAGCATTATTTCTTCTTTACACTAAACATGATAAAAAGGAACCAGTTGCAGGTTACCTTTTCCCTAGTCAGCTTTGGAGAAGAGAGAGAGAAGGAAGTTTCCACAGAGTGGATCAAGTAGAAGGAACTAGAGATCATGACGTGAATTGAGTGGAAACAAATAAAAAATATTAAGATACTATGCAAATATGACTTGCTATTATTGCTATAAATATTCTATAATTAATATTTCTTTTTTTTTTGCTTTTGTGGGTCACACTCGGCCATGCACAGGGGTTACTCCTGGCTCATGCACTCAGGAATTACTCCTGGTGGTGCTTGGGGGACCATATGGGATGCTGTGAATCGAACCCGGGTCGACCACTTGCAAGGCAAATGCCCTACCCACTGTGCTATCACTCTAGCCCCAAATATTCTATATTTTTATGGAGTGTTCCAGTCCTGAGGACTCAAGGAAAAAGAATCCAGATCTCTCTTGTCTTGCTGACCACAGACCTCGGAAAATGCTCCAAGACAGAGGGGAACTAGTTCGGAGTGCAGCTGAGTGTCCTAAAATAAAACAGGACAGAGTCATCTTAGGTCATCATGTCATCTCTTTTATACCAGACTTTCTTCTAACTTTAAAAACTATTTGAATGTTTTCCAGTGACAACTTGTGGAATGTTCTGAGCCCAATTTGGGATTTTATTTATAAAATAGGGTCAATTTCAATAGGAGTAGTGTCCCAGAGCATCAACCAAATGGGTGGATGCAGACATAGTCTGTACAAATAATACATAAGCCATTAGTTTTATCTAAAAATGGATCAGAGTTGTGAAGACAGTGATATTGCCTCCCTAAATCCAGATAATGGACTTCCAGAAGTGTTGGGAAGAAAATGCAGTGCTCAAAGATGTTTTAATAGTAAGATTATGAAAAGGAACAGCTTTAATACAAATAAAGCTATCTCTGGTGTCAATTGTATAGCTAGTAAAGCAGTATAGCTGCTAATTCATCATAAATTCACAGAGAAATAGGTATCCCTATTTCCTCCAGGTGGAGTTACTAATGATCAAAATAAAATCAAATAAGCTATAGATGTGACCCTTTAAATGCTATATAGGTGTGTTCAAATGGCATCTTCTTTACTACTTACATGCATTTACCATTTGGAGAGAAAAAACAAAATAAGAATTTTTAAGTTTTGAGATTGAATGAGTATTATTGTATGTTATTTCCTTCCTGGAAACTTTTACAGTCACAGCAGGCAAATACAATTCATAAGTATCTTTCACCAAATCAAATTACAGGGCAATATAAATAAACTAAATAATTGGCTTTCGTAGTCTACCCTTCAGACATATTGATTACTCTTAAATAATTCAGGTTCATTTTCTTGATTTACATTTTTTTCAGAAAAGTGATAGAAGTTTCACATATGATTCCTCATATGTATGTAGCTTTTTATAGACAAATAAATAAATAAAACCCACATTTTTTGTCTAAAAGTGGAAGAAGGATAGGGCTCAAAAGACAGTGCAGCAGCTATAAGCCTTACACACAGTCTACTCTGGTTCAATCTTCAGCACCACACCTGGTCCCACAGCATTGCCAGGAGTAATCCCTGCGCACAAAGCCAGGAGTAAGCCTTTATCACTGCCAAGTGTGCCCTAGCCTCCTCCACATACAAAACCAAAATAAAACAAAACAGTTAACTTCTAAAAGTTAGGGGGGAATGTAATTACTTTCCCAGCACTTGCAGATGATAAGTTAGAAAATGGCCTCCTTATTGTGCCTGGAACTTAAGTATAGGCTACCTAACATGGTGTAGGGAACTTTGAGATATGGCTAAGGATTTTGATATGGGGACTTATCTTAGATTTCTCAGTTGGACCTGATATGATCCCAAGATTCCTTGTAAGACATACGAAGGAGAACAGGATCAGCAGAGATGTGATGAGGAAAATAGACAGTTGAGGGATACCATTGCTGGAAAGGGCGATAACCAAGAAACACGGACTGTACCTATAATGTGGAAAAGGCAAGGGATTGACTGTCTTTCTGATCCTCCAGAATAAATAAAAGTCCACTTGACAACTGAATATTGGCATAGAAGACTAATTTTTCAGACTACTGAAAATGGTAAAAACTCTGAAACTATAATATTTTGTGTGTTGCTGAAGCAATTGTTTGTGGAAATTTATTACAGCAGAAAACTTTAAATAAAGAAATAAACAGGGACTGGAGCAATAGCACAGCAGGTAGGGCATCTGCCTTGTTCACGGCTGACCTGGGTTCGATTCCCAGCATCCTATATGGTCCCCCAAGCACTGCCAGGAGTAATTCCTGAGTGAAGAGCCAGGAGTAACTCCTGTGCATCGTCAGGTGTGACCCAAAAATTAAAAAAAAAAGAAAGAAAGAATCTATTTCAAACAGAGACTCTTAAAATCCTCATAACTGGGGACCAAAAAACTAGCACAGAGGTTAAAGTGCTTTCCTAGCATGTAGTCATGACACTGGTTCAAATCTGTCACCATATATGGTCCCAGCATTGCCAACTATGGGTGGGTCCAAAATTACAAAATAAAATAAAACAGTTGTAATACTCTAAGAAGTAGCTAGTAGATCGGTGAGCACTAAAAATTTGGAGCAGTGTAAGCTGTTTGTCTAATTAAAGCTAGACTTAGGAGGTAAGCAAAACTACCCTCAATTCATATGATTCACCTTTTCCGTATTCCTTTGACAACTCTTTCCCTGCCAAAAGGATCTCTTTGAGAGGTAGTATAGAAGTTAAGGTGCTTGCCTTGTATCTGGTCACCCCTGGTTTCATCTCCAGTGCATCAGCAGAAATGACCTTTGAGACAGAGCCAGGGAGAAGTTCCAACATCACTTGGTGTGCTCCTTTCCACCGCAAAATATATTTTGTTGATGACCAATCAGCTTTCTATAAGACCAGTGTGTTCATAGGGAATATGTTAGTCCAGATTCACCAATCACTTTCCCCAAGTGATTTAAGCAAAAATTCTGGCATCAGCCGTAGGCAGAGTAGACGAAGTACAGTTGGGAGAAGAGACTATTTAACCCAGAGAATTCAGAGTCAGGACCCTAATCTATGTGGGTAGACTGGACAAGATAAAAGAAGAGGGACTTGCTAGAGCTGTGAAAAATAAAATTCAGGAATAGAACCACACTTTTAAGCTAATTCATAGCCTGGAGTGATCAGAGTAAAAACAATTCAGAAACCATGTCTTCTATAGAACACAACTCAAATGAAACAAATAAGGACATCAATTTTGAAATGAGATAGTTTCAGACTGTATTTCTTCCTTAGCTATGTGTATCACTTGAACAAATTGACTTAACTCCTTGAAGGCTCAATTTTGCTGTCTTTCAAATGAGTTAAATATCATTTATCTTATACCTCATAGAATGGTAAGGAATGAATCAAAGTATGCAAAGGAATTAGCACAAAATACAAGCCTCTATGGTAGCTTTATGGTAAGGTTCTATTTACAAACTGTGTTCCAGGGCAGAATAATTAGGTACTTCTATGTATATTTCTCTCTTGGAATCAAAGACAATGAGAAAGCAAACCGTTAAAGGCAGAAACTCAGTCTGAAGTCTGACTCATACTTAACATTTAGCATACTGCCTGCCTATACTGGATTCCCACACTTTAAGCAAATGTTAATGAACTAATCTCATCTTGGAGTTAGTAAATATCTTTGATATCAGTTGTGATCTATGAATATTAGATATTTTCCATCTATGAGTCATTAAGTAGAAAAATTAATCTAGTGTATCACAATCAGTATTTTCTTAGAAAAAGAGTGGGAAATATGAGAACAGAAAATAGTACAGTTAATATTATCACAGGAAACTTTTGTTTCAGTTATGCATAGGGGTATACTTAGCTGCAATTTAAATACAAATTACATTAGGAAGAGAGGTTTTTAAAAATGTATGAACATTCTGGCTATTCTGCCCTGCCAACGTTTGTTACTTTGTTAATTTTAGCCATACTGAGGTGCAATAGTTATATCACTTTATGGTTACAACTTGCATTTCCCTGATGATTGATGATACCGAACAATATATTTTTTACTGCATCTGTCTTTTGTATATCCTCTGTTTTAACATGATTTTGTTGTGTATACTAAGATTGAACATGTACTTTCTTTTACCTCTTGCTTATATTTCTATGTGTGTACCAAGAAAAATATATGTGTACTCATATACATATGCACATGCATATCTCCACTATATGTTCAAAGAACACTATTTATGGTAGTCTGATGTTAGAATGTGATGTTAGAAATTGTCCAACATGCTTATTTACAATAGAATGGATAAATGTGACCTAGTTAAACACAACAGAATACTCTACAGAAAAATGAATGAAATACAGCTATTGGGGCTGGAACGATAGCACAGCTGGTAGGGCATTTGCCTTGCATGAGGCCGACCCGGGTTTGATTCCCAGCATCCCATATGATCTCCCAAGCACTGCCAGGAGTAATTCCTGAGTGCATGAGCCAGGAGTAACCCCTGTGCATTGTCCGGTGTGACCCAAAAAGCAAAAATAAAATAAAATAAAATACAACTACAACAACACAACATGGGAGAATAACATAAGTATAATATTGAATGAATAAAGCCCAATACCAAAGCATACACAGTGGATAATTTCACAGAATTCAAATCAAGCAAAACTACTCTATGTGCTAAAAAGTAGAATGGCAATTTCCCTTGGTATGATGAGAAGGACTTCAGGAGTGCTGGCAATGTTCTCTTTCTTGACCTGAGTACCCACTTACCAATGAGGTAAATCTGACAATAAACGTAGGTGTGTTGGGGCAGGAGCAATAGCACAGCAGGTAAAGTGTTTATCTTCCATGGGGCATCCAAGAGCAATGCCTGAACACAGGAGTAAATCCTGATCCCTGACAAGTATCTCCCAAAAAAGCAAGTAAGTAAGTCTGATATATTTCTAAATATTTTTCCATTTGCCTGAAATTGTTACATCTGACATTTGAAAGTGTTAATAATTTTTTTGGTGTTTGGTTCACACCAGACAGTGCTCAGGGCTTACTCCTGTGCTCAGAAACCACTCCTGGCAGGGTTCAGGGAACCATATGTGGTGCTGGGTATTAAACCCAAGTCAGCTGCAAGCACCCTATCTGCTGGGCTACGGCTTCCACACCTGCAAAGCATTTTTTAAAGTCTGATAAACACTGAGAGGAAGAACCTCTAAATCACTCTCTCCCAGAACCATCCACAGGTCAACAAACTTGATGACTAACTCCAGGGTCAGAAATCTCCTTGCAGTGAGCCCTGACTCCCCTCCCCTTCTTCAGGCGGCTGTTCTAGCCTTTAAGGCGATTCCAAACTGCTCCACCTATCTCCAGTCAATTTTTCACTTCTTCGGAGGCCCAGGCCTTTGGGGGTGTCCCTCAAGGTATGGTCTTCAGTCTCCCCATGCCTCTTTTAGGGGGAGGGGTACACTTGGTGGTGCTCAGAAAGGGACCACTGATGATGTGGTGATGGGGGCCACTTCCAGGGATGCTGGGGATGACCCTGTTGTAGTGCTCCGGCTTGCTATACATCTCCCAGGCCCTCCTTCATGCCTCTTGACTGCACTTCTTTTGCCTAACACACAACAAATGCCTTTGGGAGAAACTTGGGACGAGCAGAAAATAGCAAAATAAGTTGAATCATCCCATGAACTTTCAAGAGCGTACTTCTCAGAACATATCCTTAAGCTCTCAGTTGCCTTTTCTTTCAAATTTACAGTCTACAATGCACTCCCCTTTGAACAATAAGCTAAAGTCCCTCCAGGTTCTTCCTCACAAGTACTATTAAATCCCAGTTTACCTTCTTTGTTGTGCAGCCAGCCCTCCCAGCAGTGAGAGAGCAGGGCCCCGTTCCCATTCTCCAAGGCCAGTCCTGGAGATGGAGATGCTTCTGTGCCAGAAACCCCTCTTTAATACAGTCTCCTCACCACCTGTGGCTAAAAATGAGGAGTGAAGTCTTCTCTAGACGTATTGTATGGTCTCTTGCCCTTGAGCAAGCTCCAGGGTATTTTTTTAGCATGGTTTTTGTGCCACACTTGTGTCTAGAAATCACTCCTGGTAATGTTCAAGGGATCCTATGAGGTACCGGGAATTAAACCCGGGTCAGCTGCATGCAGGCAAATACCCGACCCACAGAACTATCTTTCCAGTCGGAGCAAACTCCATTTTGAAGTCTACTGGGGGAAAGCAATGGGGAGCAGAGAAAGCAGCATCCCTCCAGACACACCTGATCTGAGCTAAAAGGAGCCTGTGGTCCTGGGGCCCAGCAAGGAAGGGGCCCTGGTCTCTCCCCCTTCCCTTCCTCTCCACCAGTGCCCCACGGCTGGGCTTTGCGCTTTTTCTCCTGACCCCCGTGCAGTGGTTGAGGCTAAGGAGAAAACGTGGCAGGATGGGAAGGGACCTGAAATCAAAGGTGTCTCTAAAGGACACGTGGACAGCTCTTCCACGGGTGCAAGCAAGGGCCCCCATTACGAGTGCAGAGCCCCGGGAAACGTTTCTACCCAGAGCTTCAGGCAGCCTCCCTGGGCACCATCAGGTCAGGACTAGTGGGGAGGGAGTCTTGCAAGCAGAAGAACACAGGGAGCAGGACAGACTGGGAATTGGAGGGTGGGGAGAAAGGGTGGGGGAGGGGGGGGGAGAGAGAGAGGAAAAGAGAGAGGGGGGAAAGGGGGAGAGAGAATGAGAGAGGAGAGAGAGGAAGGGAGAGATAGAGAACAAGAGAGGGAGAGAGAGAGGGAGGGAGAGAAGAGAGAGGGAGAGAGAAGACAGAGAAGAGAGGGAGGGAGGGAGAGAGAAGAGAGGGAAGGAGAGAGAATGAGAAAGAGGGAGAGAGGGGAGAGAGAGAGAGAGAAGAGGGAGGGGGAGAGAGAGAAGAGAGGGAGGGAGAAATAGAGAGGCTGCCCTGGCCCCGCCTGGTTAGGCGGCTCTCCCCTAAGGTCAGGGGCGAGGAGGACACGGCTCAAGGCGGGCGAGGAGAGCCCATCACCTACCTCCTCCAGGTCCGCTGCATCTTCCTCGCGGTTCTGGCCTGCGGGCCGGGCCGCTTCAGCCGGGGGTGGCAGCCGGCTGGCGCGGAGCGGAGCGTTGCCCTCGGGGCTCCAGCGCAAAGAGCAGCCGCTCCCCCTGCCCAGCTCCCCTCGCGGCGCTGGCAGGAGAAACCTCTGCTCGCGGCCTTTTTTTTTTTTTTTTTTTTAAGAAACCTATTTGACGTGGCGGGCCGTGCAGCTAGCGGGCCCGGCACAAGGCAGGGACTGTTCTCGGCGGGGCTGGCAGCGCTCGGAGAGGCGCCGGGAACCGCAGCCAGGGCGGCGGTGCGGGCGCGGGCAGAGACGCGGCCGGCTGGCACCGGCTCCGCTGAGCTGTCAACCCCACGCGGGGCGGGGCCCGCCCGCCGGGCGCAGGCCTGGGTCGGCCCAGGTGGCACCCCGCCCCCGCACGCCCTCCAGTCTCCTGGCCCAGGGCTCTGTGCCCGGGGGCTCACTGGATTAACAGAACCAAGGGGAGATCTTGGAAAGGAGGTCTCTCGGCGTGCAGCATCCCCTCACATGGGAGTAACGCCCCAGAAGTAACCCCAGAGGTGCAACTAGTGGGCCGGAAGGCATAGGTGCCACTAGACAGACAGATGAGGGTTTGATATTAAATTCCAAGAGATCTGACAAGCTGGTCTCGCTTGGAATGGGACAGGAGTCTTTTTTTTTTTTTTCCGCCTTTTTGGGTCACACCTGGCGATGCTCAGGGCTGACTCCTAGCTCCGCACTCAGGAATTACTCCTGGCGGTGCTCAGGGGACCATACAGGATGCTGCGGATCGGATCGAACCCCAGGTGGGCGGAGTGCAAGGCAAACGCCCTCCGCGCTGTGCTATCGCTCCAGCCCCAGGACAGGAGTCTCTCCCCTAGAGACACGCTGAAACAGTGGCTCAAGCTCAAGATGGTCCCTGATTAGATGAGATTCTTATTCCTGGGTTTCCGTTTCCCAAGCATTGAGGCGACTAGACTCTACCAGAACTTCCCGCGGGCACTAAGATCCTCAACTTCTCAGAACACAGGAAAAGCCTCAGGACTGATTTCCAGAACCTGATGGGGAATCTTCACCCCCACCCATCAGAACCTCCCATCCGCCATAAACTTCTTTAAAATCATAGAAAGGGCATTTTGGAGGTGACCGATGATGTGAGCTGCTGCACCGTCTATTTCTGTAATAAGGCTTAAACCAGTCGGATATGCCATAATTAAAAAGCTCGAAACCCTAATGCTTTTTCCCTCCTAAAATAAAAGCCTTTTAGCGAGAGGCTGTTAATGTTATTAGTAGCTGACCTTTTATTTATTTTTATTTTTAAATGAATCACCGTGAGGTACAGTTACAGACTTACAAACTTTCATGCTTACGTTTCACTCATACAATGATCGAGTACCCATCCCTCCACCAGTGCCCATTCTCCACCACCAATGGTCCCATCATCCCTTCCACCACTCCCACCCTATCCCCCCCACCCCACACCGCCTCTGCAGCAGGGCATTCCCTTTTGATCTCTCTCCTTTTGGGTGTTGTGGTTTGCAATATAGGTATTGAGTGGCCATCGTGTTCAGTCTATAGTCACTTTCAGCTCGCATCTGGCATCCTGAGCGACCCCTCCAAACACCCTTTACTCGGTGGTCCCTTAGCTCTACCTGAGCTGCCTTTTACCCCAGAATCTAAGGCCAGCTTCCAAGCTGTATCACTGACCTTTTAATTTACTGAAAGCTTTATGGTGCCACATGGGGCAATGTGCATTTAGTTTTATATTTGTTTTGCAGATAAACTTGAGATCCAAAAAGGCTCAAAGTCTCTGCTGAGGCTCTGAGATAGATTGTCTTCTACATGACATGATTCCAGCGATCTGTTACCTGAATTTCTGGAAGTAAGACCAAGAGGGTATCTCTAGAGTGAATCAGTTCTTTCAGGTAAACTCACAGTTGAATTCAGGCATTTCTGTCTCCTTATGACCCTTATGGGGAGTCCACATTCTTGGCACAAACTGGCATCCACCCTTCCATGTCTTGACTTTTTCCCTAATTATATGTTATGACTATATTGTGGGTAGGGACTAACGTAGAGGATACCGGTACCAACTGGATTATTGGAAGAAATGTCTAAAAGACCCCTACTCTGAAACCCCCCAGCTTCGACACTTCCTTCCGTCCTGATACCACTCTGCTGTGCAGTTAGGATGTCTTTCAGAAAAACATTTTTAAGGTCTGGTTTGACCAGAGATAAGGCTCAAAGGCCACCTGTCAAAAAAAATCTCCTGCTGACTCTGAGGCCAAAAAAAGAAAAAGCAAAGAGAGTCAGGTTTCCATCCTCCATATCAAAGCTAGTACTATATTTAGCCCTGTCTCAAACCAAATTATGGGCTACTAGGTTTGGAGCAGAATCCTGTCTCTATAGCCACACAAGCACTGATTTTAAAAAATGATAGCATTAACTAGATAAACCAGGAGGCCTCAGAAAAAAAGCTGGAAAGTATTTAACTTTTATTTTTTAAAAAAAACCTTTTATATAAAGTTCATGACACAGTTTTGTAAAACAGTCTTTAGAAAAAAATAAAATTGAATAACTACAATATCCAGAGATAATCAACATTAGAGGTTTGAAGTAGAGCCTCCTCTCCAGTCTCTTGAAAATGTATCTTTAACCCAAAATTATATTTCTATCTTGAGAAGAGAAATTTTTTTGTTAGTTTTTAAATTACATTCATTATATGAAGGGTCCTATGAATAGTGGTGGAAAGTTATTGGTACATAAGCAGTGGATATGGTATAGCAATACTGTACCCCTGAAACACATAAGCATTTATATATATACATATATATACACATATATACATATTTACAAGAGTGTAAAGCAGCTTTTCAGGGGTCTCCACAGGAGCCTTCGACCAAACCCATATGTGGCCTAGTCTGCAAGAAGTTGCTCAACTAGGACAGGTCAGACTTCAGACCCACAGCATTGAGATGTCTAAGAAAATGGAACCAGTTTTTAAGTCTTGCTATTTTGAAATACAACATCTGCAACGAAAGGACAACTGGCATGATGTTCTGACATGTTCACAGTAGGATCTGAGGGTGTGGCTTCAGAGGCAGACCACACGCCCTACCTGTGAGGCAATGGGTCCAATTCTGAGCACGACATGAACCCCAAGATCAGCCTCAGTCCCTGCCCCTTACCCCACACCACAGCAACAACAATACTCAGACATGTACACGATGACTCTTGAGTATGATCTCACTTATTCAAAAACTATGCACTGAGAACCGTTATATGTCAGGTACTATTCTATACACGGAGCTTTTGTAAAGTTAAGAAATCATTTAAAAAAACAGTTTGAAAAAACAACAAAGGCCAGAGCGATAGTGTAGCTCTTAGGGTACTTGCCTTGCACACAGTCAACCCGGTTCAGCCCCCCATCTCCCATATGGTCCTCCAAGCACTGCCAGGGGTAATTCCTGAGTGCAGAGCCAGGAGTAACCCCTAACCATCACTGGATGCAGCCCTCCCCGCCACAAAGAACTAGCAAAGAGGTTTTGAAGCTTATAACCAACAGTATAGACCAACACTAAACAAAAAATCACCACACTTGCCTGTTGCTGTGGAGGTTGGAAGAGAGAGCAGGACGTAGAGAACTCCACGGCAAGGCAGCACTCTTTGATGAGTGATGCTTAGAGAGATGAAATGACAGGCCAATAGGAGAGGCAGGTTTCTAAGTGTAACAAAAATGGAGTTTCACAAGCAGGTTTTTTTGGTTTTTTTTTTTTTTTTTTTTTTTTTGCTTTTTGGGTCACACCTGGCGATGCACAGGGGTTACTCCTGGTTCTGCACTCAGGAATTACCCCTGGCCGTGCTCAGGGGACCATATGGGATGCTGGGATTTGAACCCGGGTCGGCCGCGTGCAAGGCAAACGCCCTACCTGCACAAGCAGTTTTTCACTACTAGCACAGTAGGGTTCATATACTCAGGTCTTCCACATGTATGAATAGTGTAGCAGAGCATCCTGTTGGTTAGAGCTAGCCTCCAGGGTCTAAGCCTGCCCCAGGCCATGCAGATAACTGGGAGGAGAGAAGGTTCTGCACACAGGAACCCACAGCTCTGCCTTCAGTAGCCACAGTATCACTACCACGGACGTGTGACTCTGAGGACAGTGCACAGTGTAGGCCAAGTGGCAGCTGAGCCACAGAGCAACCTGGAAAGGTATATGAGAGATTGGCAAACAACCCTTGCAAAAAAAGCAAAACTTTTTTTGTGTGTGGAATGGAGACTTGGTTAAAGCCTTCATTTTCTAATGAACAGGTGGGAGTTCAGAGGTAGATAATGCTCATGGCACTTAATTTATTTTCACCAGCTGATAAAACTCAAGAACAATTTGGTTCATTCAATGCAGAATTAGTTCAGCAAACACTTGCAGAACACAGGATAGGCACTGCGCTATGTGTTTAAAATTTAGTGTATAGAGGCAAGTGTTCATCAAACAGGAATAACATGGGTCAAACCGAGTCAAGTGCTACAATAAGGTACAAAGAACAACCTAAAGGGGGGTGTGATAAATTAAATTCTGCTAGCGGTTTCATAAAACAGACATATTGGAACAGAGTCCTGCAGGGTACTAGGAAATTTTTTTAAATTGACTTCTCTGGCGATGCTCAGGGGTTACTCCTGACTCTGCGCTCAGGAATTGTTTCTGTCAGTGCCCAAGGGACCATATATAATGCTGGGGATCAAGCCCAAGTCAGCTGCATGCAAGGCCAATGCGCTACTCACTGTACTATCACTTGGTTCTTTAAAAAAAGAAGTCTTTTTAAAAACTATAACATATTAAGATTGCAAAAGATGATGATTTTATTTTAAAGCTTAAATTTTCAGGCCAGAGAAGTAGTACAGAGTTAAGCACTTGCCAGGCAGGCATTTGTGGTCAGAAACCTGCTTGGAACCCAGGATCAGGCATGGTGCTGCTCCATCAAGAGTGGTCCCTGAGCCCTGCCAGATTTGCCATTCCCCAAAAATATTTTAAATTATGTTTCCATTTTCTTTGGTAGAGAAACACTGCCAGTCTCCCCTGAATGATTGCTGGGAAAATTAGAAGCCCTGGTGGCTGTCACTTCCGCTTCAGTAGTAAGTACCAAGTCACCCCTGCACCCTGGCCCCTCAGTGCTCGAGTTCAAGTCCTGATAGTCACAAATTCCTTAATCCTGTTTTAGTGTCCTGATTTACAAACTGAGACTAATGATAATTACCTGATAAAGAAGTAATTCACTGCCCAGCTCAATTTAAATATTCAATGAATCAAAGCACTGTCCACATATGGCCAGAACCCCTGCAGTGCAGCATCGCTGGCCCCTGCACTGACCCAGCTGGCCTGGTTGGTCTAATATTGCCCAGGGTGGCCCCTGAGCATTGCTTGGGAGTGTCCCCAAATTTAAGTAGATCAAAAATAGCACTGTAGGGCCTGGAGCGATAGCACAGCGGGTAGGGCGTTTGCCTTGCAAGCGGCCCACCCAGGTTCAATTCCCAGCATCCCATATGGTCCCCTGAGCACTGCCAGGAGTAATTCCTGAGTGCAGAGCCAGGAGTAATCCCTGTGCATCGCCAAGTGTGACCCAAAAAGCAAAAAAAAATAGCACTGTAGCACTATCCTCCCGTTGCTCATCGATTTGCTTGAGCGGGCACCAGTAACGTCTCCATTGTGAGATTTGTTGTTACTGTTTTTGGCATATCAAATACGCCAAGGGTAGCTTGCCAGGCTCTGCTGTGCGGGCAGGATACTCTCAGTAGCTTGCCGGGCTCTCCAAAAAGGAGGGAGGAACAGAACCCGAGTCACCTGCATGCAAGACAAATGCCCTACCTGCTGTGCTATTGGTCCAGTCCCAGATCAAAAGTAAAGCACTTAAATTTCTTTCATGTCTGCTACCAGGTAAGATTCCAGCCCTGTCAAAAAATTGTGAGTTTTCATTTCAGTTCTACTTCAAAGTGTTCTCCAGAGCTAGCCAGTGGACCGGAATTTTTTTTTCTCAGCTCTGACTTATTGTATGAAACCAAGACACTGGTAAGGAAGCCGGAGGAGCTGGTTCCCTCACAGGCAGGATTTCAGAGACCAAAAAAAAAAAAAATGGATTATCTCTTTCACTTAGCTTCCCTCCCCTTCCTTCCAGAGTGTATGTGTGTGTGTGTGTGTGTGTGTGTGTGTGTGTGTGTTTATGCAAACTCATCTCCTTCACAAGCAAGCCTTGTCAGCTGTAACAAAAACCTCAAGGAAACAAATTATGGCAAAGCATCAGACATCTGGTGGTGATTTACTCATACAAACCCCCTAATCCTTTCAACACCCACTATTTATGTGTCTCTGGTGCTGGGAGGGGGGGCTACATAAGATATGTGGTATGTAAATTTCTGGGAAGGGGGTTGGACCAGATAGGAAAGATTTGTGTGCATGTCTGGGATAATTCTTGCTTTGAAAAGAGAAAACCATCTCTAAGATGGAAGGAACTCTGTGATAGTTTAAAAATAATTTCTAGAACCAAACATAGTAAGAAATAAATATAGAAATAACTTTCAGGGGGCTGAAACGATAGTACAGCAGATAGGGCATTTGCCTTGCACGTAGCCAACCCGGATTCGATTCGCAGCACCCCAAATGGTCCCAGAGCACCACCAGGAGTAATTCCTGAGTGCAAAGCCAGGAGTCACCCCTGTGCATCACCAGGTGTGACCCAAAATGCGAAAGAAAGAAAGAAAGAAAGAAAGAAAGAAAGAAAGAAAGAAAGAAAGAAAGAAAGAAAGAAAGAAAGAAAGAAAGAAAGGAAGGAAGGAAGGAAGGAAGGAAGGAAGGAAGGAAGGAAGGAAGGAAGGAAGGAAGAAAGAAAGAAAGAAAGAAAGAAAGAAAGAAAGAAAGAAAGAAAGAAAGAAAGAAAGAAAGAAAGAAAGAAAGAAAGAAAGAAGGAGGGAGAGAAAGAAAGAAAGAAAGAAAGAAAGAAAGAAAGAAAGAAAGAAAGAAAGAAAGAAAGAAAGAAAGAAAGAAAGAAAGAAAGAAAGAAAGGAAGGAAGGAAAGAAGGAAAGAAAGAAAGAAGGAAAGAAAGAGAAGGAACTTTAAAAGCATTTGCAACAGTTGTGCCATCACTAAGACCTTTTTTATTTATTTATTTTTTCCATGACAGGTCCAGCAATTCAGTCCAGGGCCAAGGGGTATGTGTCAGCCTCTGTGCATTGCTTTCAAACATGAGTGAGGGTTGGTGAGACAGTACAGGAGGTAACGGGCTTGACTTGCATGTGTCTGTCCCAGGTTTGAATCCCTGGCACCACCTATGGTCCCCTTGAGTACCATCAGGAGTGACCCCTGAACACAGGGCCAGGAATAAGCCCTGCACAGCACAGGGTGTGACCCCAAAACTAGAAAATACAAATAAAATAAAACATCCATGGGGATGATAACTAAATGTAGTTATGTAGACTGAGGGCTCAGTTTAAATTCTGAATTAGAAACACCTTATCAAGACTGAGGCAGCCTTGGTCCCTTAAGTTTTTGTAATTGAGGCATTGACCAAGATGCATTTATCTGGCTTTAAAATTCTGGGAGACACCGAGAATCCCTAGTATTCGCTCTCCTCTACAAATAGAATATTGGGGATCTGTGTATATAAGGTTTTTAAAAATTAACATCTATATGAAAATATATGATATATGTGTACTCTGTAATACTTTCCATTTTGAAAACTATCTTAAAATGTTAAGTGCATGATCAGGATGACATCATTTGTATGTGGTATTTAGAATAACTGGATGAGGGAATGCAGTGTTTGGAAGGAGTGATGCCCTGATCAACCTTGGACATAGAATATAGAAAGGAGAAGGAAAGAAAGCATGGAGGGAAGAAA